>NC_036844.1:30778373-30865566 GCF_002910315.2 Salvelinus sp. IW2-2015
ACACAGACACTGGGAGCGCAAACACAGACACTGGGAGCGCAAACACAGACACTGGGAGCGCAAACACAGACACTGGGAGCGCAAACACAGACACTAGGAGCGCAAACACAGACACTGGATTCGCACAGACAGAGCCGTTGCGCACTGACTTCATTCGTACTATCAACGGCACAGCACCGTGTGGAAACGTTAACAGGATATTAACTTAAGACATCATTAATAAAATACAATGAAAAACGACTCACCGTGGATATGTTAAGTTCAAAATATGTTACCAACTACTTTATGCAGAGTTGGATATGGCATTTGGGTCAGTTTACTGGTGATACTGTGCAACCTTCAGAATGCGTGTTGTGTTTGTGATGTCCATTCCACATTTATTTGTGTGTGCATGTTCACATAGCCTATACATCAAGTCTATACATTATCCTATACATTCATTTATGAATCCAAAGGAGATGGTATATATCAGATATCTCATGTGCATCATTTACGCGCACGGTCTGTTTGCTTTCAAGAGTGGACAGAAGAGAAAAAGCAGGCAGCTGAAACGTTTTTCTGTCCAGGGAAAAATCTAGGCTTTTCCGTAGGTAGTACTGAGTATTACGCACAAAGACACTTGGTAATGCATGCTTTTCCTTGCCACATGAAAATGGTGCAGCTCTAAATTTTAGATGCCCGTTTGAAGCCAGTTATTGTGCTAAAGTGTTTCAAAAGAACGGTTCCCCTCTCTCAAGAAAAGTGTTTCAAAAGAAAGGTTCCCCTCTCTCAAGACAAGTGCTATGGGGACGGTAATCTCTGTCAAGAAGTCTTAACAGCCAGACATTCATGCTTTCCCTGGGGAGAGCTCTCAAAGCCCGCGTTAGCATGCAGGGGCCCTCGGAGCTCCACATTGCGGCTCTCGCTCTTGTCATATCAGAAATCCGCTTCATCCCAATGTCCTGATCCGTCTCGTGCCAGGGAGTTAATAACCACTACGGGGTGTATTAACGAGTGAATGAAAGTGAGCAAATGAATACATTCATCACTGTGTCGGCTATTTAAACAGACAAAAACAAAGGCTCATATGCTATCCATATCATTCCTGTTGATCTGTAATTCTGTTGGTGACGTCGTTGATCTCCAAGGTTGTTTTTATTTCTGAACTCAATTCTGAAGACAACTACAGGCTATATCTATGCCTATGTGTTAGGCTACATTCTTCATTCTAGAAATACATTCAAATGTACTTCAATGTAATGTCTTTTAATTGGAGTGATTAGACCATTTTCAAATATAGCTAGCCTATACACCACGTTGCTGCTCAAATTAAGGGACAAACAACCCAAAGCATAGGTTGTTTTGGAAAGGCCCTTCAATTAGTAGCCTATCTGTCAAAAAGCAATCATGATGGAAAAAAACACTTAATATAGAGAGAACGCATATCAAGTATGAAAACATTTCTCAAAGGTTCGTAGTTTGGGAGACTATTGGGTGACAACGGGACCAAGACTGTAAATAAGCCTGCCATGTAGCCTACTCGCGCTACATGCTCTCCTTGTTCATTACTGGCTTCTCAAAACTATATTACATTTATTAAAATAGGATTTAAATGCTATTTACTTATCTGGAAACGTATCATCATCCCTCGGTGACAACAAAGACTCTTCTAGGACTGCACATTTACTACATTATTCACGTTATTGTGCCTTTGGGCGAGAAGTTGCACTTGTAAACTTTGATTTAATTGTTCACTTAAACATTTTAACAAAACTCCAATATTTGCATTTGTTAAGATATGGGATTAGACCATTTTGTTAATTGCACCATAGAGACCCATTTTGCTCACTGCGTCCTCTGTAAAGCGCCCTTTATCCATTCAATAGCCCGGGGGTATGCGCCCTGGGGGACTTTATAAGCCCGGTGCTCCAAATGCTACATTTATTTATTCTTAATTTTGTGCTGATCAATTCATTGAAGCAAAAAGGCTACAGTGTCTTTTTAAGAGAAGAAAAGCGAATTGTTGACGTGACATTGACGGGGCTGCTGAGAGCGCTACCCGACGCTCGAGGGCCGCTTGAGTCAACAGGCGCCCATCTAGCAGACTTTCCCTTGTCTTTATTCCAACAAATTTTTCATTTACGGCTTTTCTTAGACATGTCTCTTATCTATCAGATTAAAAGAGCAGCTTGTAACAAATCAGTCTGCCCGATTTACAAGAGCATTATGCGCGGACAAAGGGAGCAGGCCGTCAGTACCTGAGTCTGGTAGACGGTGCGGCGCTGCAGCTGATTCGATGGTTTGAAAATGCGCACGAAACAAAATACTTCAATCCTGAAAAAAGAGCCTTTGTACGTTTCTTTAGAAATCAAGCAATTCTYCATGACAAAGGACAATTAATAAGCCGTCTTTTCACGACCAGCAGCTGGTTTCCACGTCAAGGAAAGTTGGAAAAAATTCAGACTGAATGCGCGCAAAAGCCCTTTGCGCGCAGACAGCTACCCAAGGTGACCCATTTGGCACAGTTAAAATAACCAAGCCGAAGCAAAAGCGAGGGAACTGTCAAAAACATTTAAGCTGGGATATCTTGAAATTGCAAATCCCTTTATGTGGAGGGACGCTGCCGATGTGGGTTAGTCTTACAATGGAGGTGGTTAAGTTGGAGAGGCTTTGGAAACGGACACGTGGCTTCTCAATGAGCGCTCCTTTGGACTCGCGTGGCTCGCAGCGGCACTACACATTCAGATCAAGTTTAAACATTATATTTAATAAAATAAACATATAAATACTATGTAACATAATTTTCCTAACACATTTGAAGATATTATATATATTTTTATCTTAAACAAAACATGTTATTTACATGGAATTGTAAAGGGAAACCATAGACACATTGTCTTCTTTTTATCCTCAGCCTTGTAGACAATTGTTGTGAATAACTGGATCTATGCTGCATCTTTACCACTTCCTTTCTAAAAAGGAGTTACATGTTTTCTTGCCTTTTACACCAACAAAATATTTAGTGAATCATTTGTTGTTTTCTCCTCAAGCAATGGAGCCCTTATTTGAACAATGGTGCAGTTGGATATGAGAAAGCATCCATGTGAAAAAATCTTAGCCTACTGCAAAAGTTAAAATTTTGATAGGCTGTTATAACAGTTATCTAATTCCATCTTACTTTGTCCTAATATATTTAAAACCAATTACCTTAAGACATATTTAGACGTGTAAGCGAATATATTTCTTTATATAGCCTGCTTTAGATAAAACAGCAAGTGAGATTCATGGGAGACAGGATAAATAGTATTTCACTAGGGCTGTTATATGGTATGTTTTTGTTAGTTTTTAAGCGATTTGCACCGGGCTGTGGTAATGATGGTTTCTGTGCCAGTAATTCAAGCTGTGGGAAGCCTGGTTCAGATTGCAACTGTGTAATGAGATCTTTTTCCATTTCGCTAATTGTTGATTAAAATGCCTCGTGGGTATAGGGGGCCGTTGGTTGGGGCCATCTACAAAGCAGGGTCAGCAGCTATGTTCTGATTGTGGCGACGCACCCAGTCAGGTGATCGATCCCGACAGGGCAGTAGTCATCGATCATGACCTTGTAAACTCAATCCCATTTGACCGTCAGCCTGTCGGCTTGAGAGTGTGATAGGGCCAGTCAAGCGCCCGAAGTAAGGGTCCGTGTGAACATAAGGAGAGATCAGCCCTATGGTTTGTGCCACAATTCACAGAGAGAAGTGATGGTGCGTGTGTGTGTTGTGTGTTGGTGTGTGTGTGTGTGTGTGTGGTGTGGTGTGTGGTGTGTGTGTGTGTGTGTGGTGTGTGTGTGTGTGTGTGTGTGTGGTGGTGTGTGTGTGTGTGTGGTTGTGTGTGTGGTGTGTGTGTGTGTGTGTGTCCTGTGCGAGAAATGACAGCCATCTACTTTTGCTCCTTTAATGAGATATCGCTGGTTATAATTCTCTGTTAGCATCTTTCAACAATATCAGAGCATCAGGTCCTGGACCAACAGGCTTCAACATGCAGCCCGCAGCATACCACCCTGCATCCCACTGCCGGCTTGCTTCTGAAGCTAACCAGGGTTGATCCTGGTCAGTCCCTGGATGGGAGACGAGATGCTGCTGGGAGTGGTGTAGGTGGGCCAGTAGGAAGCACCCTTCCCTCTAGTCTTAAAAAATATATCCTGGGACAGTGTAGGGTGCCATCTTTTGTTAAACGGGTATCCTGACTCTCTGTGGTCACTAAAGATCCCATGGCACGTATCATAAGAGTAGGTGTGCTAACCCCGGTGTCCTGGCTAAATTCCCAATCTGGCCCTCATACCATCACGGTCACCTAATCATCCCCAGTTTACAATTGGCTCATTCATCCCCTCTCCCCTGTAACTATTCCCCAGGTAGTTGCTGAAAATGAGAATGTATTCTCAATCAACTTACCTGGTAAAACATTTCTGCCATCAGACTGCTGAACAGCTAACCCTAGCTGTCTACTTGCTCAGACCTACACCTAGAGACTCTCCAGTGCTTAGGGCTCCTAGTTGATTTTTTTAGGAACTCAGTCAGGGTCTCAACTTGCTATTGAGTGTAAGAATAGTAGAATAGACAAGGCGCAATTTCGAAATTTGACAGTCACTCAATTAGCCATGTAAACTAACCATTTTTAGATTTTGTAGTTAGTCTAGCCAGCTATCTAAACTTGTAATCATGGCCAAAAACAGACTGGCACGTTCCCAGGGGCCCTGACCTCAAGGGGGCCGCCATTTTCATTCAGATATCATATTAACATGGAATAGGCTGCCATGGCAAAATGTGTAGACATGTAGGTCATTAGCTTTAAAACTGAAAAAATGTATCTCCACCACATGGCAAAATGTGTAGAATTGCAGGTTCTCTCCGCTGTCAAGAGGGAGGACACTAAAAGATTTTGCCAAGAGGTGGGGGGAGCCCCCAACCAAATCTTGCTTAGGGCCCCCAAAAGCTTAGGGCTTGCCCTGCTCTCTCTCTCACACACACAGACACATACACACATACATACACATAGGCTACACACACACACACAGTCAATGCTGGTGTTCTATTATATACTAGTTATTTAACTGTGCGACCATGACACTTTCCATTTTATATTTGTAAATACAGTTATACTTGACATAGCACATTCATAATCTATACTGTATATATTATTGTGTATATATCAGTTTATTACTTGCATACTACCTTGTAATTGCTTTACTTTTTTATTATTGATATTGATTACTGTACTGCAATGTTGAGGGGGATAGCACGTAACTCAGCACTGCAACTTTTATACATTCTGTAAACTGTGTACGTGACGAATAGCATTTTATTTTATTTAGTTGGCCAAGCATTAAATAGTGAAATCAGTTAATGTATGTATTTAATACGTTTAAATCTTCAAAATGTCGTTCTACTGTTGTTCAGTGTACGGAACGAGAATCTGCAGCTATTTGAGTCTGCACCTGCAATGTCAAGGGTCGTGAAATAATGAACTGCGCTGACTTGGAACTGAGCTTTCAAGTGTTAACCTTTGTAAGCGATATAAAGAGACACGAGAACAATACCACCGGGGTGCAAAAAGAATGTTTCGCTCCTGTTTCCGCCCGCATGTACCTCGAGAGAAGGCCACGCCGAAATGTTCATTTCAACATTTATCTTTTTGGTAGAATTTTGCACAGCTAAACAATTCTCACTACCTCTGCTATTGATATCTTTCTGACCGGATGAAGCGCGCTTGGCTGCTGTCAAATGGGCCTGTTTCGCCTGTTCACATTTAAATATGAGAATTAGTCATGAGGCTTGACACAAGCTGCAGAAGAAGTTAAATTGTTGGAATCTTTTCACCGTGGAGAACGGGGGTTACTGCATTCATTTTGAATGTATTGTCGAGGTGAGAGACCTCCAATTTTCAGTCTTTTACCGGGATGTCATAACAAGAAAGTGATCTGGGAACGAGAACGCGCGCATGCAGCCAAGGAATGATAGCTACCACAAGAGAATAGGCTAACTTAGCTTCCCATGATCTTGTTGCAGTTACTCACTCATCAACCTTTTGTGGTCTACCTAAAACTTTCCAGCCTATGATACCTAACCTGACATATAGCCTAAAACATGATATGGATCGAATTTGTGACATTTTAGAATTTTGTGACATGACCAAATGTTGATATGCAAATCTTTTGAAGAAATGCATACGAAATAAGAGATAGCCCTGCTGCCGCTTGGTGGCGCTATTATTCAATGACAAACGATTTAAGGAATAATAGCGCCATCTGGCGGCGGTAGCAGGGCTAGAGAATGGAAAGATAAGAGACAATGTGGAGAACGGGTAGATTGTGACGAGCAACAAGCCTTTATTTAATCACAATACATGACATTTGATAACCTACACATTAACAGTAGCCTGGACCCACGACAAATACTAATGGCAAAACACAGACATTGCTGGATTATAACATTTACCTTTTGCCATTCCACAAACGCACAAGTCTCTGGGTCTCAGCTCATCGTCATTGTTGGCCGACATTTTCCTAACTTCTTATTGCTCAAATAGTAAAGAAATCGTGCTGCTCAGAGACTGGATGGAGTAGGAGCATCATCTAGTGGCGATATGGAGGTAGATTTTCTTTTAAATAAAAATGGTTAAGGCTGAAACAAGGGAGTAAAAATGTGTGTATGTATATACAGTACAAGTCAAAAGTTTAAACAAACGTACTCATTCAAGGGTTTTCCTTTATTTTTACTATTTTCTACATTATATAATAATAGTGGAGACATCAAAACTATGAAATAACACATATGGAATCATGTAGTAACCAAAAAAGTCTTAAACAAATCAAAATATATTTTATATTTGAGATTCTTCAAAGTAGTCACCCTTTGCCTTGATGATAGCTTTGCACACTCTTGGCAGAGTGGGTGGCAAGGAATAAGTTATCTCTAAATATTTTTTAAACTAAAAGCACCATATTTGTACCAAAACACTTACTAAACCCTAAACCTCAACTAAATCTTGTAATAAATAATGTGGAAATTGAGCAAGTTGAGATCACTAAACTGCTTGGAGTAACACTAGATTGTAAACTGTCATGGTCAAATCATATTGATGCAGTAGTAGCTAAGATGGGGAGAAGTCTGTCTATAATAAAGTGATGCTCTGCCTTCTTAACAATACTATCAACAAGGCAGGTCCTACAGGCCCTAGTTTTGTTGCACCTGGACTACTGTTCAGTCATGTGGTCAGGTGCCACAAAAAAGGACTTAGGAAAATTGCAATTGGCTCAGAACAGGGCAGCATGGCTGGCCCTTAGATGTACACAGAGAGCTAATATTAATAATATGCATGTCAATCTCTCCTGCCTGAAAGTGGAGGAGAGATTGACTTCATCACTACTTTTATTTATGAGAGGTATTGACAAGTTGAATGCACCGAGCTGTCTGTCTAAACTACTGGCACACAGCTCGGACACCCATGCATACCCCACAAGACATGCCACAAGAGGTCTCTACAGTCCCCAGAACAGACTATGGGAGGTGCACAGTACTACATAGAGCCATGACTACATGGAACTCTATTCCACATCAAGTAACTGACGCAAGTAGTAAAATTAGTTTTTAAAAACAGATAAAAAAAACACCTTATGGAACAGTGGTGACTGTGAAGCAACACAAACATTTGCACAGACACATGCACACATGCACACACACACACACACACACACACACACACACACACGATAACATAAGCACTATACATACACATGGATTTAGTACTGTAGATATGTGGTAGTGGTGGAGTAGGGGCCTGAGGGCACACAGTGTGTTGTGAAATCTGTGAATGTATTGTAATGTTTAAAAACTGGATAAACTGCCTTAATTTTGCTGGACCCCAGGAAGAGTAGCTAATGGGGATCCATAATAAATACACATACAAATACAACCAGCTTCATGAGGTAGTCACCTGGAATACATTTCAATTAACAGGTGTGCCTTGTAAAAAGTTAATTTGTGTCACGTTCCTGACCTGTTTTCTGTTGTTTTTTTATGTGTTTAGTCGGTCAGGGCGTGAGTTGGGGTGGGCATTCTATGTTATGTGTATCTATGTTGGTTAATGGGTTACTTGATATGGTTCTCAATTAGAGGCAGGTGTAATTCATTTCCTCTGATTGAGAACCATATTAAGGTAGGATGTTCTCACTGTTTGTTTGTGGGTGATTGTCTTCCGTGTCTGTGTTTGTCGCGCCACACGGGACTGTTTCGGTTTGTGTAGTCTGTTCTGCGTGTTTATGTAAGTTTTTCCAGTTCAGGTCTGTCTACGTCATTTTGTTAATTATCAAGTGTAGTTCGTTTTCGTCTTGTTCAATAAATTCATCATGTCTTCATTACCCGTTGCGTCTTGGTCCAATCTCTCTCCTCAAGACGATCGTTACAATTTGTGGAATTTCTTCCCTTCTTAATGAGTCTGAGCCAATCAGTTGAGTTGTGACAAGGTAGGGGTGGTATACAGAAGATAGCCCTATTTGGTAAAAGACCAGGTCCATATTATGGCAAGAACATCTCAAATAAGCAAAGAGAAACGACAATCTATCATTACGTTAAGACATGAATGTCAGTCAATGCGGAACATTTCAAGAACTTTGAAAGTTTCTTAAAGTGCAGTCGCAAAAAACATCAAGCACAATGATGAAACTACTGATGATGAAGTGCTGCATCAGATGACCTGGCCTCAACAATCACCTGAGCTCAACCCAATTGATATGGTTTGGACCGCAGATTGAAGGAAAAGCAGCGAACAAGTGCTCAGCATATGTGGGAACTCCTTCAAGACCGTTGGAAAAGCATTTCAGGTGAAGCTGGTTGAGAGAATGCCAAGAGTGTGCAAAGCTGTCATCAAAGCATAGGGTGGCTACTTTGAAGAATCTCAAATATAAAATATATTTAGATTTGTTTAACACTTTTTGGTTACTACATGATTCCATATGTGCTATTTCATAGTTTTGTTGTCTTCACTATTATTCTACAATGTAGAAAATAGTACAAATAAAGCAAAACCTTTGAATGAGTAGCTGTGTCAACTTTTGACTGGTGTATATATAATTTAAAAAATGTTACCTCAAATGCGTAATTGCAGTAGAAATGTAGGCCTATTGTAGTATAAGTTATGCTTTAAGAATGGCCTAGGCCTAACACTAATGATATTCAAGATACATTTCACTACAAATTGATAACCTATCATGTTAGCTTCACAACTAACATCCACATTTTCAGTTGTCTGTTCAAGTAAGATGCAATAAAGAAACGGTAGTCTATACCAGGGTTTCCCAAACTCGGTCCTGGGGCCCATCCTGAGTGCATGTTTTGGTTTTTGCCCGAGCACTACCCAGCTGATTCAAATAACCAACTCATCATCAAGCTGTGATTATTTGAATCAGCTGTGTAGTGGTAGGGTAAAAACCAAACCGTGCACCCAGGGGGGGCCACTGGACCGAGTTTGGGAAACCCTGGTCTATACTACCTATACTGCCTAGGATGTTTGGACTTCAATCGGATTCACATCTGAAGACTAATAATATTGACTGTGGTGATCTACATCTGTGCTCACTGGCCATATGTTCTGGGATTCATTTGACTGTCCTCAGTGTAGTTTTACTGAGTTGTGTCTATAACTTTTTTAAAGAGAGTTGCCCAAAACGGCAGACAGCACTAAGTCTCTGTAGGTCTCAATCCATTATCTTTAAGACCTTTCACAACTCTGCCCCTTATCGGTCAGAAAAATATATATTAGGAAACTGAATCTGTAGTGATCGATGCCCAAAGGATCTTCTGATGATTGGTATACCTTTTACAGGTAACTTAATTAGATCTATGAGATTAGTCAAGTTTTTTATTTTGCTACTCTCAGTGAAACACAGAAAGAGACTGCACGCCTGGAAGATTACCGGTGGAAAACAAAACAGATAATGCCGCTCAATTTTGCAGCAGAAGCACCATACTTTGGGGGTAGTTTGGGAGCCTGTCTAGAAAACCCAGCGATGGGTAAACAGATTGAACACAGGTGTACCGGGCCAGAGGTGTGGACTCGAGTCACATGACTTGAACTCGAGTCAGACTCGAGTCACAAATATGATGACTTGCAACTCGACTTTGATTTTAACACCAGTGACTCGTGACTTAACTTGGACTTGAGCCTTTTGACTCGACCTGACTTGATATCCTCCCCAAGCCGAAATATAAAAAATGATGCTATTAAAAAAAGTGTGCAGCGCATCAACTCTTCATTTAACTTCTTACTGCTGAAATCCCGCTAACGGGATATATATGTGCAGGGCCGAAGTGCAGGGCGCCAAATTCAAACAACAGAAATCTCATAATTAAAATTCCTCAAACATACAAGTATTTTACACCATTTTAAAGATAAACTTGTTGTTAATCCCACCACAGTGTTCGATTAAAAAAAAGCTTTACGACGAAAGCACACCAAACGATTATGTTAGGTCAGCAACTAGTCACAGAAAAACAGCCATTATTCCAGCCAAAGAGAGGAGTCACAAAAAGCAGAAATAGAGATAAAATTAATCACTAACCTTTGATGATCTTCATCAGATGACACTCATAGGACTTCATGTTACACAATACATGTATCTTTTGTTCGATAAAGTTCATATTTATATCCAAATATCTCAGTTTACATTGGCGCATTATGGTCAGTAATGTTTTGCTTCCAAAATATCCAGTGATTTTGCAGAGAGCCACATCAATTAACAGAAATACTCATCATAAATGTTCATGAAAATACAAGTGTTATACATGGAATTATAGATCCACTTCTCCTTAATGCAACCGCTGTGTCAGATTTCAAAACAACTTTACGTAAAAAGCACACCATGCAATAATCTGAGTACGGCGGTACCCGCCATGTTATGGAGTCAACAGAAGTCAGAAATAGCATTATAAATATTCACTTACCTTTGATGATCTTCATCAGAATGCACTCCCAGGAATCCCAGTTCCACAATAAATGTTTGTTTTGTTCGATAAAGTCCGTAATTTATGTCCAAATACCTCCTTTTTGTTCCCGCGTTTCGTACACAAATCCAAACTCATGAGGCGCGAGCACTAGGTTCAGACGAAAAGTCAAAAAGTTCCGCTACAGTTTGTAGAAACATGTCAAACGATGTATAGAATCATCTTTAGGATGTTTTTAACATAAATCTTCAATAATGTTTCAACCGGAGAATTCCTTTGTCTTTAGAAATGCAATGGAACGCAGCTAACTCTCACGGGGGAGCGCAAGACTGAGCTCATGGCACTCTGCCAGACACCTGGTTGAAATAGCTCTCATTCCCTCTTCCTTCACAGTAGAAGCCTGAAACAAGGTTTTAAAGAATTCTGACATCTAATGGAAGCCTTGGGAAGTGCAATCGGACCAAATTTACACTGTATCTTGGATAGACAAAGAGTTGAAAAACTACAAACCTCAGATTTCCTACTTCCTGGTTGGATTTTTTCTCAGGTTTTTACCTGCCATATGAGTTATGTTATACTCACAGACATCATTCAAACAGTTTTAGAAACTTGAGTGTTTTCTATCCAAATCCACAATATTATGCATATCTTAGCTTCTGGACCTGAGTAGCAGGCAGTTTACTCTGGGCACCTTACTTATCCAAGCTACTCAATACTGTCCCTCAGCCATAAGAAATTAACGGATTACAGTTTGAATCGGACTGCAGCCAATCAAATTGTGCCAGCTGAGAAAAAGTTGTGCGTCGCAGTGCAGAGGAACGTCGGCGGGTGAATTCAGATCGAGCCCTTGCAGAGATGATACCCAAAATTATTATTTTCAGATATAAAGACGACGCTGTATCAACAAAAAATGGATTGCAACTTGCAAAACATGCGGGAAGAAAATTACAGACGGAGGCGCAACAATTTCCAACTATGTTCGACATTTGAAGCTGCACAAAGAACGGTAAGTCGTGGCTAATATAGCCGACAGCTATATAATTTATAACTTTGCTAGTGTAGCATGTAGGCTAACGTAACGTTAAACCAATGAGCCTCCACACAGTCAGTCAGTGCGGGAACGTGATCATTGCACCCAAGATTGAGCTACAACTGGCTAGGTAGTTGGTAGCCTAAATCCTGCCTGATGTTACTGCTGTTCCTAAAACCATTGACATACGTTAGCCTACTGTAACCACACACAGAGTGTGTGTGTGTGTGTTAAGGTTGGGCGATTGTGTACAAACCTACATCACCCGATTGTGCCCCATAGCGATCCTCGGTAGTCAATCAATATTGGGGGGGGGGGGGGGGTCTTTCTCATGGCTACCCATGTATTTCCATGGAAATGTAACATTTATTTGAAAAGTAATAAATATATAGATATTTTTATAAGCATTCATGATTTGCGTAAATGTAATATACTAACTATTACTCTTGTTAAAAATATGAAATGGTATTACATTTGGTGAAGAGCATATTATGACTTGTTTAGGAGTCGAAACTCAAAGTTTAGGACTTGAGACTTGACTTGATACTTGCCTGTCTTGACTTGGGACTTGACTTGGGACTTGAGTGCTAAGACCTGAGACTTACTTGTGACTTATAAAACAATGACTTGGTCCCACCTCTGGTACCAGAGTACCATTTATCCCTTCCCTACATACTCTAAGGAATGCAACTAATAATAATTTTACTAGACATACCAGTATGGTCAGATATATGGAACAGACTCAATTGTATACGACTAATATACAGACTGTCCGTATGTGGACCCCCCTTTAAATTAGTGGATTCGGCTATTTCAGCCACACACATTGCTGACAGGTGTATAAAATCGAGCACACCGCCATGCAATCTCCATAGACAAACAATGGCAGTAGAACGGCCTTACTGAAGAGCTCAGTGATCTTTAACGTGGCACCATCACAGGATGCCACGGTCAACTGTAAGTGCTGTTATTCTGAAGTGGAAACATCTAGGAGCAACAACGGCTCAGCCGCGAAGTGGTAAGCCACACAAGCTCACAGAAGGGGATCCCCGAGTGCTGAAGCGCGTAGTGCTTAAAAATGTCTGTCTTCGGTTGCAACACTCACTACTGAGTTCCAAACTGCCTCTGGAAGCAACGTCAGCACAAGAACTGTTCGTCAGGATCTTCATGAAATGGGTTTCCATGGCCGAGTAGCTGCACACAAGCCTAAGATCACCATGCGCAATGCCAAGAGTCGGCTGGGATGGTGTAAAGCTCGCTGCTATTGGACTCCGCAGCAGTGGAAACGCGTTCTCTGGAGTGATGAATCACGCTTCATCATCTGGCAGTCCAGGCCGACAAATCTGGGTTTGGCGGATGCCAGGAGAATGCTACCTGACCCAATGCATAGTGCCAACTGTACATTTTGGTGTAGGATGAATAATAATTTTCATTGCTTGGGCTAGACCCCTTAGTTCCAGTGAAGGGAAATATATATATATTTTTTTTACTTTTCCATTTCATGGTATCCAATTGGTAGTTACAGTCTTGTCCCATCGCTGCAACTCCCATACGGACTCGGGAGAGGCAAAGGTCGAGAGCCCTGCGTCCTCTGAAGCACAACCCAGCCACGCAGCACTGCTTCTTGACACAATGCCCACTTAACCCGGAAGTCAGCCGCACCAATGTGTTGGAGGAAACACTGTACACCTGGCAACCATGTCAGCATGCATTGTGCCCGGCCCGCCACAGGAGTCACTAGTGCGCGATGGGACAAGAACATCCCTGCCGGCCAAACCCTCCCATAACCCGGACGACGCTGGACCAATTGTGCGCCGCCCCACGGGTCTCCCAGTCGCGGCCGGCTGCGACAGAGCCTGGGCGCGAACCCGGGATCTCTGGTGGCACAGCTAGCGCTGCGATGCAGTGCCCTAGACCACTGTGCCACCCGGGAGGTCTTTTGCTTGACATCATGGGAGAATCTAAATAAATCAGCCAAGACCTCAGAAAAATAATTGTAGACCTCCACCAAGTCTGGTTCATTCTTGGGAGCAATTTCCAAATGCCTGAAGGTACCACGTTCATCTGTACAAACAATAGTACACAAGTATTAACACCATGAGACCACGCAGCCGTCATACCGCTCAGGAACGAGACGCATTCTGTCTCCTAGAGATGAACGTACATTGTTGCGAAAAGTGTAAATCAATCCCAGAAGAACAGCAAATTACCTTGTGAAGATGCTGGAGAAAACAGGTAGAAAAGTATCTATATCCACAGTAAAACAAGTCTTATATCGACATAACCTGAAAGGCCACACAGCAAGGAAGAAGCCACTGCTCCAAAACCGCCATAAAAAAGCCAGACTACGGTTTCCAACTGCACATGGGGACAAAGATCGTACTTTTTGGAGAAATGTCCTCTGGTCTGATGAAACAAAAATAGAACTGTTTGGCCATAATGACCATCGTTATGTTTGGAGGGAAAAGGGTGAGGCTTGCAAGCCAAAGAACACCCTCCCAACCATGAAGCATGGGGGTGGCAGCATCATGTTGTGGGGATGCTTTACTGCAGGAGGGACTGGTGCAATTCACAAAATAGATGGCATCATGAGGAGGAAAATTATGTGGATATATTGGAGCAACACCTCAAGACATCAGTCAGGAAGTTAAAGCTTGGTCTTCCAAATGGACAATGACCCCAAGTATACTTCCAAAGTTGTGTTAAAATGGCTTAAGGACAACAAAGTCAAGGTATTGGAGTGGCCATCACAAAGCCCTGACCTCAATCCTATAGAAAATGTTTGGGCAGAACTGAAAAAGTGTGTACGAGCAAGGAGGCCTACAAACCTGACTCAGTTACACCATCTCTGTAAGGGGGAATGGGCCAAAATTCACCCAACTTATTGTGGGAAGCTTGATGAAGAATACTCGAAACATTTGACCCAAGTTAAACAAGTTTAAGGCAATGCTACCAAATACTAATTGAGTGTATGTAAACTTTTGACCCACTAGGAATGTGATGAAAGAAATAAAAGCTGAAATAAATCATTCTCTCTACTATTATTCTGACATTTCACATTCTTAAAATAAAGTGATGATCCTAACTAACCTAAGACAGGGAATTTTTACTAGGATTAAATGTATTGTGAAAATTGAATTGTGAAAATCTGAGTTTAAATGTATTTGGCGAATGTGTATGTAAACTTCCGACTTCAACTGTATTTATGTATCCAACAACAAACAAAACAACAAGAATTTGAAGAAGAGATTAACAGAGTCTAGGTGTATTTCAGGATATCAAACTCATCTTAGGTGTAGATTTTAATTCTGTATCTAATGTGATGATTGACAGATATCCCCATCCTAACAGATCCAGCATTGTTTAATAATCTATTTATTGGTCTTGGAGATCTAAATATCCTGGTAAAAAGGACTTCACTTGGAGTAACAAGGACATGTTTTTGTCACCAAAGACCCATATAGTACCCACCACTGCGACCTGTATGCTCTCGTTGGCTGGCCCTCGCTTCACACTCGTCGCCAAACCCACTGGCTCCAGGTCATCTACAAGTCTCTGCTAGGTAAAGTCCTGCCTTATCTCGGCTCACTGGTCACCATAGCAGCACCCACCGTAGCACGCGCTCCAGCAGGTATGATCACCCCCAAAGCCAATTCTTCCTTTGGCCGCCTCTCCTTCCAGTTCTCTGCTGCCAATGACTGGAACGAACTGCAAAAAATCTCTGAAGCTGGAGACTCTTACCTCCCTGACTAGCTTTAAGTACCAGCTGTCAGAGCAGCTCACAGATCACTGCACCTGTACATAGCTCATCTGTAAATAGCCCATCCAATCTACCTCATCCCCATACTGTATTTATTTATTTATTTATCTTGCTCCTTTGCACCCCAGTATCTCAACTTGCACATTCATCTTCTGCACATCCTACCATTCCAGTGTATAATTGCTATATTGTAACTAATTTGCCACCATAGCCTATTTATTGCCTTATCTCTATTATCCTACCTCATTTGCACATGCTGTATATAGATTTTTCTACTGTATCATTGATTATACGTTTGTTTATTCCATGTGTAACTCTGTGTTGTTGTATGTGTCAAACTGCTTTGCTTTACCTTGGCCAGGTCGCAGTTGCAAATGAGAACTTGTTCTCAACTAGCCTACCTGGTTAAATAAAGGTGAAATAAATAAAATTAAAATAAAATGTAAAGACAGTCAAGAATTGACTTCTGGTTGATTTCTAATTCATTATATAACACTGTAGTCAAGGTATCCATTGAACCATCAACTCTTACTGATCATAAAGTTATATCCTTATCTTTAAATATGAATGGATCTAATAAACCGAATCGGAGTTATTGGATACTCAACAGTAGGCTGTTGGAAAATGATAATTTCAAGATGAATGTCAAAGATATTATACAAGAAAATTGGAGGAAAGCACAACTATTTGTTGGGTCTTATGGGAAATATTGGGAATTAATGAAGTGTGAAATAAGACAAACAGCCATGAAGAGAGGTAAAGAAATTGCTGAACTTAAAAGATTGAGGGAAGGTGAACTATTTTCTTTACAACTAGAAATGGACCGCATGTATGAAGAGAGAGCAAAAGGGGCATTTGTAAGATCAAGAAGGAAATGGTTGGAGGAAGGGGGGAAAAAAACATTCTGAATTTACCTCTGTTCATAAGCTTAATATAAACTCAGCAAAAAAAGAAACGTTCTCTCACTCTCAACTGCGTTTATTTTCAGCAAACATAACATCTGTAAATATTTGTATGAACATAACAAGATTCAACAACTGAGACATAAACTGAACAAGTTCCACAGACATGTGACTAACATAAATTGAATAATGTGTCCCTGAACAAAGGGGAGGCCAAAATCAAAAACAGCAGTCAGTATCTGGTGTGGCCACCAGCTGCATTAAGTACTGCAGTGCATCTCCTCCTCATGGACTGCACCAGATGTGCCAGTTCTTGCTGTGAGATGTTACCCCACTCTTCCACCAAGGCACCTGCAAGGTCCCGGACATTTCTGGGGGGAATGGCCCTAGCCCTAGCCCTCACCCTCCGATCCAACAGGTCCCAGATGTGCTCAATGGGATTGAGATCCGGGCTCTTCGCTGGCCATGGCAGAACACTGACATTCCTGTCTTGCAGGAAATCACGCACAGAACGAGCAGTATGGCTGGTGGCATTGTCATGCTGGAGGATCATGTCAGGATGAGCCTGCAGGAAGGGTACCACAAGAGGAAGGAGGATGTCTTCCCTGTAATGCACAGCGTTGAGATTGCCTGAAATGACAACAAGCTCAGTCCGATGATGCTGTGACACACCGCCCCAGACCATGACGGACCCTCCACCTCCAAATCGATCCCGCTCCAGAGTACAGGCCTCGGTGTAACGCTCATTCCTTCAACGATAAACGCAAATCCGACCATCCCCCCTGATGAGACAAAACCGCGACTCATCAGTGAAGAGCACTTTTTGCTAGTCCTGTCTGGTCCAGCGACGGTGTGCCCATAGGCAACGTTGTTGCCGGTGATGTCTGGTGAGGACATGCCTTACAACAGGCCTACAAGCCCTCAGTCCAGCCTCTCTCAGCCTATTGCGGACAGTCTGAGCACTGATGAAGGGATTGTGCGTTCCTGGAGTAACTCAGGCAGTTGTTGTTGCCATCCTGTACCTGTCCCGCAGGTGTGATGTTCGGATATACCGATCCTGTGCAGGTGTTGTTACACATGGTCTGCCACTGCGAGGACGATCAGCTGTCCGTCCTGTCTCCCTGTAGCGCTGTCTTAGGCGTCTCACAGTATGGACATTGCAATTTATTGCCCTGGGCACATCTGAAGTCGCCATGCCTCCTTGCAGCATGCCTAAGGCATGTTCACGCAGAAGAGCAGGGACCCTGGGCATCTTTCTTTTGGTGTTTTTCAGAGTCAGTAGAAAAGTCTCTTTAGTGTCCTAAGTTTTCATAACTGTGACCTTAATTGCCTACCGTCTGTACGCTGTTAGTGTCTTAACGAGCGTTCCACAGGTGCATGTTCATTAATTGTTTATGGTTCATTGAACAAGCATGGGAAACAGTGTTTAAACCCTTTACAATGAAGATCTGTGAAGTTATTTGGATTTTTACTAATTATTTTTGAAAGACAGTGTCCCGAAAAAGGGAAATTTCTTTTTTTGCTGAGTTTAGATAGCAAAGAAAATGAAAACCCCAAAGATATTTCAAAATATGTTTCAGAATTCTATGGTAATCTTTACACCAGTAATGCCTGTCCTACTAGTGTCACGTTCTGACCTTAGTTCCTTTTTTATGTCTTTGTGTTAGGTTGGTCAGGGCGTGAGTTGGGGTGGGTAGTCTATGTTCTTTTTTCTATGTTGTTGTATTTCTGTGTTTGGCCTGGTATGGTTCTCAATCAGAGGCAGCTGTCGATCGTTGTCTCTGATTGAGAATCATACTTAGGTAGCCTGTTTTCCCCATTTTGGTTGTGGATGTTTATTTTCTGTTTAGTGTCTGTTCATCTTGCAGAACTGTTTCGTTTTCTCGTTATTTTGTGTAGTGTTCAGTTTTTATGAAAAATATGATGAACACTTACCACGCTGCATTTTGGTCCTCTTCTCCTTCACCAGACGAGAATCGTTACAACTAGTGACAACTAGTGACATATCTGCCTTTCAAGACTCTGTCAAAGAATATGCCAAATTCATAGATGAAGACTTCCAAATGTCTTGTGATGAATATATTTCTATTAAGGAAATTAATTAATTATCAGCAAGTTAAAAGAGAACACATCTCCAGGAAATGATGGCCTTATTAGTGAGTTCTATAAATATTTTCAGGAAGATATTGTTGAATTTATATTTAATGATTTTAAGGAGGCAATTGATTTAGGGGTCCTGCCTGTTTCTATGACATAGGGCCTCATTTCTGTAATCCCCAAACAAAACAAAGATCCTATGATGTTAGAAAATTGGAGACCAATCACATTAATGAACAATGATGGAAAGCTAGTTGCAGAAAGACTTAAAAAAGGTCTTGACCAAATCATTGATGGTTTTATGAAGGGAAGACATACTGTATATGTAATAATATTCGACTAGTATTGGACTTGATAGACTACAATGAGCACATTATGGAAGAAAGGTTTATTTTATTTGTAGACTTTTACAAGGCATTATTTTCTTTTTGAGACTTCGATTTTTTTGGTTGTAAGTGTAATTGTCACATGTGTTCCCTCTCCGGCCTCTAGGTCACCAGGCTGCTCATTATGGCACACACCTGTGCCCATCGTTACGCGCACCTGTGCGTCACTCACCTGGACTCCATCACTTCCCTGATTACCTTCCCTATATATGTCACTCCCTTTGGTTCCTTCCCCAGGTGTTATTGTTTCAGTTTCCTGTCTGTGCGTTGTTCGTGGTTCTTGTTTTGTTTATTAAATGATGCACTCCCTGAACTTGCTTCCCGACTCCTTTTGCACTTGTTACAGTAATTAAGACACTTTACAATAATAGTAACACTTCTGTTAAATTATCCCATGGAACTTCACAGAAATTCGACATTAGACGTGGAATTAAAAAAGGATGCCCAGTTTCTCCTTTCTTATTTTTATTGGTCACACAAGATACGGCACTTCATATCAATAAGGATAGTTTTAGGGGTATTCAGATACAAGATAAAGAGATACAATGTTCATAATTGGCTGACGACACCAACATTTAAAAAAGAAGATAATAATGAAGTCAGGACAGCTATTGGGTGTATTAATGCCTTCTCACTTGTATCTGGTTAATCTCTGAATATTAGGAAATGTGAATTATTTGCGTTGAAAAGATGTGACTTAAATTCAGTATGTAATATCCCTGTAAAATACGTGATCACGTATATTGGTATTAAAGTTAGCAAAGATCAGAAAGAAAGGGCCAACTTATATTTCTCCTATTGTAGAGAAAATTGGAAAGATATTTAACTCCTGGTTATTAAGAGATCTTTCTTTATCTGTATGTGTACTTTTGTAAAATTCTGAAGGTCTGTCCAGATTAGTTTATATGTCACGCCCTGACCATAGATTGCTTTGTATGTTTCTATGTTTTGTTTGGTCAGGGTGTGATGTGGGTGGGCAATCTATGTTGTATGTCTAGGTTGTCTATTTCTGTGTTTGACCTGGTGTGGTTCCCAATCAGAGGCAGCTGTCTATCGTTGTCTCTGATTGGGAGCTATACTTAGGTAGCCTATTTTCCATTGTGTGTTGTGGGTGGTTGTTTTCTGTTTAGTGTATGTTCACCTGGCAGAACTGTTCGTTATCGGTTTTATTAGTATTCATTAAAAGTAATTATGAGTACTTACCACGCTGCACCTTGGTCTTCTCCTTCTCATCGATACGACGATCGTTACATTATACCTCCCTTGCATTGGATGTTCCTCTAACTACAATGCTTGATACTAAATTATTTAACTTCATATGGAGGAATAAACCTCATTATTTAAGAAAAGCGGTAATATGTAGCACCCAACGTTAGGGAGGGTTGAATGCTCTGGATTTTAAAACCTAATCTTTAAGATCAAATGGATACAAAACGATTCAAGAAATTATGATTGCATTTAGAATATAATCCCTAATTTCATTTTCCAACAGATTGGTGGTCTAGAATTCTTACTCAAATGAAACTTTGATGTGGGTAAGATCCCTTTTAATAAGCTTGCTAACTTTCATAAACAAGTATTTTAACTTGGAACCTGATGTATTTTTCCCCACATAGATATACAATCTGGAATAATAAATACATAAAATACATGTTTTTCCAGAACTGGTTTGACAACAGCATTATCTGGGTTTAACAATTATTGAATAATGATGGACAACTATATGATTATCCAAAATTCATGAGAACACACAATGTTACATTCACTCCTGAGGAGTTTCAAATAATTGTTAGAGCTATCCCTAGAGGTGCTATTCTTCGTTTAGGAGAATATAACAATACTCCAAGTGCAACTGTTGAGGATTTTGTAACCTCAATACATCTAGAAGGAATTTATATTTTAAACTATAAATGTAATAACATGTATATAAGAAAACTGTCAAGATGGTACTATTCCCTCTGCTAAATAGTACTGGAATAAAGCACTAGGACAATTGAACTAGAACAAAGTCTTGTTGTCTGGCAAATATTGACCAAGGTAAAGACAGTTTCAAGTTGGATATTCAACGGATATTCGTGCTTTCAAACCTCAATAGCTTTTTAACCACTTGAGCCACAGATTCCAAATAAGTGTCATGATGTTGGAAAAATTGCGCACATCATTGCACAGGTCTTATTTTCACGATTTGGACATTAATTTACTTTCCAAAGCTAATAAACATGTGAAAATGTGAGCAGCATTTTCTATTCCTAGTTGAATTAGTTAGGGAGCGTAAACTAGGTACAAACTTGTTTTACATTTGAATGTCAATAGCTCCTTGGTCATGTGACCTACTTGACTCAAACAAGGTTCAGAATGTCGACTGAATACTCTTCTATATTGCACACCCTTTAGTTTGTCCATTTTCATCTCACTCAATTTTACATGAATTTGTCAAACATTCAAATTTCAATAGCTCCTTGGGCATGTGAAAAACTGACTTCAAACAAGGTTCAGAATGTACATTCAGTAGGCCTACACATTGCACACCCTTTAGTTTGTCCCTTTTCATCTCACTCAATTTTACATGAATTTGTCAAACTTTCAAATTTCAATAGCTCCTTGGTCATGTGACCTACTGACTTCAAAATGATGATGATGAAAATGGACAAACTAAAGGGTGTGCAATGTGTAGGCCCACTGAGGGTACATTCTGAACCTTGTTTGAAGTCAGTAGGTCACATGACCAAGGAACTACTGAAATTTGAACATTTGAAAAATTTATGTAAAAACGTGTGAGATGAAAATGGACAAACTAAAGGGTGTGCAATATATAGGCCCACTGAGGGTACATTCTGAACCTTGTTTGAAGTCAGTAGGTCATATGACCAAAGAGCTATTGAAATTCAAAATTGTAAATAAATAATTTAAAATAGTGTGAGATGTAAATCAACAAAATAAAAGTGTGTGCAATGTGTGTCTATGCCATCGGGTTAGCTACAACCAGTTTTGAACGTTTTAGGAGTAATGGTTAAAGAGCTATTGAAATTTGAAAAATTTGATTTGTCACTATGTTGATGGTCCCTAACTGCTGTTGGTGGACGTAAGGAAAACTACAGGCAAATATCCGTCGAATATCCAACTTGAAACTGTCTTTACCTCAGTCAAATACCGTAAATCTAATAAGGTGAAGTATCATACAAACTCATTCATAGAATCTACCCTGTAAAGACCTTTATTATACACAGATTCAAAATAGCTATTGATAACAAATGCGTATTTTGTGGTTGTGAACCAGAAACTCTTGACCATTTATTTTGAGACTGTTCTTATGTCAGAAGAGTTTGGAGTGAGTTGGAAGACTTTATTTGAAAAGAAACGACTATTAATTTTAATTTGAGAGACCCTGATATTATGTTTTATTTTGATCCAAATTATATGGACCCTGATTTAACTTTCATTTGTTAATTTGTTTATTTTTCATGGAAGATTATTTAGCCATAAAATGAAGTGGGCAGAGAACAAACCCCTCTTCACATTATTTAAGATAGAATTGAAATATTATTTCGAAATTATCAGTAAATGTAAAAAACAAAAAGCAATACGGACCATAAAACTTTTTGACAAATTAAAAATGTATTTTGATATGTAATACCCCTGTCTGTTGGGTTAATGTACTCTTGTTTGTATATTTCTGTATCTGTATTTGTATTTGTTTTGTTCATCCAGCGCAGAGGTTGGTAGGACCCGGAACTGGAAGGCTGGCTGGCTGGCTAGCTAATCAGTCGGTGTCATTCAAATGCACCAGCTAGTTCAATAAGGTCGGATCCTTGTCAGATTGGCGATGGCGTATATTTTAGTAAGGCGTTTCAGCAGGGTTTTCCAATTAAATGTCCAAAGACAAGATATTATGTTTTCGGGTGAGTACTAGCTAAAAGTGTTTAATTCATGTCCCAACTATTAAACTTTGCGTAATGCAGACTTACTTCCATAAAAACAATAACGTCAGGGGGTGTGTCGCTACACCACAATAGGAAATTAACGATACAATGAGTTAACTATCTAGCTAATTAACCAATAGCTAAATCCTTAACGAAAAACGTCTACTGGCTAGGTAACTAGACAGATTTTCAAACGAATGTTCTTTCTACGAAATCATTGCTTCAAAAACCAAGTCGGTTAGCGTTAGTTGCGTTAACGTTAGTTAGATAACTAGCTAACGTTAACTAACTGTAACGCTAGCCCAGCCAAGCAAGGCCAACTAGCCCAGCTAGCGAACTACAGTAGTTGGCTAATTTGATATAATGTATGGCTTGGCTATATCGTCTTTTGCTGCACAACCCTAAATAGATAGCTAACTAGGTAGTTACGGGAAAGTAACGTTACCCTGTTAACGCGAACCTGGAGCTAACTCGCCGACAGTTATTTGTCAGTATTGGCTAACTAATGAGGGTTAACCAGCTACGTAATATCTACATCAGTCAGAACAGAGCATGATTGGTCAGAGGTGTCGAACAAGAAACAAATCCAAATTGGAGCCACAAACAAAACCGTTGTAAATAACCCCTGCGCCACATGGCTATCATTGTAATCTCATGAAATCATGTATTGCATGATTGACCTAGCTAATGGGTTGGGGAAGTATGTAATGTTTCTGTTTTACAGGAGTGAGACATAAGTCTACAGTGCATTATGCTACACGCCCAGACCAGCCGAAACTGGCTTATAGAAAAGTGAAGGGGAAGAGCCCAGGGGTAGTGTTCTTGCCGGGGTTTGCCTCAAACATGGGTGGGAAGAAAGCAGAAGCCCTTGAGGAGTTCTGCCAGTCACTAGGCCACTCTTACCTACGGTAAGTTAGCTATAGTATTTTCAGTGATAAAAAAAAAAGTTGCATGTATGTCAGTTCTTCAATTAGTCAGGAAAACCAATCTTTGCAGATCTATGTGGTCTTTCCAGGTTTGACTATACAGGCTGTGGGTCTTCTGAAGGTGAAATAGTAGATGGCACTGTTGGCACTTGGAAGAGGGATGTTCTATATGTATTGGACGAGCTTGTGGAGGGGCCACAAGTAAGTAGTTCCTCTCCGTTTCTATGATGAGACGAATTCTAATCAGCCAGTGTAATCCAAAGTATTGTTAGCTGAAATAGACCTGCACAGACTCATGTATAATATTGTATAACCATTTGGGATGGTAGTTGATGTAAAACTGTTACAGATTTCAGTGTGAATTGTCCACTGAGTTAATAATAAACCTCTGGAGGATTTTAGGGTTAATATACCTCGACTTGGCCTGCAGTTGTATAATAAGCCTTTGGATCCTCCGGCATGCGTAATTGACACTAGAGATATCAGTGCTGTCATTTAGAAGATCATTTCTGATCTAGCTAATTGTTCTGATGTTGCAGATTCTGGTTGGCTCCAGTATGGGCGGCTGGCTGATGTGCCTGGCAGCTATAGCTCGTCCAGAAAGAACTGCGGCCATGGTTGGCATCTCTACAGCAGCTGACCACTTTGTAACGGTCTACAATACACTTCCTATTGAGGTGAGTCAGCATTCAGAATAAACCATCTGGAGTTTTCAATAACCTTAACAGGCTCTGTATACAGACCAATGCACATTTCCCCTAATGACAGACGCTTGATTAAATGAGTCATATCAATACACTGAAGGTGGTTCAAAGGAAAGGGACATGCGTTTAATCTTGAAATTGCAAGAACAACATTTGGATGGAATTACAATTGAAACATCTATACTAAGCACATTTTTTAAATGGCTGCCATCTTAGATAATGTCTTTACCCCCAAAATAAAATGGTATCATTTTGTCATTGTAGGTGAGGAAGGAGATTGAAGAGAAGGGGCAGTGGGTGGTTCCTACCAAACACAATGAGGAGGGCTCCATCACGTTCACCACAGAGTTCCTGAAGGAGGCAGAGCAGCACTGCGTTCTGCAGAGCCCCATTCCAGTGACTTGCCCGGTGAGGCTCATCCATGGGATGAAGGACCAGGATGTGCCTTGGCACGTCTCCATGCAGCTAGCTGAGCGTGTGCTTAGCAACGACGTTGACGTCATCTTGCGCAAGCATGGCCAGCACCGCATGGCAGAAAAGGAGGACATCAAGCTCATAGTCTACACCATCGATGACCTCATAGACAAGCTGACCACGTTGGTTTGAGTGGCCAAATCAGGACAATGCTGTGGGTGACTCCTACCACCCCGACCCCAACTTTTCCGCACTCAGGCCGTTCGGTTCCCAATGCGTTACAGTATCGAAGGTGCTATTGTACCAAACACACACTGTGAAGAAAATGAACTCTTGTGTTTTCTCCCGGCTCTCTCCATGCCTTTTTATTAGGATTTGTATTTACCATTGCCATGACACTTTGTTCCCACGACTACCAAACTTCTTGGGCCTGCTGTGAACAGTTTTGATTTATTCCCACAATGTGGTCTGATATTCCGTTAAACCTTCAATGAGTAGGGATCACTCCTATTACAGTAGCCCATCAGGTACAGATGCATTATGTCCATTTGTGAGACATTTATTTTATCCACTGTCAATTTTATTCAAACAAGTGTGATGTGCCTTTGTTATATATTTATGCATGTGCCCTTAAAGACCAATAGGAGGCAGCAAATATCAGCACAGTATTTTAGGCACTTCACTATGTATTTCTATTATTATGAAACCCCATTAGCTGCTGCAGCTACTCATCCTGGTGTCCAGCTGGAACAATCAGTTGAAAAAGGACTTTACTCAACTGTAATGTTTGATTCTAATGCTGATGTCCATGCGTTGCCCATTTCTTATGCTGTCTGTATTTGCTGTTTGGTTCCATTGCTGACACAACATATCTATGTTTGTATTGCTTTGTCCATGCCATTTAATTTTGCACACAAGGTCAGAACAGAATATTGACTGCATGACAACTCATGTAGAACTGAGCATTGTGTTACATTTTAATATATTTTAACATTTTAGTGTAGAATATATATTATGGTGTGATTTTAGTGCAGTCCAGAATGATAACTTTTTAAAATGTAATTTCAACTGTCACTCTGGGTAACTTTTCAATGTTGGCCCAGTTCATGTTGGTTTTGTTGCAAGTATTGCCCATTTCAAAATGACAGATTTCAAATAATGATTGAACAGTAAGTAGCATGAGATGGCCTGGTATGTTTGACTGGCCTAAGAAGCACAGGTAATTAAGTGAAAAGCATTGCCGTGTAGGCAGCTCATGTTTTAGTATAGTCAACTTTCTGATTTAATTGGATAAAATGCCATGTGTGGCTACTGTCATACAGTGATGGTAAGCTGTCATTAGTGTAATGTGATCCCAGATACACTGCCTAGTACATTGTCAGCTAAAAGTGGTTAGGACTTGATGTCGTTGGTTTCCAACATGCACTACATGACCGAAAGTATGTGGACACCTGGTTGTCGAACATCTCATTCAAAAATCATGGACATTAATTCATGCTGAAACAGGAAGGGCCTTTCCCCAAACTGCCAGTGGTGAAGTGTGATTCATCACTCCAGAGAACAAGTTTCCACTGCTCCAGAATCCAATGGCGGCGAGCTTTACACCACTCTAGCCGACGCTTGGCATTGCACATGGTGATCTTAGGCTTGTATGCGGCTGCTTGGCCATAGAAACCCATTTCACGAAGCTCCCGACTAACAGTTCTTCTGCTGATGTTGCTTCCAGAGGCAGTTTGGAACTCGTTAATGAGTGTTGCAACCGAGGACAGATTATTTTTATGCGCTTCAGCACTCGGCGGTCCTATTCTGTAAACTTGTGTGGCCTACCAATTCGCAGCTGAGCCGTTGTTGCTCCTAGACATTTCCACTTCACAATAACATCACCTGCAGTTGACCGGGGCAGCTCTACCAGGGAAGAAATTTGACGAACTGACTTGTAAAGGTGGCTTCCTATGACGGTGCCACGTTGAAAGTCACTGAGCTCTTCAGTAAGGCCATTCTACTGCCAACGTTTGTTTATGGAGATTGCATGGCTGTGTGCACAATTTTTATGCACCTGTCTGCAACGGTTGTGGCTGAAATAGCCGAATCCACAAATTTGAAGTGGTGTCCTCATACACTATATATACAAAAGTATCACAATCTCTATCCGAAATGTTTCATCTTGTGAACTAAGTTTGTTTTCGACATGTTCTATATCACAGTTAAATGTTTCTAGGTGATAGTACTATGTTGCAGAATTGATGGGCTAGCTCACTGTACAGTGATGCTAACAATGCATCTGAAGCTGACGCCGATAAGCAAAGTACCAGAACTTATGGATGAACATTTTAGGATGGGCCTAACACATTCGTTTGCACATTTTCACTTGTTTATTTCTCTCATACTGTACATCAGATAGGCCTCTTTTTTTTCTTTTTTAAATGAGCCATTTCCAAACATGTATAGTGTCTTGTTTCTGATATATATTATACATACACACTGCTTTCCTTAAATTGGTCAACATTGAGCTTTTATTAAGAATGAGATATGCTTATCCTTTACAGTAAATAAACCTAAATATTTGTTAAGTCGGAGTGGAAACCAAGTGTCTGTACAGGGTCTCTACTATGTGATCCTCAGTGCTAGACTTGTTTTTAAGAGCTTGAAAGGACCAGCCTAGCCAGACGACTTTGTGTGAAAGGCCTATTTCTATATCTGAGCTCTGACACAGAAACAGGTTGCTAACTTGCACGCTTGCTGGTATTCATTCCTTAGGGATTTCTCCATTCCCTGTGAAAGAGAGTTCTGTTCCCTTCACATCCGTTTGTGAGATTCCAGGCCAGAGACTCTCACATGCCACAGAGCAACAGTTCACGTCTCCAGCTTCAGGTAAATCTAACTTATTTCTGCTACCTTTTCCAGAACTCCCTTAAATACCTTTAACAGGTTGATGGTTGAAAGCTATGAGATGTTGCAGCAGTGGTATATTTTTCCAGATGCATAATCAAGCTGTCTGATTTATTAAGGTTTTTGGGGCAATGTAGGCATATTATGTTAGTGTCATATATTGTCAAAATACATTTTGTTTTGGTCATTTACACAACTGGATTAAGATTTTATTTTTTCACGTCAGAAGCAATCTCAAAATAAGATGTTTTATCAATTACTAAACAGAAATGTGCAATAGCAATATTTTTTAACACCGGTTTTTGCTGCTTCATTCCTAAAGGAAGAGCTACGTGATTCATCAGACTGATGAGATCCTCAGGACACTGGGATCCCAACCAGAACCAGTGGGCTTACACTGTTCAAGAACAGGTGCCTCCACATCTACCATTGTATTGTGTGTATAGATTTTCATTGTATTATGTGAATGGATTTTGTATTGCCTTTGATTAGTTCAAGCTTTCCACCTGTGTAAATATGTATGGGTGTATGTTTGCATTGCCATGATATATTGCTCTCTCTACCCAAGGCCAATGAGCACTGGACACAACTCCGAAAAGATGCCAAGTATTACATGGATATGGGACACCTGATGTTCGACCACTCTAAGGCTACTTAAGTCGCCCATAGATAACCGTAACGAGACCCCAAACATGTCCTATTTAGAACACGCCTTACACATTCATATCATGTGTAACTGCTGTTGGCATGCGTTTTTAAATAGTCAGATTGCATTTATGTCTTCCAGGGAAAACAACAGGCTCTTCTTTATGGAGATGCTGGGTAATGCTTGTACTCACCTTGACAGGTGGACAGTAGATGTGTTGTGGAGATGCTGAGCAGACACAGTGTTATGGACAGTAGCATCACCTCCGTGAGGGTGGATGAATACAATCACTGCGCTAAATGTGCTTTCTCTAACGCGCTGTCCTTGA
Organism: Salvelinus sp. IW2-2015; assembly: GCF_002910315.2. Lineage (NCBI taxonomy): Eukaryota > Metazoa > Chordata > Actinopteri > Salmoniformes > Salmonidae > Salvelinus > Salvelinus sp. IW2-2015. The sequence goes on from NC_036844.1 coordinate 30,807,337, forward strand.
CGTAAGAGTGTATAGCTTGCAGAATGCATTTACTGTATGTATGTCAAAATAAACATTTAAAGGAAAATGCAATTTTTTCGTATGTATGTTTAGTTTCTCCATGGACGTTTTTCATATAGCATAAGCTACTGTATTTCTGTGACATGCATTTAAGTAAGTATATGAATATAAACTATTTTATAGGAATTATAAACACGTGGTTTCGTCGAGATGAAGGCAAATATGCCTTGATTCGAATTACTTTTGAATCAAACAGTATCTTAAATAATCCCTCCTTTCTATGCCTGTGATATGTGGTTGTCCCACCTAGCTATCTTAAGATGAATGCACTAACTGTAAGTCTTTCTGGATAAGAGCGTCTGCTAAATGACTAAAATGTAAACGTACAACAAACATATCAATGTTTTGATCAACATAGAGAAAGCACATACACATAAACCATGGTAGTAAAATTAACTGGTAAAGATTATATACAAATCATGCAAATTGAATCATTGATGGCCTACAATATATTAATGAAATAATTGGAATGAACTCCCAGTAAATTATTGAAGGGTAATGTGGTCCTAAAACCATTCCTGGACATTTTCACTGGATGTTGTGACGTTTCTCCCGTTTGGCCATGAATTCATTCCTTAAATCCCCTGTCAGAGGCGCTGAGGCATCACTTAACTCGCGTGGCTCTGAAAGCTGTGGCGAGTCCGAGAACGGTTGCTGAGTAGGGATGCTGAGCTTGGTACTGCACCCCTCAAAGATGTACAGTTTGAACAGAATGTGACTGCAGAGCGGGACTAACGACCAGGACCAGAGCGAAGCGGACCATACATTAATTTAAAATTAGTAAGTAAACGAATGAAATGGAAAAATAATGTGCTGAGACGAATGACATTCCGAATGGGCCTAGATGTATTGCGCACGCTATAATAAATTAATACATTTTGCTTGCACTTGCAGTATTTTCCCTTAGCGGGAGTGTATCCAGACCGTTTTGCCTAAGTTATTTACATAGCTCGAATGTCCGAGAGGAACTTTATTTTGGGGGGGGATCCATTTGCCTTTTGCCTATCTATGCAAGTGCATTATGGCGTTTCATAAATCCTGCCTTGGATATGCTCTCCAGTGGCGAGTGACACCGCGCGCATCACGGGACCACTACGTATATTACATTTCTATCATATTTTCCTCGAATTTGTTTTCGAGAGAAGTATCACTCACACGGTTAAATTATACATTTCTCAATATGAAACTAGAGGTGTCCGAATATGAAGAAAATTGCTGAACTTTACAACTACGTTATCTGCATCTCCTTGAAGTCAGAGGCTTACGCATGCCCGCATCTAGCTATATATAGCCTACATATGACATCAGAAATGAAAGCGCAGGGCGGGATTCTGTGTGAGCTGCATAGAGTACATTATTTATAAATACAAAGACTACACAGGTAGCAGTGAAATTTACACAGGCAGCCCAATTCTGATATTTTACCCGATTGTTGGCAAAGGAGCTGATCTGATTGGTCAACAGACCAATTAGTGGGAAAAAACATCAGAATTGGGCTGTCTGTGTGTGTAAACACAGCCATTGTGTATGGTTCCAGCAGCATAGGCCTACACATCTGACACATCCTCAAACTAGATGGCAGTTCAATTGTTATGTATTGGCCCACAATAATTGATTAAATTGAACCCTTTCCTTGCAGTCCCTCTGTTGGAAGGTCTCTAACTCTGGCAGCCATGGCTAACAGAGGACCCAGCTACGGACTGAGTAGGGAGGTTCAGGAGAAGATAGACCAGAAGTATATTCTGGACCTGGAGGCCAGACTGGTGGACTGGATCATCTTGCAGGTTGGGGGGAACATAGAGCGACCAGAGCCTGGGAGACTGAACTTCCAGAGCTGGCTCAAAGATGGAACAGTGAGTCTCTGAGCCAAACTCTGGTTGACGTAGGGCAGCAGGTAGCCTAGAGAGGAAGGCACATAGCGCTAATTGCTCCTGCAAGTCACTATGGATAAAAGTGTCTGCTAAAGGACTAAAATGTAAACATAACCTCATGCCTTTACTGTATTCTAAACCTAACTCTTAAAGATGCAGTCTGGGATCTTTTGCACAACAAATTTGTTACATATTGTAGAAATTGGATTCTTAACATATCATACAAACTGCAAACTGGGGGGGGGGGGGGGGTAACATATCATATGAAATGGATGAGTAGTGCAGAAAAAACGGAGACCCATTTTGACTCGTGAGCACCACTTTCAAAACTACTGGCTGAAATTATACACAAATTATGGAGCAACACTTTAAAACACACATATACAGATAATCTCAGATTCTAATCCACAATGGTCATAATGTGCCATATTTGATAGCCTTAGGTTTTATGGGGTTTCTCCTCCAAGCAACCAACCACTGCCACCCCTGATGAGGCTGGGTGGGTGTAGGCCAGTTGTATCCTGTCATTACAACATTTCATATCTCGTTACAGATTCTTTGTAGGCTCATTAACAGCCTATATCCCCCTGGTCAAGAGCCCATAAAGAAGATCCCAGAGACAAAAATGGTCTTCAAGCAGATGGAAAAGATCTCCCAGTTCCTGCATGCAGCTGAAGCTTATGGGCTGATCACTGGGGACCTTTTCCAGACTGTGGACCTGTGGGAAGGTACAGCTCTCCTAATACAGTGGTGATTCCACTCCAGCATAAACTCACATGCAGCAAACTGTTAGTTGTTATGTTAGATAACTTCAGGTATGTAAATATATCGGTTCAATATAATATAACTTTCTGGAATGGATTACTTTGTCAAATCATACATTTTCTTCTACAAAAACAAATTTGCATTATAACCAATGAGGACCAACTAAAGCCAAATATGATATTGAAATATCTGTCTGGTATTTTGTGTGACTACAGGGAAGGATATGGCTGCCGTGCAAAGGACCTTGTCGGCTCTAGGCAGTATGGCACTCACAAAGGATGATGGTCAATATCGTGGTGAACCTGATTGGTTTCATAAGTAAGAAACTAATCATCTGTAATGAGTTCTACAAAACAGCAAAAATGATTTGTCAATTTCTTTATTACATACCACTCTAAAATTAACTATTTACAATGAGTCTCATTACCTAATCCCCACTACCTCTGATGTTTGTTCATGCATCCATGTTATTACTCTAGGTGTAGGCCTTCCTATCTGACATAAATTTGAATCTCTCTTGTACAAACATCTATCACTGCAGGTAACTGACCAGTTGTGTCTCTCCTGTGCTTTCAGGAAAGCTCAGGGAAACCGGCGGGAGTTTTCTGAGGAGCAGCTGCGTCAAGGCCGTAGTCTGATTGGCATGCAGATGGGCGGCAACTCAGGGGCGTCTCAGTCTGGCATGACAGGGTACGGCATGCCACGCCAGATAATGTAAAAATGTCACTTGGCTCCCCTATACGGATCCAAAGTTGCTCTCTCATTAGCTCAGGGGCAGCGTGAAGTTTCCCTGATGATCTCTCTATAGGGGCCCTAGATGTCACTTCATACTGAAAATCTGAGCGCTCTAATGGAGCATTATAGACATCCTTCAAAAAAAACTTTTATGCGCACAGTGGCTCTACAGCTGCATTTACACAGGTAGCCCAACTCTGATATTTTTTCCACTAATTGGTATTTTGACCAATCACAGATCTTTTTCCAGAGATGATCCAATTGGTCAAAAGACCAATTAGTGGGGGGGGAAAAGATAAGAATTGGGCTGCCTGTGTAAACAGCCTTCACTCATGGTCAGGTCTGTCATTTCGATCAGTGCGGATATATGTTGTCTGTGCATCAGACTGGTGTTCCAAGGTTTCTGTCAACACAGTTGTGACACGACAGCATGGAACTGTGCCATTGTCCAAGACATTTTTGGTTATTTAGAAATGTCATTGTAATGATAGTCACAATAGTTTTACATTACAGTATTCTTTATTCAGGTAATTTACAGCACGACTAGTCTTATTTTTTACTACAGTGTGGAATGTGAACGCTATACAGCAATTTTCTTTCACATAACTTTGTTGCATGCTAATGTTCAGTATTGAATGTTTTTTCTGGTTTAATTTATATTACTTAATGTACGAGTACTGTGTGAAATGTATCATGTTATGGAATATATTTACAGAATTTTCCCCCAATTGGTTTCAAAATCATCTAGGCCTGTATGGATTAAATCCTTCATGATGGTTTGGACTGAACAATCTCCCCCATTTGTCCTTTCAAGCGAATTGCTGCCCCTTGCGACAGGGTAGGTGAATCTTAGCCAGCTCTGCTGTCACAGTCAAGCACCAGATGGTTCTTTGTCTGGGTTATGGCAAATTCTGTAGTTCCAGCCAATCCTGTGCACATGTCCTGGTCATTGATGACAGTTAACCATTGAAAAACATTAACAATAGACCTGTCAAATAAGGTTCAGAGTAAATGTTAGCCATAACAGAAGTTACAAATTTAATTCCAGAAGTCAAAGAATACATCAAGCAAACATTTTTGTTTATTCAATAAGAGGAAACTATATCCAGGTACTATTATTAACCACATAATGGGACTACATTTTGTAATAGGCTGCATTAATTAATTTCAAATGGATAACAATGCTGTCAACAGTAACAGAAAATACTGGAATGTTAAAACTGGACAGAAACGTTTATACTAAAAACGGCCAATCTTCCTCTGGGAAGACTACAGGTGGACAGCAACCCTCTCAATCAGCTAAGGGCTGTTTATCTTCATCCATCTTTCTCTGAAAAGAAAATCAGTGGGATATTCAAATGGGGGTATTAACTCAATACCAAGAACACCAGCTAAAACAGATCCCCTAAAGTCTCATATCTTTCCATTTGGTCAAGATTCCACAAGCATAGGTAAAACTCGCTTAAATCAACAAGGTTTCCCTATGAAGGTGATGATTATTCAAGATATTTATTGTTAAGAATTAACATTTGACAGTGAAACCTGAAGAATGTTGAGAATGTATTGTGGGCTCCAAGGTCAACTACATTTCCTTACCAATACACCACAAAGTAAGAAGTGACTTGTTACAGTTGAAAATTACCTTCAGGTTTAGGTAATGTTCCTCACTGCTACAGTGGACTGAGTTGGCTGTTTTCTCATTAGTGTAGAAGATGTTGCACAGCTTGCAGAAGAATCCGGTCCTTGGCACCAGATAGTCTAACCCTGCAAATAAAAGGACAGAAAAAAACTTTGCTGATATCCCCATCACCCCTGATCATAAAAAATACAGCCAAACTGAAACAGAAGTCAGTATCTCTAGTCTCTTACCAACAGGGTTGTCAGGTTGATAAGGACCCAGAGGCTCCTGCTGCTTCTTCTTCTTCTCTCCCTCTGGGACAGCTTCCACACCACTGGTCTCCTCACCCTCAGGGTCCACACAGACCCCCTCACTATCAGACACAGGTCGCTGGACATCCTGGCCATACAACCACAATCATGTCTATCACATTCATTCTATTCAGCCTGAGATTGCGAGACCAACACCAATAAATAATTTCACTATTCTCTGTGAAGCGTATTAACTGATTACATCTTGACTAACTGGGCAACTATAAAAGTAATGTTCACAGAAATGCCTAAATACCTAAATATTTCAGCAAGCATTTCACTAAACAAGGTAATCTCTCACCTCATTTAAATTGGGGAAACAAAATTATAGCAAATAACCTTCTCTTTCACCACTGGAGAGTGGCTTTTGGCTGACTGGCCATTAGTCTCATCTCCATGGCGATCTCTTGTTCTTCTGTTGTTCTGACTGGCCAACCACAGCTCATACTTGACTGGAGGCTTCCTGTATCCAAAGAAACAGAATACAATGTCAACCCAGTACTAGAACTCATACAGTCCAGTTTAAGCATATAACACAATATTATTGTATCTGAGATTGATATCAATTGGAAGAATGAAGTAATCAACTGAACTAGCAGTGGACGTTGGCTGGATAGGATATCAGCATTCTTCAAATTCAACTTTAACTAATTTCCATCATCTACTCTGCTGCACACTTCCACTGTATATTCTTAGGGGTTATTGAAAATTACTTACCAGGATATCAGTGAGTCTCCCTTTTTGCACAAACTGACCCTTATCAGGGTGCCGTAAAATCTGGGAGGACGTTGGAAGCACTTCTTCACCATTTTCTGAGCGGCTTCCACACTCTCAAACTGGATATAACACTGGAGAGGTGAAAGAAGAAAAAAGTGATTCCTTTACCAATAGAAAAACACATTAAGTCCTCCCTAAAAAAATGGGCTGGTGAAACCTTACCTTTCTATGAACCCAGTTCAAATGATAGCCAGTGATTTTCCCAAAAGGTTGGGCAAGCCGTAACAGAGAGACGTCCGAGTACTTCTGCCGTGGAAGCAAACAAATGTAGATGGATCTCCCACTGGGACTCTACAATGACAGAAACAAAGTCACATTACACATAATACTAATCTTTGTGTTACAAATATTGACTATATGCTAGGTGTGTAGCTTAGCTTATTTCAATTCATTCATCAAATGCATAACGTGCAAACCATAGGTACTACACCAAACCAACCTCCAACTTTTTCTGTGAATAGCACATTCTAATATCGACAGGTTTCCCCAACAACTGTGCTTTGCCTTTGTAGAATTTCACCAACTTATGCGCTTCATCGGTAGTATCAAGCTCTAACCATCCCTGCAAATATATAAAAAGCACAACGGCATACAAACTATGATAACATTAATTCCATCACATAAACAAACTAGATAACTGATCCCCAAATAACATATGGGCAAGCAACATAATTATGAACCTACCTCCTGTCTGAAGAAGGATATGGTACGGTTTACAACTTTCACATTTGCTCGCTCTGCCAGTTTCAAGATGGCCACCTCTACGTCTCTATAGCCCTTTCTGATTGGGCTAATATGGACAACTTTTCCATCCTGTAGAAAACAGTTTTACTGAGCAACATACTAGCAATAATGTTGGATAAAACAACATTTTTGACACATTCCAACTACACGTTTCTAAATGAAACATGTAGTCTAGTGAACCATGTAAAATACCAACCCATGAAGAATCCTTTGACTCTGCAAATAAAAAGAAACGTAATTTGTATAAATTATGATCTGCAGATTGTCTTTAATTTGTTATCCACACGGGCAGAACAGTAATAATTATGTCCTTTGCTGCCAAGTAAGAATGTTTTTCCTCATTCATTGCTTACCCATTGACGCATCCTCTCCAATATCGTTGTCGAGTTCATCCAATGTAACAAAATCATCCATGTTATCAGGGAAATCCATGTCATCCATATCGTCCTGTTGGAATAAGTACAGAACATCAATAAGTTAAATAATTAAGAGTGTTTCAAGTTCCAAAGTGCTGCAACAGAACCACATCGAATCTCATGACAAATATTTGTGAGGTTGTTATGGGAAACTGTCAAAAGCTGCTCAAACACTGAAGATATAAGTATGCAAAACTGTATTCAATGATCTTGAACTATGATGAAGGTCCATGTCTCTTAAAGCTAGGACGTGAATCCTGTGGCTGCACTATAACAAAACGATAGACAGCTTCAATCGTATTAAAACCTGTTGGTCAGATCAACATGTTGATCAAACCAGTTAAGGCTGAACAGCTACTCATCCATACATTTAAAATGTCTGGCTGACTCGCTGTGCTTCAACGCTGTGTCACTTGAACTCAGTCCTACTATGGGAGCTTTCATAGGTAAGCACCTGTTTTGGATTACTACCGACAGGCTATGTTTTCTAGAACTTGTACAGAGATGATTCGATCACCTTTGATATTCAACCATGGAAGGTAAAGAGAAACCCTTCAGAGCTGATCTCCATCATTTAACTGATGGAATAAATAAACCATGAGCATGTCATTAAGCCTACATAGAGATAAGCCATGTCATTAAGCCTACATAGAGATAGATAAGCCATGTCATTAAGCCTAGATACATTGCATGTTATGCTACCAAGCAAACTCAGTATTCCAACAATCCATGACTGAAACCGGGCATTGCCGACATGAGTCACAGAAAACATCTCGACTGTTTGTCTGCGTTGACGAGGTTCAATCTGAGCTTCAATCACAAGTGTCAGATGGATTTGATTTGCCACTGAAACGATTTCAGTGGTTCTACGCATAAGATGCCCACATCTGTTTCAACTGATCAATGGAGGATCTCAACCAAACTACATTCACTGGAATGCACACAGAACTTCAACCAAGCTGCTTTAAGAACCCATTGCTGGGAACCAACATCTTGTTTACTCGACAAAAACGTATGTTCAATTCTGCGAACAATGCCTTTGTTGGTTCAGGTCACACATATGAATGACAATAATTCCTTACACCATGTTCGTGAAAGCTCTCCTGTTCCATCATGTCCTCCATTGTGACGTCAGCATCACACAGAGCTGGATCATCGGCAGCCTTTAGGTCAGAATCCTCCAAGGTATTGTCTGCCAACAATTCTGTGCTTTCAGGTTCCCCCTTATCTTTAGAGTCAGCCACCAGAGAGGCACTTTTGGAAGGAGCAGAGTCGTTAGTATCAACACCAGCTCCAAACTTATCTAACGAGCTTTGGTCATCTTCAACCTGGACGCTCTCTTTGTCTGGATCTTTGTTTTCCAAATTAATGTCCTCCCCCTTTCTCTCATTCTTGACCACCTCCTCGATCTTTTCCTTGATCTCCTCGTCCTTGATGTCCTGCTTTACCTCTTCCTTAACCTCCTCTGAGGAGCTTTGTTGACCTTTTCCTTGTTCCACCACTTTCTCAGCAGGTTGTTTGCCTGTACTGGGTCCCTCTTTGTTTGTGGAGTTTGAGTTCTTGCTGGTCTCCTCGCTCTTCTGTCTGCTGCTTTGGCTTTTACTGGAATCTGCTCTTCTGGATGTGGTGGAGTCAGGACTTTCTCTACAAGGCAAAAACCATTGAGGTAAACTTCCCTGACACAAACTTCCCGACGAGGCCCACAGGAAAATTGGTCTGGCCGCCATTGCCCCAGGTGGACTCTTACTTACCTCAGATGCTTCAGTGACGATGACAAGCTGACTTTGACACTCTTTCCATTGATCTTGAGGGGGTTGGAGTGGTAGTACTTCACCATAATGTCAGCATCCTTCCAATCTACCATCTCAATCAGGGCCTGCAGATGGATAAGGAAGAATGTGTAAGAGAAAGCTAGAGGTGGTGGTTAATAATGGCGGTGTGTGTTGATTGATCTACTCCAGTCATACAATTCCATGCTATTCGGAATTTAAAATAGATACACTGCATTGTTCCATTGTTTTAATAATGTTTTTCTATTTGAAAGAGATATTTTGAAGATTTGATTGATCACAAGCAATATGGAATTGATTCAATTCCATATTGCTCAAACCTTACCTGATCACTTAAAAATGACGAATGTCTCACATCCCCAAACATCTTGGCAAGATCGAGAATCTCAGATTCTCTTTCTTTCCCAGGAGATACGCGGGAAAAACAAACTACTGTATTGCTAACTTGTTTGTTGGGGCGTTTTCCTGGTGGTTCATCCGACCTTGGCGTCTATAGGAAAAAAACAAGCTCATGCTGGGATATCTGTGATTAAGAAAACAGAATCTCAAAATTTTAAGAGGCAGGTGCACTTACATAAATACTGCACACTACAGGTGACAGGTACAGAGTCAAACCATTTCCCTTCACAATAGCTTTGCTTTCACTGTAGTGATCCACCATATTGACTGCCTCTTTGTGCGAACCCAACTCCACAAAGCCCTGGAACAAAAAAACAACAATGAATCCGCCAATAGACAAACTACACAACATAAAATGTTTTTAAAAAAGAGAGAACGTTAAGAGTTGAGTGTTTAAACTTAAGGTTCTTATCAATTTGTGTAACTTACCTTGCAGGGGAACACCAGATGTTTTACAACTGTGCCGAATGGCTTAGCCAAAGTCACCAAGTCTTCAACAGCAACAGACCCACGGGGATATTTAGCAACCACCACCTTTGTGCCAGCCTGGTGCAAAAGATAAGATCACACATTCAAGCATGCATTTTATTTTTATTTAACCTTTATTTATTTAGCATGTAGATTTAAGCCTATAAACTACATTATAAGAAGTGAATGGGAAAAATGCTCTATTTATTAGACAACACAATGACACAGAAGGGGCATTACCTTGGGCTTCAAATGGTGTCTTTCTGGTGCAGACCAGACTTCACCTAAAGATGAAAACATGAAAAAAAGTTTACATTTTCAAGTGGTTTGCCATTGGGCCTTATTTGGTCTGGATCAAACTTGACATTAGGATAGGACATGAGGTTATCACCTCCTACGCGGTCTGAGCTATGTTGTCTCTTGTAAGGCATAGCAGGACGTGGCGCTCTTCTGGGCGGTGAATTAGCATCTCTACTTGGGATGGAAATTGGTCTGGAAGATAACATAAACAGTGCTAAGAAAGAACAGGATGGCTAATTGTTTTACATCATGACATGCTTGTTTTCACCATGAAGCTTTATTTCATGGCCCTCACATTTTCTTCCCTTGGACATCTTGTTTTTCCCAATCTGGATATCTGTAAAAAAAAAATAAAAAGAAGACAAAAACAATTCTAATTAGAATAAAACCAGGTAATAGGAAATACCTCTGCTGATTGATTTTGTGATCTGCCTCAGTTTATTTTCTAAATGTTTTACTTTGCATTGAAACACTTACAGACGCAAGAGTTCTCGACAGCCCTCTGCATGGCGTAATCCATTGAGATGATCCTTCCATTGCTGTTAAAAAAGCAAACTCATATTAAACAAAAATGAATGTCATTATGAAAGGTTGAGTGTTCTGATTAAAAGCATATACTTGTAGACACACTCCAACAGCAAGAGTATTGAAATATAACAAAGCTTACCTTAGTAGAATTCAACATACAGAAACATAGCGAGCATGTGTGTGGGTAAATATTGGGCACAACTCCTTGAAAATCTTCCAATTGATAGGAAGAAGGTTGGCTGTCTGATGTTTTTTCCGTTGAGGGCCTAGTGTGGTGGGAATCTTTTCTTGCCTCGGCCTGCTCTGGTCGCACCTCCACTTTCTTATAGTCAGTGTCACTATGGCTGCTTGACTGGCGACGGAATGCAGGGGGACTGTCCCGTCTGCCGCGGTCTTTAACATCTGTATCCTCTTCCTGTCCGTCTCTCTTTGGGGAGGGCTCTCCCTGCTCCTCTTGCTTGGCTCGACTGGCCTTCAGTTGCATTATCAGATAAGGCAGTGTCTCCACACTGATCTCGTTCTCTGGAATCTTGGCCAGAGCATCCACGTCTTCTGGAGAGAGCCCCAGAGTGGCATATAAATTCATAGCGCTCAACGCTCCATCACCAGATCCTTTGCGTGCAGAACTTTGACCCTCACTGCCCTCCATCCTCAAATTTCCAGGGCACAAAGAAGTGTATTCTGAAATGGGAGAATAGTTCCGATTCAGCAATTTCAACAGATGGCTAAAGTAATGAGTGTAACTGTGACGAATGTGGGCGGAGTGCACTTCCGACTACATCAAGTCACTGTCAGCCGATACAAAGAAACAGGTTGTATTTGACTAAAGTTTTATTAAAAAGTATGGATTTCAGTAGCAGACTAAACTACACAATTTAAGATTAAGTTGAGCGGTGAAGTTAAATCCGCTTTGTGTTGTTTCCTTGCCACGATATATCAATATTTTTATCATCCCGGCCCTAACAACCGCAATTTTCAGCGCCGACATTGTCCTGTCTAAATGAGGGCTATTCTTTGGGTGCTGAAATACGCTGTTTCTTTAGGAAAACAACCATAATGTTGCAAACAAACATGCTGTCATCCAGTCACATGTATTTATTTTCCAAACTATAGCACACCATAGTTTACATACAGCAGGTTTTTTAAGGTCCAAAGAGTTTGGTCTGCCTGCTTCATGTTATCATTTTTGCCATGGGAAAAAATATTGCGATACTGGTATCATCCCGGCCGTAGTAGTTTTTTATAAAAACTTCATAGCTCCAGTCCGTCCACACTAGTTGCCGCTTAACTCCATCATCCTAAATCGTGGAGTTGAGTCACCTGGGATTTCAGTAGTGATGGGAAACTGAGGCTTTCTGAAGGCTTTAGCGCTTCACCAAATTGGTAACAGAGAAACTGAGCTTTGTGCAGAAAAACAGAGCTTCATTATTTGTTCACAATACACATTAGTGACATCTGCTGGTCAGCAATAGCAGCGTGTGATTACCAGAAAGAGGTATTTTTTTCTCCATTGTTTTCATTCTAACACGCAGCAGTAAGTGTTTGGCTTTAGTAGCCTGTAATCAGTTGGAATACCAGGTTTGCATCTTACATCATGCTTCCCTTTTTTGCCTTCAAGTTGACTATTTTTGAAAAACTAAATCTACGGCATTATTTATGACGCTTAAGACAGACGCTTATACTATAATAAATAAAACCAATTATTTGAACAGGGCAGAATGAAAAAAAATTCAAAATAGTGTGCCAACAAGATTCAAACTCATACACTCACGTCCCTGAATGTTCCATAGCCCTTCCTCTACCTGCTAAACTACCTGTCAGGTAAAAGTTTATGTTTACAATCCTAACTATATTTCTAAGTACGGTGTCCAGTAGAGGTCGATGTTTGAAAACAGCTTGGAATCGAAAAAAGCACCGGAACCAGGTAGAAATAAGTTGGATCTCTCAACTCATGGTTTGAAAAAGCACGTGATCAAACGAAGCTTCGGACGCCATTGATGACGTTCTTCTGATAAAGTGATACACACATAGGCACACTACTTCGCCTTCTTTGTTTTTAGAATATTGGTTCCGAAATAATATCCTATTGGTGAGCCAACTGGTAAATGCAGAGGGTCTTTTACTCAGTTATAAGGAATTCTTATCACTTTACTAGGACCCTGTAACACCTAAAGATTTTGCAATTGTTTTAGACGCCATTCCCTCAGGTGTTGCTCTGTTATTCAGGAACGTGTCAAGACTCATCAGTAGGAAAGATTTGTTTCTCTTTTGGTCCATTCAACAACAGAGCGATACGAACCTTGTTTCAGCAGGATGTTGTATCTATACCTTATGTCATGCCTTATTGGAATGGATTTATTGATAATATCTGTTGGGAAAAAGTTTGGATGTTGCCACACACATACCTACTTGTTAACAGAATTAAGGAAGTTTCCTTTAAAATTATTCATAAATATTATCCTGCCAACCACTATATGAAGAAGTTTAAGGAAAACAACTCAAATTGCTCCTTTTGTAATGACCACCCAGAAACAATGTTGCATCTTTTTTGTCATTGTATACATGTAAGAAAACTGTGGCAAGACATCAGTGGATTTATAATTGAACACATTTATGAAGATTTTACACTATTGTGGAGAGATGTACTGCTTGGACTCTTTACATACGATAAAAATAAGCTGAAACATTTTTATGTAATTTCATTATTCTTTTGACCAAATTTCATATACACAAATGTAAATTTACTAACAAAAAAACATTTTCTTACCCTACAAAAAGAAATTGAACTGTATTTTAAGACAGTTATATACTCTACTAACAAAAAAGCTGTTAGAATTGTAAGTGTATGTATGTCCCTTAAGGTCCTTGTGTAATTGTAATGTGATATTGTACCCCCTAGCTCGATTGTCCATTATATATAATCGATATATACTTGTGTTCCCTTATGTACTTTCTGTATTGATTTGTTGTTAATAAAAATAAAATAAAAAATCCACCCCCCAAAAATTTTTGAAAGTTTTTTGTTTAAAGGCACACTACTTCGCGATTTCGACGCATGCCTAGCCGCCGGAATCAAACGTAACTAGGCACACTACTTCGCGATTTCGACGCATGCCTAGCCGCCGGAGCACCGGTATCAAACGTAACTAGGCACACTACTTCGCGATTTCGACGCATGCCTAGCCGCCGGAGCACCGGTATCAAACGTAACTAGGCACACTGCAAAGGTTTAAGTGTTACAGTGTTACAATTATCGGCTGACAGCGACTCTATGTAGTCGGAAGTTCAGTCCGCAAAGTAGTCTCCGTTCATCTCCATTGATTTCACGTACATCGTAGAGTTAAGAAAAAGCTCGGCTAGTTGCTGGTTGGGTAAAAAGTATAGGCCCAGATTGTGACTCCTTAGCACTGACTGAATGCCTACCATCTTCAATTAGTTCCATGGTTAGCTTGATAGTCTTCATTTGCTATGAGCAATTTGATGTCCCTTGCTGAAAAACATACGTTTCCCAGAATATTGTTGCAAGCTTGATAAATACATTCACTGGTGGAGAGGCCTTCAACACAAGAGCTTTGTTGTTAACGTTAGCTACGCATCTTTAACTCTGCAAAACGAAGCTCAATATCGTCTTACCCCCCTGATAAAAATATTAGATATCAACCAAGCGCTATGTTACTGTATTGTTAGTTACTAGCTCGCGCTGGTGTTACCAAGCCTAGCAAGCTGCACGCATCACTTGGGAATGCGGCCCGCTAGCATTCAAGAAGTAGTTTACCAAAGCTTTCTAGCAAATTAAGCAATATCAGATTTTTTGGTCTGAATGTTTGAGCATGAAGATCAACTACTACATTGAATTCAAATTGTGATTGCTGTAAAACATACCTTTAAAGAAGTCCCCTTTCAGCTATTTCGTAAAATGTTCTAGCTAGTGGCTACAGCACAGTTTAAGTCCTATAACGTTACAGTCTGGCTAATCGTTTTTTCCTGCACCACAAAGTGTGCAGGACGGTAAGCAAACGTTTTCATTGGTCAGTTTAGGATGTATGTCAACGGAGAACTTCCGCTCTGTCGTTTGGAAGGCAGAGTGGAATATTTCGTCACAAGTCAGACTCACTATTCAGAAACACAGACAAATATTGTTATTACCTTCATTCAGGATGCCCACACACTTGCGCAATCTGAACTCAGGGGTAGACATAACATAGTAAACGGAAGTCTGTAATACTTCAATAAGCATGATATGTAACGTTTCGTATGCTACAATATGCATTAAATTGTGGATGTCCATCATCCATTTCGTATGATAGTGTAAGGACCCTAGGTTTATAAACGCGGATATCGACTCTGTCGCACGAGCATGCTTTTGCAGCACAGTCGATAACGCACTGGACTTCAGGCTAGAAGTTCGAGGGTTCGAGACCTGCGCCCTGCCTGTTTCATTACAATATGTTACGAATTACAATCAGTATGATGTGCTATGAATTGCCATATATGTTATATGTTACAAATTTGTAAAACATATACACTATAGTTAAACATTTTGGAGTCACTTAGAAATGTCCTTGTTTTTGAAAGAAAAGCTATTTTTTGGTCCATTAAAATAACATAAAATTGATCAGAAATACAGTGTATACATTGTTAATGTTGTAAATGACTATTGTAGCTGGAAACGGCTGATTTCTTTTATGGAATATTTACATAGGCGTACAGAAGCCCATTATCAGCAACCATCACTCCTGTGTTCCAATGGCACGGTGTGTTAGCTAATCCAAGTTTATCATTTTAAAAGGCTAATTGATCATTAGAAAACCCTTTTGCAATTATGTTAGCACAGCTGAAAACTGTTCTGATTAAAGAAGCAATACAACTGGCCTTCTTTAGACTAGTTGAGTATCTGGAGCATCAGCATTTGTGGGTTCGATTACTGGTTCAAAATGGCCAGAAACAAAGACCTTTCTTCTGAAACTCATCAGTCTATTCTTGTTCTGAGAAATGAAGGCTATTCCATGCGAGAAATTTCCAATAAACTGAAGATCTCGTACAACGCTGTGTACTACTCCCTTCACAGAACAAATCAAACTGTCTCTAACCAGAATAGAAAGAGGAGTGGGATGCCCTGGTGCACAACTGAGCAAGTGGACAAGTACATTAGTGTCTAGTTTGAGAAACAGATGCCACACAAGTCCTCAACTGTCAGGTTCATTAAAAAGTCTTCTACTGTCAGGTACTTTAAAAAGTACCCGCATCCCGGAGTCGCCTCTTCACTGTTGACGTTGAGACTGGTGTTTTACCAGTCTCAACGTCAACAGTGAAGAGGCGACTCCGGGATGCTGGCCTTCTAGGCAGAGTTGCAAAGAAAAAGCCATATCTCAAACTGGCCAATAAAAAGAAAAGATTAAGATGGGCAAAATAACACAGACACTGGACAGAGGAAGATTGGAAAAAACGCAACATGCAACAATTTCAAAGAATTTACTAAGTTATAGTTCATATAAGGAAATCAGTCAATTGAAATAAATAAATTAGGCCCTAATCTATGGATTTCACATGACAAGGAATAGAGATATGCATTTATTGGTCACAGATATATATTTAAAAAAATCTGACATCAATGAGACAACGTCCAGGTATTTCTATCTCTGTGCATTCAAATTGCCATCAATAAAATTCAATTGGTTTGTTCTCCTTAGTTTATGCCTACCAATACAATAACCTCACCGCCACCATGGGGCACTCTGTTCACAACGTTGATATCAGAAAACCTCTCACCCACACGACACCATACATGTGGTCTGAGGATGTGAGGCCGGTTTGTTGTACTGCCAAATTCTCTAAAACAACGTTGGAGGTGGCTTATGGTAGAGAAATTAACATTCAATTCTCTGGCAACAGCTTTGGTGGACATTCCTGCAGTCAGCATGCCAATTGCACGCTCCCTCAAAACTTGAGACATCTGTGGCATTGTGACAAAACTGCACATTTTAGAGTGGCCTTTTATTGATCTCAGCACAAGGTGCACCTGTGTAATGATCATGCTGTTTAATCAGCTTCTTGATATGCCACACATGTCAGGTGGATGGATTATCTTGGCAAAGGAGAAATGCTCACTAACAGGGATGTAAAGAAATTTGTGCTCAAAATTTGAGAGAAATAAGCTTTTTGTGCGTATGGAATGTTTTTGGGATCTTTTATTGCAGCTCATGAAACATGGGACCCTCACTTTACATGTTGCGTTTACATTTCTGTCCAAGTAGTAAGTAGTTGCAAAGTTGCTAATTAGCTAAAATTGTCCATGATGAGATTCAAACACACAACCTTTGGGTTGCTAGACGTTCACGTCCACCCTACTTTCGTTTTTTGCCTTAATTATCCTTCTGTCTTATGTAACCATACCAAAGGTAACATATCATACTACTTTGAGTGTCATGGATTTACATTTACTATGTTACGTCAAGTCTATGAGACCAGGCTGACTTGTGAGACAGACCACACATTTAAGCCACTTCATGTTTTTCTGCAGCAAACACAATTCATGTGCCATCCATCCCACTTCTGACACCAATGTGACAAGGTCCAGGTATTTCTGACTAGGTGTGAACTGACAATCTAGTATACACAAGGTGGACATCTAATCACTCTCAATAGAGAAACAGCTCTCTTTGTGATTATACTGTGGTATTTATGAATTACTTTCATTGTTTAAAGGGTAGCAATAAATGAGCCAACTGACCTTTCAATACAGTATGAAGACCAACAGAAAGTAAACATTTTATTTGTATTACATATAATAATGTATAAAACACAACAGATACATCATGCCGCAAAATCTACGGCACTTTCCCCCTTTAAATTCGTAATGTATTTTGATGGACAGATAGTTGGAGTGACAGGAATGATAGAGAGGAGTGTCAGGAAAATGGTGAGATAGATTCAAACCGTTACCAACAGTGGTATATGTATGATGAAGGCAGCAGCACTAACTCCAATACCACCCACTCGCCACATCATAAAAAGCACTTTTATTGTGATATGCACGACAGAATAAAAACCACTGGTATTTTCAGTGTACTGTAGGCTACAATGAAGTATATTGGTAAACATTTGTTAATGTTGGTTACATTACTGGCCTCTTGTGACATGATTTAAGTAAAAGTTTATTTAGAATTCATCATTACAAGTAGTTTTACATATCGCATAATCCACATGATTTTCTATTTAAACAAAGTGTCGGGGCAACACCTTCAAAGATTAAATTGTTGACATGATAACCCGAGTTGCTTTATGCAAACTATTGACCTTGTTGTTCAAATTCAAGGGGTATATATTTCAAGAGTTAAAGTGAGTGATTAGCAGTAGGGTATTTTATGGGATGCCCCTTTCAAATCAAAACAGCTTTATATGGCAATATCAATAACAATTATTATAATTATATCAAATACAATGTATTGATGTTTCTCTTCTTTTGAAATCTTGTATTTCAATTCCAGGTCGGATATCAGGGCCACAGGAATCCTCATCCGTCACAAAGTTTTACTCCATATTTGTGTTAAGACTTTGTATGTTGACCTGATTGTGTGCATTTTCCAGCCTTTGCTTTTGCACACTGTGATGAACTCCATAACAAAAGTAGATCAATAACCCTGTGAAAAAATACAACGTCACTAATATTTTTGCTACAATAGCATGACATAATTTATTATTAAATGTATGCGTTGTTGAAGAAGTCAATTCAACGTCTATTCCACGTTGATTCAACTTAATTTAATTGAAACGATGTGGAAACAACGTTGATTCAACCAGTGTGTGCCCAATAGTCCTAGGTTCCTTACCCACTGCCATCCAAACAGCATAGCGAATCCATGTATCTCCTCCCAACTGAACCATCAGATAGACATTGACAAATGTACTCACAATAGGAAGTGCTGGTATAAAAGGAACCTGCAGAGATAACAAACAAAATGGGTGTAAATTGTGGAGAAAACTAAATCTGAGTTAAGCTTTGACACAATGTTACCATAAAAGCAGCTTTGGTTGTATTCTGAGGCTGTCTCCAGATGATGAAAACAGTGAGGACCAGCATCAAAAGGATCACAGAGACGATTAAAATGCTCCACCACTCCTGGTTCATCAGGGAATCCACAGCCTTGGTTAGGGCAACGCTCAGAATAATTTCTAAAAGGACTGGGGGACAAAACAAATGTGTCAGACCTCTAAGACAGTATGACACTGGATATAAAAGGAAACAGGATATAAAGAAAATCGCTCACTGATAAAGACTGTGAACATGGATACATTTTTAGAGGTTTGAGCATTGGGCTGAGAAGGAGGGTTTAGGGCCTCTATCATCGAAAATGATTCAGATGTATTATCACTGGACTCCTCACCAAGATCTGGTTGGTACCTAAATAAAAACGCATACACAGTAACCAGATAAAATGCATACATGCTTTGGTGTTAAATCATATTGTGTAAAATGTCTCTGTTCAGATCAATCAAGCATACCTCAATATAAGAATACATATTGCTACAAGAGTGTAGGCAAAGAGTGTTCCAATTGACATCATGTCCACAAGTGCCTTCAGGTCAAATAACAGAGCCATGATTGCTGCAAAAACAAAAACGTGATACATAGTACATTGTGAATACCAACCCAAACAAGGAACAGCATCTGCATTTGACTTTGTAAATGTCAATACATAGTTAGATGACCTAGGCTTGATGATTTTGTGCTGTTCAGCAGCGTTACCTGCCACAACACCTGAAGATAGAGTGGCTACCACAGGACTTTGTTGAGAACTCATGTTACTGAGTGGCTTGAAGAGCAGCCCGTCCCTGGCCATCGCAAAGAGGACCCGGGGCATGGGAAACATGGATCCTAGAAGACTGCGAAACCAACACACCATTTACATTCCACCACTTAAACTTTACAAATGACACTACAGGGGACAACTTATGTAATTATACATAATACCATACCTTGTTGAAAGTGCACAGAGGGAGCCTACAGCCACAGCATACTTTGCAGAGCCCCAGCCGATGTATGTAAAGGCCACAGGTAATGGGCTATTGACGCTGAGCATGCAGTAGGGCATCATGAGGGTCAGTGCTGCCGACACACCAAAGTAAGCCAGGAAACAGATCAGCAGGGATGCTACAATGCCCAGAGGGATGGACTTCTGAGGGTTCTGCACCTCCTCCCCTGGGAGATTACACAAACAGAGGTTATACATACAGATGAGACTAAGGCACATTGATTATACTTCAGATCATTCTAAAATGCTCAAGGTTTTCAGCACATTATACAACAGTTACCTGTTGTGGCTATGCAGTCAAATCCAACAAAGGCATAAAAACAGGTTGCAGCTCCTGCCAATGTTCCCTCAACACCAAAGGGGAAGAAGCCACCAACACCGTAATTTGTGGTTTCATTTAGTGCCGATGTGAAGTTTCTGAAGGGGAATGACACACTTCATGTTATTTGAATTTCAATTTACTGTACTTCATTAGAACACTTATGTCGTATTTCATAATAGTGCTGGGATTAAAAGTAAAAAAATGTATAAAGTTCATACTCATTTGTTGTTATGTTCAGGATAGTGTCCTCACTAATGTACCAGTTGTCAATGTCACCTTTGATGAAGCCAGCGATGATAACAAACACCAAGACCACTGTATTAACTGCTGTAAAAACCTTATTCACAATAGCAGACTCTTTAACGCCAAATGCAAGGATCCCTATGGAAGTGATAAATTATTAGAACCAAGAGTAAGCTCCTTATACAGTATACTATATATATACACTGAGTGTACAAAACATTAAGGACACCTGCTCTTTCCATTACATAGTAGACTGACCAGGTGAATCCAGGCGAAAGCTTAGATCCCTTATTTTTTTATTTTATTTAACTAGGCAAGTCAGTTAAGAACAAATTCTTATTTACAATGACGGCCTACACCGCTGCGCCACTCGGGAGCCCAAATTGATGTCACTTGTTAAATCCACATCAATCAGTGTAGATGAACGGGAGGAGACAGGTTAAAAGAAGGATTTTTAAGCCTTGAGACGAATTAAATATGGATTGTGTACATGTGCCATTCAGAGGGTAAATGGGAAAGATAAAATATTTATGTGCTTTTTAACGGGGTATGGTAGTAGGTGCTAGGCACACCGGTTTGTGTCAAGAACTGCAAAGCTGCTGTTTCCCCCCCACATTTAACAGTTTCCTGTGTGTATCAAGAAGGGTCCACCACCCAAAGGACACCCAGACAACTTGACACAACTGTGGGAAGCATTGGAGTCAACATGGGCCAGCATCCCTGTGGAACGCTTTCGACACCTTGTAGAGTCCATGCCCGACGAATTGAGGCTGTTCTGAGGGCAAAAGTTGGGGTGGGAGGTGCAACTCAATATTAGCAAAGTGTGTTTAATGTTTTGTACACTCAGTGTATATATACAGTTGAAGTCGGAAGTTTACATACACTTAGGTTGGAGTCATTAAAACTCGTTTTTCAACCACTCCACAAATTTCTTGTTAACAAACTATAGTTTTGGCAAGTCGGTTAGGACTTTTTGCATGACACAAGTAATTTTTACAACAATTGTTTACAGACAGATTATTTCACTTATAATTCACTGTATCACAATTCCAGTGGGTCAAAAGTTTACATACACTAAGTTGACTGTGCCTTTAAACAGCTTGGAAAATTCCAGAAAATGATATCATGGCTTTAGAAGCTTCTGATAGGCTAATTGACATCATTTGAGTAAATTGGACGTGTACCTGTGGATGTATTTCAAGTCCTACCTTCAAACTCAGTGCCTCTTTGCTTGACATCATGGGACAATCAAAAGAAATCAGCCAAGACCTCAGAAAAAAAATTGTAGACCTCCGCATGTCTGGTTCATACTTGGGAGCAATTTCCAAACGTCTGAAAGTACCATGTTCATCTGTAAGAACAATAGTACCTTGTGAAGATGCTGGAGGAAACAGGTATAAAAGTATCCATATCCACAGTAAAACGAGTCCTATATCGACATAACCTGATAGGCCGCTTAGCAAGGAAGAAGCCACTGCTCCAAAACCGCCATAAAAAAGCTAGACTACGGTTTGCAACTGCACATGGAGACAAAGATTGTATTTTTTGGAGAAATGTCCTCTGATCTGATGAAACAAAAATAGAGCTGTTTGGCTATAATGACCATCGTTATGTTTGGAGGAAAAAGGGGGAGGCTTGCAAGCCGAAGAACTGCCACCCCCGTGAAGCATATGTTGCATCATGTTGTGGGGGTGCTTTGCTGCAGGAGGGACTGGTGCACTTCACAAAATAGATGGCATCATGAGGAGGAAAATTATGTGGATATAGTGCAGCAACATCTCAAGACATCAGTCAGAAATGTAAAGCTTGGTTGCAAATAGGTCTTCCAAATGGACAATGACCCCAAGCATAATTTCAAAGTTGTGGCAAAACGGCTTAAGGACAACAAAGTCAAGGTATTGGAGTGGCCATCACAAAGCCCTAACCTCAAACCCATATAAAATTTGTTGGCAGAACTGAAAAAGCGTGTGTGAGCAAGGAGGCCTACAAACCTGATTCAGTTACACCAGCTCTGTCAGGAGGAATGGGCCAAAATTAACTCAATTTATTGTGGGAAGCTTGTGGTTGGCTACCGGAAACGTTTGATCCAAGTTAAACCATTTTAAGGCAATGCTACCAAATACTAATTGAGTGTACGTAAACTTCTGACCAACTGGGAATGTGATGAAAGAAATAAAAGCTGAAAGAAATAATTCTCTCTACTATTATTCTGACATTTCAAATTCTTAAAATATAGTGGTGATCCCAACTGACCTAAGACAGGGAATTTTTACCAGGATTAAATGTCAGGAATTGTGAAAAACTGAGTTTAAATGTATTTGGCTAAGGTGTATGTAAACTTCCGACTTCAACTGTATATATAGTTATTTACTGTCACCATTGACCAGTTATTTTGCACCATGAAACCTTTCTGTTAATAGCACTTGCCTGCCAACAGCATGATGAGAGCAGCAGCAAAGAAGTCTGGGTAAGTAGCGAGGCCTGGCATATCCATTGCTGCATGTTGACCTAAAGAGTTGGCAATGGCATTTCCAATGAGGTCATCAAAAGTCCCACTCCATGCCCTGGCTACACTTGATGTTCCTGATCAGAGAAGAAATCAAGAAACCAAAGGAGGTGATGTTGGCTATGTGTGAAGGATCATTACAATATGTCAATGAGACATTGTCAATGCAACAGTGAGCTCTAATTGTTAGTGTTGATTGATTCTTGTCATCCTTTATACAATCCTTATGGGCTTGAGCTCTGACAGTAGCTTCCAATAAAACATATTTTGCATCAAATATTCTATATTCCATATCAGATGTCACTCGCCTATGACATATGACAGCAGCAAGTTCCAGCCAGTGATGAAGGCCCAAATCTCCCCCACTGTCACATAGCTGTACAGGTAGGCAGAGCCAGTCTTGGGCACACGCGCTCCAAATTCAGCATAGCACAGCCCTGCAAAAATGGAAGCTATTGCTGCCACAAGGAAAGATATAATTATACTGGGCCCAGCTACAGCCCTGGCCACCTCTCCTGACAGCACATACACGCCAGCCCCCAGTGTGCTGCCAACCCCCAGAGCCACCAGGTCAAGGGTAGTCAGACATCGTTTAAAGTTGGACACCTCCCCCTCTGGCTCCAGGGGTTTCCTACGAGACAGGCTCTGTACGAACAGTAACAGCCTGGCACCAGACATCCTGCAAGAGCAGAAGATCTGTCCATCAAAATGCCGTTCATCACATAATTTGTAAAACCAACTGTTTTAGAACACTGAGTAATGGTAGGCATATATTACATCAAAACAGAATTCAAATGTATAGACTGAATCTATCTATCAACCAATGACAAGCAGTGTTGATTTTAATTATAGATCTACTGTAAACTGTTGTACATACTGCTTGTAAGACACTACAGACAAAACTACTACTATTGTAAACCTTTGCAAGCAGTACATTCAGTATCTAGTATTTCATAAATAGGATTAGATCATCTTCCACATGCATTACAAATTTGATAACAAGATCAGAGTGACAAATACAATTTGTCAAAATCAAACAAAGCTATGACCAGCTGTATGTTTAACCCATATGAACTTCATCAAGCAAACAATTAGCTCTTTTCTTTTGAAAATATATTTGTGATAGACTGTAGCAGTGGATTTTCTTCTCCCTGTTTCATAAATACGTTTTGATATTAGATATTTTCAGTTCATGCATGGAAGACATACCGCCCGTAGAGCAGCAGATGAGACCATACAGATCCACTCCGTATGACCAAGGCTGCAGTACAGAAGGCTACAGTGCATGTCACTATTAGTATTAAGTTAAGGTAATCTTACCTTCTTGGCCGTGTGCTAAGGTGCGGACCCTCTGGGTTGTCCTGTATTCTGTCCTCGGTATTCGTGGGCACAAACCCATCCTATAGCTTCTCTCCTGTTAACTTTCACATCTCTGAAGTACAAGCATTTTAGACAGATTATGTTACATTTCAGATGTCTGTGCCATTTCTGAAAAAGAGGACCAGACTGATTTGTTGTAGAACTTGGACTTGGTCCGCAACCTGTCCATAATTGGTCATGTCAACAGCTCAAGGGGTTGTTTTAGAGAATATATCCAATAGACTGGGGTTTTAATAAATTATTTGTTTATTGTTTTATTTAATTGTTGTTTTTTGGTTACAGTATGGTGGTGAATTCATTATTTTAGGGGATGCATGGTAGTGACTTGAGCTTGATGCTCACCTTCATGGCAAAACCTATATGAACATTCCAGAACAGGGCACATTTAGGTGACTTATGACGTAAAAGGTAATAAGGTACATACAGTATTTCATAATTTACTCATGTATTTCATAACCAGTTGATGATCACAGTCCTCTAGAAGATGTATCAAATCCCCACTTCAATAGATCTTATTCTCTAATAGGAAATGTTTTGGGTTCATTGCTTATTTACTGTGTTTGGAAATTTTACAACCATAGACAAACATATAGTATGATTTATGACAATAAATTATAATTAAATAAAACACTGCATACTTATTTTCGTTATTGCTTCTACTAAATTTCATGAGTTCTAAAATGTCAATGATTATGCTTTGCTATATTAACATGCTCTAAGAGTGCAAAATGAATATGCTTTAGAATTCACTGTGAAAACGGAGTGTAGGCCTACTCCCTTCAGTCCAGAAGCTCTGTACTGCACATGTGGAATCCTCTGATTTCTGTGGAGAAATCTGTTGTGATGAACACTTATGAGTATGGTGGGCTGAATTTTCCAGACTTTACTACCTTAAATAATACTTTTAAGATCAATTGGATAAAACAATACCTAAGAAGACCCACTTCTATGTGGAATTGTATTCCTCATCATGTCTTCTCGACTTTTGGTGGGCTTAACTTCATGTTGGTTTGCAATTATAATATTGACAAAGTTCCAGTGAAACTCTCTGCTTTTCATCAGCAGGTTTTCTTTTCCTGATCCTTAATTTATAAGCATCATTTTTCTCCACACTTATATTATACAGTTGAAGTCAGAAGTTTACATACACCTTAGCCAAATACATTTATACTCAGTTTCACAATTCCTGACATTTAAACCGAGTAAAAATTCCCTGTCTTAGGTCAGTTAGGATCACCACTTTATTTTAAGAATGTGAAATGTCAGAATAATAGTAGAGAATGATTTATTCCAGCTTTTATTTCTTTCATCACATTCCCAGTGGGTCAGAAGTTAACATACACTCAATTAGTATTTGGTAGCATTGCCTTAAAATGGTTTAACTTGGGTCCAATGTTTTGGGTAGCCTTCCTCAAGCTTCCCACAACAAGTTGGGTGAATTTTGGCCCATTCCGCCTGACAGAGCTGGTGTAACTGAGTCAGGTCTGTAGGCCTCCTTGCTCACACACACTTTTTCAGTTCTGCCCAACAAATTGTATATGGGTTTGTGATGGCCACTCCAATACCTTGACTTTGTTGTCCTTAAGCCATTTTGCCACAACTTTGGAAGGATGCCTGGGGTCATTGTCCATTTGGAAGAGCCATTTGCGACCAAGCTTTAACTTCCTGACTGATGTCTTGAGATGTTGCTTCAATATATCCACAGAATTTTCCTCCTCGTGATGCCATCTATTTTGTGAAGTGTACCAATCCCTCCTGCAGCAAAGCACCCCCACAACATGATGCTGCCACCCCTGTGCTTCATGGTTTGGATGGTGTTCTTCGGCTTGCAAGCCTCCCCCTTTTTCCTCCAAACAATGGTCATTATGACAAAACGGCTCTATTTCTGTTTCATCAGACCAGAGGACATTTCTCAAAAAAGTACAATCTTTGTCCCCATGTGCAGTTGCAAACCGTAGTCTGTTTTTTTATGGCAGTTTTGGAGCAGTGGCTTCTTCCTTACTGAGTGGCCTATCAGGTTATGTCGATATAGGACTCGTTTTACTGTGGATATGGATACTTTTATACCTGTTTCCTCCAGCATCTTCACAAGGTCCTTTGCTGTTGTTCTGGGATTGATTTGCACTTTTCGCAACAAAGTACGTTCATCTCTAGGAGACAGAACGTGTCTCCTTCCTGAGCAGTATGACGGCTGCTTGGTCCCATGGTGTTTATACTTGCGTACTATTGTTTGTACAGATGAACATGGTACCTTCAGGCGTTTGGAAATTGCTCCCAAGGATGAACCAGACTTGCAAAGGTCTACAATTATTTTTCTGAGGTCTTGGCTGATTTCTTTTGATTTTCCCATGATGTCAAGCAAAGAAGCACTGAGTTTGAAGGTAGGCCTTGAAATACATCCACAGGTACACCTCCAATTGACTCAAATGATGTCAATTAGCCTATCAGAAGCTTCTAAAGCCATGACATAATTTTCTGGAATTTTCCACGCTGTTTAAAGGCACAATCAACTTAGTGTATGGAAACTTCTATTCATGTAAGGAATTTCTGGCATGACATCAGTAGATTTATAATTTAACACATTTATGAAAATGGTACACTATTATGAAGAGATGTACTGCTTGGATTCTTTACCTACGATAGAAATAAGTTGAAACCGTTTTATGCAATTCATTTCATAATTTTTTGGGCCAAATTTTATATTCACAAATGTAAATTTACAAACAAAACACTACATTTTTTTACCTTACAAAAATAAATGTAACTATGTTTTAAGACAATTAAATATTCTACCAACAAAAAGGCGTCTAGAATTCTAAATGTGTGTAGGCCCCTTCAGACCCTTCTGTAACTTGATATTGTACCCCCTAGCCCAAATGTCCTTTGTATATTATTTAAATATACTTGTGTTCCCCCCATGTACTTTTTGTATTGATTTGTTAATTATATTTAAAAAATCATCTGATTTCCTCCCAACAAATGTCCATAACGTGCCTAAAGAATAATGGAAACTACCGTATGTTGCCTACGGCACCATCTTGTGGTAAATGCTTAAAGTACATGGGTGAAAGGCCAACATGTCATAACTGAAGTTTAATAAGAGATACTGTATATAATGACGAGATGGTCTTATCTCCGCCCTAACAATGGGAGTCGTCCCGAAGGCGGGAAGGCAGCTGTCTTCAAGGCGGTCTGCTTATCGCTGTATTCACGCGTGGAAAGATTATGACGGGAGAGGACTCTCTCGCTTTGCCTCTTCCTCTCTGGTTTAATCCATATTTCGTTAAAAATCCACCGGAAGAACCCGTTTCAATTATCTGTGACACCTCAAGTGCCACACCTGCTTCGTCAAACTAATTACGTTCATGATGGCGTGCGTTGCAGGTCGCTTGGTAAGATTTCATTAGACTATATTTTGCTGGAATTCTAGTGTTAAATTACTTGATTTCGCAATTTTCAATTTGACAAACTTTTTTTTAGAACAGTTTTGTTTAAATAATGATTGCTTGTTTGATACCGTTGCCTTTAAATCGAAGTCGTCTCCCTACGCGTTTCCTATATGCCTATTTTTATAAATGTCTTCTCCCATTTTTTAGGACAAAGGAGCCCTAAAAAAGATTGATGGAGCCAAAAAAAGGGTTGATAACAAAGTGGTGCGTGTTGTTGTGGGACCACATGTGAAGCATCCCCTACAAAACAGGTGTGTTTTCCGGTTGAGAGATTATTGGTACATTTAAATTACTTGGAAGTTTTTTTATTGTTTTGTCAATAAATAACATTTATAGTTCATACCTGGGTGTATTCATTACGCTGACTGTTGCAAAACGTTTCGTCTGTTAAACGTTTTTGCAACCAACCGTTTACTCAACGGAAAACGTTTAGCAACGAAAGGTAATTTATATTGGACAAATTTGGGTAGGTCCCTCTAATTTTAATTTACTCTGTTTGGTTCTTTAACGGTAAATGGTTTCTGTTGCAATATGTACTTTTAATGTGCAGGAAGTGAAATCACTTGCGAATCAGATTACAATTCAGATAACAATGTAAATATTTGATGAAGGTCCACCAACCCCTCCTTTTATTCAATCACTTGTGCATTGTTTCAGATGGGCTCTCTGGTTCTACAAGAACGATAAGAGCAAAATGTGGCAGGACAATCTGAGGCTCATCACAAAGTTTGACACAGTGGAAGACTTCTGGGCGTGAGTTTTGCAGTTTGGCCTTGATTTACAGTAGACTAAATGGCTGATATCCTTGACAGTTTTACACCTACTGTGGCTATTGCAACTTCTAGGCAAGTTTCAGTAAATTCAACCTACAAAAGTATATTGAGAACCTATGATGTAGGTCACCACCACTTATTGTTTTCTTGACTGAAAATGTTTTTTTTTTTTTAATAGGTTGTACAACAACATTCAGCTGGTGAGCAAGCTTTCATCTGGTTGCGACTACTCAGTTTTCAAGGTGATGTAGACTTTTGGAGAAAAGTATCCATCAGTTTGTGATTTACATTATCCATAATACTTCTCGTACATGTACTCCTATATTAATTGGACTAAAGTGATACTGTCACTTCCCCCAGGATGGCATTGAGCCAATGTGGGAAGACAGGCGTAACAAGTGTGGAGGACGCTGGCTGATTACACTGTCGAAGCAGCAGAGGCACACTGAACTCGACCGCTTCTGGAAGGAGACAGTCAGTAGTCGGTCCACTCTGCCCAACACTTTCAGTTTTGTATCACTATGAAAACCAGAAATACTGTTTGCTTAATATTTATGTCAGAAAGCTGATTCAAATCTGAATAAAATTAATGGTCACATACTGTATTTAGCATATGGTATTGCGGGTGTAGTAATGCTTGTTCCTAGCTCCAACAGTGCAGTATAATCTAACAATACACACATTCTAAAAGTAAAATAATGGAATTAAGAAATGTAGAAATACTCGGACGATCAATGTCTGAGTACAGAGTATAACTGTGATGTGAAGACATTATGGTCAAGGTGGATATAATATATAGTATATGTACAGCAATAGATTAAAATGATAGGCCTTGACTATAATAGTGTATACATATGAAATGGGTAAAGCAGTATGTAAACATTAAAGTGACCAGTGTTCCATGTCTCTGTACATAGGGCAGCAGCCTCCAAGGTTTAGGGTTGAGTAACCGGGTGGTAGCTGGCTAGTGAGTGACTAAGTTCAGGGCTGGAGGCTGGGAGTGATGGCTATTTAAGTCTGATGGCCTTCAGATAGAAGCTGTTTTTCAGTCTCTCAGTCCCAGCTTTGATGTACCTGTACTGACCTCGCTTTCTGGATAATAATGGGGTGAACAGTTCAGCTCAGTTGGCTGAAGTCCATTGTGACACCGGTGCTGTAGATGTCTTGGAGGGCAGGCAGTGTTCCCCGGTGATGCGTTGGGCAGACCACACCACCCTCTGGAGAGCCCTGCGGGTGTTGCAGTAGCCATACCAGGTGGTGATACAGCCCTACATGATGCTCTCAATGGTGCATCTGTAAAAGTTTGAGGGTTTTAGGGGCTGAGCTGAATTTCTTGCGCTTCCTGAGGTTGAAGAGGCGCTGTTGCGCCGCCTTCACCACACTGTCTGTGTGTGGACCATTTCAGATTGTCAGTGATGTGTACACTGAGGAACTTGATGCTTTTCACCTTCTCCACTGCGGTCCCGTCGATGTGGATAGGGGAGTGCTCCCTCTGCTGTTTTCTGAAGTCCACTATCAGCTTCTTTGTTTTATTGCGGGAGAGGTTATTTTCCTGTCACTTTGCCAGGCCCCTCACCACAGGTAGGCTCTGTCGTTGTTGGTAATCAGGCCTACCTACCACTGTCGTCCGCAAACTTGATAATTAAGTTGGAAGCGTGCGTGGCCACGCAGTCATGGGAGTACAGGAGGGGGCTGAACACACATCCTTGTGGGGCCCCTGTGTTGCGGCTCAGTGAAGTGGACGTGTTGTTGCCTACCTTCACCACCTAGGGATGGCCTGTCAGGAGGTCTAGGACCCAGTTGCCTGTTGGGGTTCATACCCAGGGCCCTGTAACACTGAGGAAACCAATGATGTGGGACCACTGAATTAATACTGTCCCCTCAGATTGCGCTCCAACAACAACAAACAAACTGTAGTCCTCTGAAATGCAAGTAATCTTTAATTTATGCATTTCATTATTTTTTTATTTTTTTTAACAGCTCCTTTGCCTCATTGGAGAGGGCTTTGGCTCCTTCAGCAGGGATGTTTGCGGTGCTGTCATCAATGTTCGAGCCAAAGGTGACAAAATCGCCATCTGGACCACCGATACAGAGAATGGCGAAGCAGTTACCTATATTGGGTAAGTCTGACATTATGCAGTGTGGCCGGACCAAATTACTCGTTTCTGTAGTGTCATGTCTGCCCTGATTTCACAGGGGTCTCGACAGACTAGTCATATTTGCCTTGAACAGTTATGGATTTTATCTGCCGGCTTCACTCCAGTTACAGCCAGGCTTGGGCCAGATCCCACAGAAGCCAGATGTGTCCTGTTGGCCATCATGTTGTAAACTATAATTGTTCAGGATGAGGACATTTGCATAGCAACCTAATGAAAAATGGTTAGACCAAGGAAAAACCTAATGGTGCAATCCATTGCTCCCGGGATATTAGTATTACATATAGCATTGGCTACAGATAATTGGCATCAACAATTTCCCCCATACATCCAGATTTAACAGCTTTTCTTTATTTTCAAAGCTACCTTTTTGATCATTTGATTGGTCAGTTAAATTAATGTTTTACCATATGATTCATATTTTCAGACGAAAGTACAAGGAAGGACTAGGCCTACCTCCAAAACTCGTCATTGGATATCAAGCTCATGCAGACACAGCCACCAAAAGCAATTCAATAACAAAGAACAAGTTTGTGGTATAGAAATGTTATTGTTTTTTCCAAGTCTCCTATAGCAAAGGACAAGTCTGCTTTGTTTTTCTGTACTGTAATTTATCATGTTAAGTTTGTATTTGCGCTTAATTCATTACCTTATTTAAATAGTAAATTTGGCATGATACATGTGGGAGACATTGTTTCTTTTGAAGGTAAGACATTTTTTTTTTGTGGCCTACAAAATAAAATATGAATGGATTGTATTTGTCTTTGCAATTTTCTTCAGATCTTGGAATGGTATTTGGCACAGCACTAACCCCTGAATTAAAACAAACAATACTGTTCCTGTGCTGTAAAGAATTGTCTGCCATTTCAGTGCATAACTGTAAGATTTGGGAAGTACCTTTTTTTTCTCTCTCGAATTTACTCAACTACAACAAACTTAAAAGGAGTGACCAAAGATTGGCTTAATCTCCTAAAGGAAATGGACTGCCCTCTTAGTTAATGTTTCATCTCGTTCAGATGCGGGGTTCGGCAAAACAACTGAGCTGAATTAATTCGAGACTAGAATTGCAGGAGAGTCTTTGTTCCAACAGCATTACATTTTTGTTCTATCAGTTGTATTTCCTTTTGGTTCGTCTGAAATCAAGCATTATCAAGGTAAGTTTCTCTTGCCTCAGCTCTGTATATAGCGCTTCATATAAGATGGAGTGTTATTGTATACCATTAAAATGCAATCACAAACATTGCTTTTGGGAAATTAACTGTTTGTATATAATCATTGGGTTGATCTTGAAACACCTGTTTCACATGTTTGTTTACTAAAGATGCATTAGCTTAAATGTATGGAATGCCTGTTGTATTTATCAATTATTTTGAAGGAAACTCATTTTTGTGTATTCATAAAGTAAAGACTAAGGAACTAGGTAAGAGTACCTACCTGGAAGATGTTTGCTTTCAATTATGCATTCTGTTATGGGAATTATGTGATCTGGGGCATCCGAGTGGCGCAAGGCACTGCATCTCAGTGCTGGAGACCACTACAGACAACCTGGTTCGAATCCAGGCTATCACAACTGGCCGTGATTGGGAGTCCCATAGCCCGGCGCGCAATTGGCCCAGCGTCGTCCGGGTTTGGCCAATGTAAATAAGAATTTGTTCCCTAACCCTTGTCTAGTTAAAGGTCTGAGAATTTCTTTTTACATTACTATGCCACGTGAAATTAAATTATGGTTGATGGTATCCTTGTTATCCATCCTCCTTGGGTTTTCATTATTGTAATCTCAATTTTTGCCAGTCACAGCAACTGTGGATGTACAGTATCAGATTTTCATACATTCTGTTTAATTTCTTAGTTGGGCACACATTTGAGAGTTAGGTTGGTATAGACGGGGCATGCCGACCTCTGTATAACCTGTTCAGTATCCTTTTCCAGAGAGTGTTCTAGCAGGCTTCTGCTCAATAGCACAATCCTGCTCTAGCATTTTTCCAGGATAATTAGCCAGACCCAGGCCGTTATTACTCCCTCTCCATGGTGACAGGGTACACTGGCCACAGCATTGCACTAGCAGGAAGGAAGAGCAGTGGAGTGTGACGCCGCTCTTAGTTCATGTCACTCCTACTGTGCGTCTACAAGAGGGAAAAAGACTACAACAATAGGAGCTCAGGAACTTGTAATGCTTTTATACCCAAAAGGGTTCACGGTGCAGAGCGACTTTTTCCTCAGTGTTCTACATTGGACAAGCTCTAACAATGGCAGTCATTAGGGCCAAACATGGTTAGCTATATTTCATTAACCTTTAAAACATTGTCTTTTAAAAAACCTTTTTTTTACAGGATTGTGCAAGACAATTGACTTGTTAAACTAAGAATATACACATTTCCAATTCTCTCTCTAATGGACTTCTCACACGGATGTTTTTCAGATCAAGAACAGCATGAGTCAGAAACAAGGCGACAGCCAGAGTCACTGGAGGGGACAAGACTGAGGTTAACTCTGAAGTCTAATGTGCTGAGAGGACAAGCCCCTCCTGAGAGCTAAACAATGAGATTTTACCTGTATTACCTGGTGCTTTTGGGCTTCAGTTCTGTCATCTCCACCTATGGGCCTCATCAGAGAGCACAGAAGACTGGGGATATTCTGCTGGGCGGGCTGTTTCCAATGCACTTTGGTGTTACCTCCAAAGACCAAGACCTGGCAGCGCGGCCAGAATCCACAGAGTGTGTACGGTAAGGTTTGAATCGGCAATTGAGGCTGTATGTTTATTTTTATGCAGAACTGTATAAAACTATGCTTTGTGCTAACTGACAATGAAATGGTCTTTAAATATATACATTAATGTATTGCAGTCAGTATTATTGGATTGTACTTCATGAAAACCAAAAGGTATCTAAATGCATGTTATGGTGTGCCACCCCTTGCAGGTACAATTTCCGGGGATTCCGTTGGCTTCAGGCCATGATTTTTGCAATAGAGGAGATCAACAACAGCAGTACTCTCCTGCCCAACATCACACTGGGCTACAGGATCTTTGACACCTGCAACACCGTGTCCAAGGCCCTGGAGGCTACCCTCAGTTTCGTAGCACAGAATAAGATTGACTCTCTGAACTTGGATGAATTCTGTAACTGCACAGATCACATCCCATCGACTATAGCAGTGGTGGGGGCTTCTGGGTCAGCAGTCTCCACTGCTGTTGCCAATCTGTTGGGCCTCTTCTACATCCCACAGGTGAGCTACAATTCCAATTTCCTGATTTATTTAAATCAATCAACAATAACATATCAGTAACTTTATTCCCCCTGTATTGCTGCAGATCAGCTATGCCTCTTCCAGTCGCCTGCTGAGCAACAAGAACCAGTTCAAATCCTTCATGAGGACCATTCCCACAGATGAGCACCAGGCCACTGCCATGGCAGATATCATCGACTACTTCCAATGGAATTGGGTCATTGCAGTGGCGTCTGATGATGAGTATGGACGTCCAGGGATTGAAAAATTTGAGAAAGAGATGGAAGAACGAGACCTTTGTATCCATCTGAGTGAGCTGATCTCTCAGTACTTTGAGGAGTGGCAGATCCAAGGATTGGTTGACCGTATTGAGAACTCCTCAGCTAAAGTTATTGTCGTTTTCGCCAGTGGGCCTGACATTG
Source organism: Salvelinus sp. IW2-2015 (assembly GCF_002910315.2). NCBI lineage: Eukaryota > Metazoa > Chordata > Actinopteri > Salmoniformes > Salmonidae > Salvelinus > Salvelinus sp. IW2-2015. The sequence goes on from NC_036844.1 coordinate 30,841,627, forward strand.
AGCCTCTTATCAAAGAGATGGTCAGACGGAACATCACCGACCGCATCTGGTTGGCCAGCGAGGCTTGGGCAACTACCTCCCTCATCGCCAAACCAGAGTACCTTGATGTTGTAGTTGGGACCATTGGCTTTGCGCTCAGAGCAGGCGAAATACCTGGCTTCAAGGACTTCTTACAAGAGGTCACGCCAAAGAAATCCAGCCACAATGAGTTTGTCAGGGAGTTTTGGGAGGAGACTTTTAACTGCTATCTGGAAGACAGCCAGAGATTGAGAGACAGTGAGAATGGGAGCACCAGTTTCAGACCATTGTGTACTGGCGAGGAGGACATTATGGGTGCAGAGACCCCATATCTGGATTACACTCATCTTCGTATTTCCTATAATGTGTATGTTGCAGTTCACTCCATTGCACAGGCCCTGCAGGACATTCTCACCTGCATTCCTGGACGGGGTCTTTTTTCTAACAACTCATGTGCAGATATAAAGAAAATAGAAGCATGGCAGGTGAATGGATACTTTAAAAAGAGTAGGAAATCTAATTGACAAATCCATTTGTATACTCTTGTTTGCTCCCAGCTTTGTTGACCCCTTTGTATACTTTCCTATATCCCTTCATGATCAAATACCTGGCTCTGTATTACAGGTTCTCAAGCAGCTCAGACATTTAAACTTCTCAAACAGTATGGGAGAAAAGGTACATTTTGATGAGAATGCTGATCCGTCAGGAAACTACACCATTATCAATTGGCACCGGTCTCCTGAGGATGGTTCAGTTGTGTTTGAAGAGGTCGGCTTCTACAACATGCGAGCTAAGAGAGGAGTACAACTTTTCATTGATAACACAAAGATTCTGTGGAATGGATATAATACTGAGGTATGTTGCTCCAAACAGGGATAAAGGCCCAGTGCAGTCATGTTTTTTTCTGTGTTTTGTATTATATTGTACAACAGCTTGTGAAACGAATACTGTAAAAGTGTGAAGAATTTGGTCAGTGTTATTTACTGATAGTTGCTGGTTGAAAAAACAATCAACACAGGACTTTCTGATTTGCAGGTTTTGCATGGGTGGAGTTTTGGCTTGCCTGGTGACATCACCAGGCGGTGTGAATTTATTTGTATTTATTTAACTATCATTTAACTAGGCAAGCCAGCTTAGAACAAATTCTTATTTACAATGATGGCCTACCAAAATTAATATAGACCATTAATTAACTATTCTTTAGTAAATTAATATAGACCAATAAAATAGTTCATAATCTCTCTGCCAATAACAGCTAGTTTACAGATTACACATCCATCCCCCTCAGACCACTCCCAGACAGTCCTATCAAAATTCTTGCTTTAGAAAGTGCTTTGCTAAAAAGCTATTTTTGTTGCTTTTTGACCATTTTAATGGACAACTATTACCGTAAGGCACTTAATTGTTACCCAGAAATGATATTGAGATAACTTATATATTTTTTCTTCCTGAAATACAGTATGTGCTGCATTTGTTTCTATTGGTTCTGTATCCAAATTCATATTATGCATGATCTTTGTCTGGGTTTCTGTCATTTCATTAGGTGCCATTCTCTAACTGTAGTGAAGATTGTGAACCAGGCACCAGAAAGGGGATCATAGAAAGCATGCCAACGTGTTGCTTTGAATGTACAGAATGCTCAGAAGGAGAGTATAGTGATCACAAAGGTAAGAAAGACAGTGAAAAATCTGAAATACCCCATTATATAATCTGTTGCTATTTCATATGTTTCTATCAATAATACAAACACTACTCCTCTATTCCTGCAGACGCCAGTGTTTGTACCAAGTGTCCCAATGACTCATGGTCTAATGAGAACCACACATCCTGTTTCCTGAAGGAGATAGAGTTTCTGTCTTGGACAGAGCCCTTTGGGATCGCCTTGGCATTATGCTCTGTGCTGGGGGTATTCTTGACAGCATTCGTGATGGGAGTGTTTATCAGATTTCGCAACACCCCAATTGTTAAGGCCACAAACAGAGAGCTATCCTACCTCCTCCTGTTCTCACTCATCTGCTGTTTCTCCAGCTCCCTCATATTCATTGGTGAACCCCAGGACTGGACATGCCGTCTACGCCAGCCTGCATTCGGGATAAGTTTTGTTCTCTGCATCTCCTGCATCCTGGTCAAAACTAACCGAGTACTTCTAGTGTTCGAAGCCAAGATCCCCACCAGTCTCCATCGTAAGTGGTGGGGGCTAAACTTGCAGTTCCTGTTGGTGTTCCTGTTCACATTTGTGCAAGTGATGATATGTGTGGTCTGGCTTTACAATGCTCCTCCGGCGAGCTACAGGAACCATGACATTGATGAGATAATTTTCATTACATGCAATGAGGGCTCTATGATGGCGCTCGGCTTCCTAATTGGGTACACATGCCTGCTGGCAGCCATATGCTTCTTCTTTGCATTTAAATCACGAAAACTGCCAGAGAACTTTACCGAGGCTAAGTTCATCACCTTCAGCATGCTCATCTTCTTCATCGTCTGGATTTCTTTCATCCCTGCCTACTTCAGCACTTATGGAAAGTTTGTGTCGGCTGTGGAGGTCATCGCCATACTAGCCTCCAGCTTTGGACTGCTGGCCTGTATTTTCTTCAATAAAGTCTACATCATCCTCTTCAAACCGTCCAGGAACACTATAGAGGAGGTTCGCTGTAGCACTGCGGCCCATTCTTTCAAAGTGGCAGCCAAGGCCACTCTGAGACACAGCTCAGCCTCCAGGAAGAGGTCCAGCAGTGTGGGGGGATCCTGCGCCTCAACTCCCTCCTCATCCATCAGCCTCAAGACCAATGACAATGACTCCCCATCAGGTCAGCAGAGAATCCATAAGCCAAGAGTAAGCTTTGGAAGTGGAACAGTTACTCTGTCCTTGAGCTTTGAGGAGTCCAGAAAGAATTCTATGAAGTAGGGAAGTGTCTTTTGGTGGGCCGAGGGCCTTGTCAAAACCTGAGTTGGTGTTGCATTCTTTGTTGGCTGGGTAGTTGTAGCAGAAATTATGATATTAAAAGCTTTGATGTATTCAGAATGGTGACACAGGATAGGTGGCCAAGATTCCATTATATTACAATAATCTGTGTTGTTCATTACAAAATGCTGAAAATCATCAAATACATAATTTACTGAGTTTTCTTGAGAATAGAATAGCCTATTCAAGTCATTGTTGAGCAGACATTAATTAACAATGATGTAATACTTTCCATACCTATTTTCTATAACAATAGATTCACATTGTCAAAGTTCAACTATGACCTGTAAAATACATGAGGTATAACAGGAGACAATAAAACTATGTAATTCACTCTAAGCACAATGGCACAGGACATAGGCCTACTAATGTACGCTATATCAGTCTCTTTCCTACTGTCTTTCTCATTAGGCCAGTGTTTAACAACCCTGGTCCTTCAGTACCCACGACAGAACACATTTTTGTTGTAGCCCTGGACAAACACACCTCATTCAACTCTTTGAGGGCCTGATGATTAGTTGACAAGTTGAATCAGGTTTGCTTGTCCAGGGTTACAATAAAAATGTGTACTGTTGGGGAACTGGAGGACCAGGGTTGGGAAAAATTACATTAGGACTACTGTAGGTTCTTCAATATGGTGTCATACTACTGTCTGGTTGTTTTCTGCATGTGTGTATTTCACCAAGTTACTGCACATGTTAGACCTATACACTGGAATAAAAGGTTTGTTTTCACAATGCATCCAATGACAATAAAATCACCATATGCCAATGAAGAGAAGCATCAGAGTCTGCAATAAGTAGCCTATTAGTGGACGCTCATCAGATGTAGGCTAGTAGTGGTAGTCTATCAATGCATCAGTCTGTCTGGGGACACACATGGAGAAGAGGCTTTTATTTCAGCCCTGCACTAACAAACCTTCTTCTTTGGTATCCTAGCATTCGCACATTTGTTTGTGCATGCTGCCACCTACTGTGCGGTAGTGTGTTTAATCTCATAACATTTTTTTGATACAAGAAGTCAAAAAGGAAGAGGGTAAAAGGAAAACATTGCACCACCAACTAACACCTATCTACCACCAACTAACACCAATATACCACTATTATATACCACCAACTAACACCTATATACCACTATTATATACCACCAACTAACACTTACATACCACTATAATAATACCACTATTATATAGCACCAACTAACACCTACATACCACTATAATATACCACTATTATATACCAACTAACACCTATATACCATTATTATATACCACCAACTAACACCTATATACCACCAACTTACACCTATATACCACCAACTAACACCTATATACACACTATTATATAGCACCAACTAACACCTACATACCACTATTATATACCTCCAACTAACACCGATATACCACTATATATACCACCAACTAACACCTATATACCACTATTATATACCACCAACTAACACTTACATACCACTATAATATACCACTATTATATAGCACCAACTAACACCTACATACCACTATTATATACCACCAACTAACACCTATATACCATATTATATACCACCAACTAACACCTATATACCACCAACTTACACCTATATACCACTATTAATATACCACAACTAACACCTATATACCACTATATATAGCACCAACTAACACCTACATACCACTATTATATACCTCCAACTAACACCTATATACCACTATTATATACCACCAACTAACACCTATATGCAAATTGCCATCATACAAACTGAGGCAGCAGACTGTGAAAATTAATATTTGTGTCATTCTCAAAACTTTTGGCCACGACTGTACTCTCCCTTGTAAAGAAACTATGGCTGTCATGACTTCCATTGACTAAATAAAGTTACCTTTTTCTTTTGTTAATATAAGCAGGTTTGTCATGATTTCCAGGAGCCTGGTGGAGATGGATATAACCATACTCCAAGGCAGGGCATTTCCCTGCATCCAGGTTGAGGCCTGCTACCACCCGGAACATGGAGCACTCCATGTATGTAAGTCACGCATATACAGTGCCTTTACTTTTGCACATTTTGTTACGCTATAGCCTTATTCTAAATTGATTACATTCAACATTTTCCTGAGCAATCTACACGCAATACCCCACAATGACAAAGCAAAATCAGGCTTCTAGACATTCTTGCAAAAAATATATATATTTACATACGTGTTCAGACCCTTTGCTATGAGACTTGAAATTGAAGTCAGGTGCATCCTGTTTCCATTGGTCTTCCTTGAGATGTTTCTACAACTTCATTGGAGTCCACCTGTGGTAAAGTCAATTGATTGGACAGGATTTGGAAAGGCACACACCTGTCTATATAAGGTCCCACAATTGATGACAGTGCTTGTCAGTGCAAAAACCAAGCCATGAGGTCGAAGGAATTGTCCGCAGAGCTCCGAGACACCCTGTTGTCAGCTATCAGCAGAAAGTTCCCTGAGGAAGGATGCAACTATCAAGTCTTTAAATGGTCAAATTTGGGGGTTGACCACCAAATGCAAATAAGTTTTGTGTTGTAACAAACCTACCTGTAAGGCTACCGAAACTCGCATGTTTGTTGACTGGCGTAAACAGTCTAGGACACTGATTTCCCATGAAATAATCAGGTTCGTATTTTATTTGGATGAACAGACAGTGCATCCCATGACTGACCCGCCACACAAAACGCCTTCCCAAAAACTCTCCCTAAGCACGCCTCCCGCATCCTCACATACAGCAACTAATTTGCATAACATTGCCAAACAGGCCTCCTAATAGTTATTTGGGGTGTGACCCATGTGATCTTCTGCTGCAATTGACTCAGGTGCTTGACTCGTCTCAAAGGAGACACTTTCTCTTGCAGGTGCACAGGGCAACTCATTGTTCACATCCGTTTGTGTGGTATGAGTTTCTGTCTTCGGATGAGCTTTCAATCCTGACAGTGTCCAGTTCCCGTTCCACTGAGACATTAACATCCCTTGGAGCCCCCAGTCTCACAATTTCCCCCACCCTTCTCCTGAAGGGTAACTGAGGCAAAATTGTTTGCTTTTTCCTCAGAGCACCCTGTTTCCTTGAGGGATAGTATGTCTGACTAGGCACAAATGAGTCAGTGCTCAACTCAGTCTCTTGTCCCGTGCCAGTGACCTCATACTCTGATTTAATCCCAAAGTAAGGTTTGAGCCTGTTGTAGTGTACCACGGCATGATAAGGTCCATTACACAGCACTCACTTCATACAGCACCTCTGACAGTTTCTTTGCAATTTTGAAAGAACCCTTGAATTTCTGTCAGTTCGGGTGACAACCCCTTTTTCCTCTGGTAGTCCCTAAGCCACACATATTCATTTTCCTCATACCTCTGTGCTGTCACCTTTAGATCAAAGTATTGCTTTTGTTTAACTGTGGCTTTTAGGTGATTTCTCTTTACAGCTTCTCTTACAGTGCTTAAATACCCCTGCACCTTTTGCACATACTGAGAAACATACTGTTTCCCTTCATTTTGTTGTGATCCCATAACCACATCAACCGGTAAAGTCATTTCAGTGCCGAACAGCACCCTGTATGGTGTGAACCCCGTGGAAGATTGAACACTACACCTGTATGACATCATCACATATGGGAGTATCTCATCCCAATTTTTTGATTGTCATCAACAAAAAGTGACAGCATATTGATCTGAGTTCTGTTCATTCTTTCCACTAAACCATCTGATTGTGGGTTGTATGGAATGGTTAGTGTTTTGTTGATTTGTAAAAGATTGCACATCTCTCTAAGAGTAGATTCAAAATATTGCCACTGGTTGCTATGGATAGAGCGAGGAATGCCTAGCTTCAACACAAATTCCTCTACCAGTTTCTTGGCCACTGTTACTGCTTCCTGATTGGGTATAGCATATGCTTCTGACCACCTAGTAATTTGACACTACCATAATGTGTTTGTTACCTCGCCCCGTCTCTGTAAACAGACCCATTAAGTCTACAGCTATCCTCTCAAAAGGGCGGCCTGTGACAGAACTTGTCATGGGCGCTCTGGGGGCTGGACCCTGCAACTTACTTGTATGCAGCGCCACATAGCCCTAACACCACTGCTTTACAGCTCTCTGCCAGCCTGGCCAATAAAATCTTGCTCTAATTTTACGGGTGAGTTTTTAAACTCCTAAAAGGCCTCCGGTTCTATCATTGTGGATAAAGGTAAGTATCTCATGTACGAGCTCATTTGGTACAACCCCTCTGCAGATGGTGTCATCTGTCTCATAGTTTTGACTCTCACGGCATAACACCCCATTCTTCACATGTAATGCCCCCCACACTTGTTTGAAAGGCCTGATCTTTGGGTCCCATTTCTACTCCACAGGGAGCTCTGCTCTACCCTCTTTTTTTCAATTTCTTTAACTGGGAGACCACTGGATCTCTATCCTGTGCTTCCAAAAGGAAAGCTGCATTTTTGGGTACTGCCTGGCTTGTCTGAGCTCCAACTACAGGCTCAATAGTGACATCCTGAGGCTTGTATACGATGGTTCTCAGATTGACAGTGGCCTCCTGTGAGACGGCTGTGTCTACACTCACTGTCTGTGTGTGTCGGCGTGACTCACCATCTGCATTACTGTGCAGTCTCCCTAGCCTGTGGACAATATCATAGTCAAACTGATCCAGTTTCTCGAACCATCTAGCCAACTGTCCCTCAGGTTGTTTGAAGTTACTCAGACACCTCAGTAAGCTGTGATCAGTTCTCAGTAGAAATTTCCTCCACAGCAAAAAGGGTCTGAAATGTTTAAGAAACACTACCACAGCAAGAAGCTCCTTCTTGGTAGTGGAATACTTCCTCTCCTGTTTTGACAGTGACCGACTGGCATACGCTACTACTCTCTCTACCCTCGTGTTTCTGGGAGAGGACTGCCCCTATGCCTGTGTCACATGCGTCAGTATCCATTATGAAATCTAGATTATGGTTCGGGAAAGCAAGTATGGGGGGATGCGGTAAACTTGGACTTTAATTAATTAAAGGCCACTTCACACGCCGAGTTCCACTCAAACATTTCCCACTTATCTGTCAATCTGTAAAAAGGCTCCACCATAGCTTTAATATCTGGTCTGAACCTCCTGTAGTATGACGCCAGGCCTAAAAAGCTTCTTGCCTCTGTCAGTGACTTGGGGCTAGGCCATGACCTGACTGTCTCTGTCAGTGACTTGGGGCTAGGCCATGACCTGACTGTCTTTGTCAGTGACTTGGGGCTAGGCCATGACCTGACTGTCTCTGGCAGTGACTTGGGGCTAGGCCATGACCTGACTGTCTCTGTTTTCATGGGGTCAGTGGACACTCCCTCAGCCGAGATGATGTGTCCCAGGTAGCTCACCTACGACCTGAACAAGTAGCACTTAGATAGCTTGACCTTAAGTCCTGTCTGCTCCAATCTGCTGAAAACATTGTCTAAATGCTTCACACGCCCTTGGAATGTACGACCAAACACTATGATGTCGTCTAAGTACACCAAACTTGTTGTCCACTGTAAATCAACCAAAACCAGGTCCATCAGACACTGGAAGCTGCTTGGAGCATTTGTCAACCAAAAAAAACATGACCTGGAATTCGAAAAGCCCTCTCTTTGTTACAAAAGCAATTTTGCAAAGATCCTCGGGTGCATCTCGACTTGTCAGTACCCACTGGCTAAGTCTAAATTGGAAAACCACTGAGCACCGGCAAGCGAGTCCAAGGTCTCGTCGATCCTAGGAAGTGGATAAGCATCTTTAACAGTGTTTTTGTTTAACCTTCTGTAATCCGCACAGAACCTGATTGAGCCATCCTTCTTCTTACTAACACCACTGCTGGATGGGTTAACTATTCCCATTTCAAACATGTCCTGCAAATGCTTGTCCTACTCTACTTGCAGATGAACAGGCACCCGCCTCAACGTTTGTTTGATTGGCCTGTTGTCCCCTGTGTCAATCCTATGCTGGACTAGTTTTGTGCAGCCCAAGTCAAAATCACCAGTGCTAAAAACTCCCACATACCTTCCCACCATTTCCTTTACAGCTCTCAGCTGCACCTCAGTTAGCTGGCTGCAATCTGTCCAGCTCTTGCATTATCTGTTCTACGTCCCACTTTGCTGTGGTGGGAGAGTATGGCGGCTGGTTAGAATCCTGTAGTCCAGCAACGAGTGTCTTCACTACCCTTCTCCCAGATAGAGAAACCCCCCAGTTCAGTGCCCTCCCTCAGTAACTGTGATTCCGGAGTCACATTCATCACACACACTGGCAGTTTCCCCTTCACTGAGCTGCAAACGCTACATGCTACCCAGGGCTCTACAATGCGAGTATTTCACTCGCATTTGCCCCTAAAAATAGATATGTGCGAACCGGAAAAAACAGTGTGCGATTAAAGATTACAACCTACCATAATCTATTTTTCCCCCTCTGCTAATTGTTTAAAAACTACAATTCAATCCAATCCACATTCCACAAGCGGCATGCGCCAACCACAGTAGAGTTTTCTGTGATGACGCATCCAGTCAGAGAGAGAAAGGTGAACACTGGAAAATAGTATCGGTATAGGCTATAAGTTAACATGCAGACATCGCTAAAAATGAAGCCCATTCAATTTTATTTTAAACGAAAAAGAGACGAGGAGAAAGAGGAATCCGGCAAGGGCGATTTGCAAGGTTCAGCTAATGAAGCCTCTTCACAAGGTTTACCTGAGGCGCCTAACGTTGACATGGCGGCTAATGTTAGGGATGCTGAGAACAACGTTAGTGAAGCTACCGTGGCCCCCGCTGTCACTTCAACGTCCACTGTAGCCGGTGGAGGGAGAACATATAGATTCAATGCGAATTGGCTCAAAACGTTCCCATGGCTAGAGTTCAAAAACAACGTCATGTACTGCAAATATTGTAGAGGGCAGAAACAGGCGGGCAACTCGTCCTTCGTGTCAGGAAACCCGCATCTGAAAGAGATAGCGTAGCAAAACATAACATCTTGCGGCGGCATATCCAGTGCAGAGATCTGTACCTGTTGAGACAGGTAGAAACCATCAGGCACGGTGTCAGCAGCCTTGAGGAGGTAAGTGCTGCTGTCTGAGGAGGAGAAGGTGGAGGAGGCAGCTAAAAATAATGATAAACATTGCATACTTCATTGCGAAAGAAGAAGAACCTTTCGTCAAATTTGGGCTGCTTATCAGACTCCACCACAAAAACGGAGTTGACATTAATCCCACATACGACAATGATGTAAGATGTGCGTAGATGATCGGTCAAGTTGCTGACACAATGAGAGAGAGCCTGTCAGCGAAGCTGAAAGCCGCAAAGTATATTGCCGTTCTAATAGACAGAGACACTGATATATCCAACACTGAATGCATATGTACGCCCGTTGGAGGATGGGAAGCCATTCAATCTCCTGGTCGGACAACAGACCCTTGAGCACTCCCATGCCATTGGTAAGTTGTTCCTCTTTATAGGCTTTATTCTTGTGTAAAGTTTAATCATTATTCATAATGGAGATAATTTAGTTTGTCAGAAATACTTTTGTATAATTGTTTTTTTGTGTTGTCATTCGATGTGTTTTGAATGCCACCAAAGCCACATTTCGTGCTGTTTGCCCAGAAGAGGATGGAGGGTGGATGGATGAAGAAGTGCATCTCCTTCGGAGCAGATGGTGCCTCCGTGAACATGGGCCACCGTGGGGGAGTGATTGCCCACCTGCAGAGAGAGGCAGGGGAGCATATAATCCCAATCCACTGTATGCCACATAGGTTTGTAACTAATAAATTCTCTATGATTTAGTTTTATTTGCTAGCAGAGAATGTTAAACAATACTGTGTGTGTGTCTCTGTGCGTGCGCTAAGTGCTGGAATGGTAAATACCACAGAATTATTGTTTTCTGTTAGCACAAGAGACAGGGGGGGAAGGAGATGGTGAATTGTTTGGAAGAATCTGTTCTGACTTTCACAGACTTGAGCTGGCAATACTGACCATTCAGAAGAAAGAGCCAAAGGTGTCTGTCGTGTACGATCTTCTGAATCTGATATGGAAGACGTATCACTTCAGCGGACAATCCAAACGAGAGCTCTGTGTTCTCGGGCAAGAGCTCGGTGTGGATATTTGCACACTGTCTAGCGTCAAGGGACCTCGCTGGATCCCCCATGTCCACAGAGCCTTCAAACTGTTTCTATGGCATGGACAAAACAAGGACCTTGCCACTGACGAAGGCCAGTACTCCGTTGTTCTGCAGCACACGGAGCACCTGGCTGTAGCATCAACAACAGCGGAAGTTCAAGGGCGGGCAAAGAAGGTCAGTTTTACACAGGAAATGTAATACCACACTAGTTTTAAAAAATAGGTTCAAGACTCAAATTAACTTTCAGAATCAAGTAAATGACAGGTGACAGTTTATTAACTCACTTCTTAACAGATAAAGAGGGAAATGGGAATGCACTCTTTTGTGTATTCTGCCATTTTCTTTCAGACATGTTTGAGGAGCTATCCTCAGTTAGCCTCACCCTGCAAAGGAATGGCCTAATCCTCCCCCAAGCCACATCAGAGTTGAGGAAGACAGTGACCAGACTGGAAGCACTAAAGCTTAGGGCAGTTCGATCCCACTCCTGCCGTGGACCGCTGGCTGACCTCTAAGTGTGCCAGACGGCCAACATACAAAAGCAGCTGGACAACTGATATCCTTTGCGTCTAGTAGACATGGGTCAATGTGTGATTTTTGTGGTATGTGTTGTTCCACAGATGTGTGTCCCTTAGTACACCCACACACACAGTATAAATATGTATGTAATAAATTGTTTTTTAAATAAATTCTTTGTTACATTTTTCACTGTGCTCCTAAATTTCTTTGTGTGCTCCTACATTTTTTCATTTAGGAGTGCATGTACTTCTTGGGGAAAAAGTTAGGGTCGAGCCCTGATGCTACCAACAGGTTACTTGTATCAGTGACTTTAACACAGGGCTCAAGAAGACCGTGAGTTTTGTTATTGTTTACTGTACCTCAACTTTACCAGTTATAAACATTTCACTTCTGGAGGGGATAATCGTGTCATTCATCACCACCACTTTACACCCCCCCCCTGCCCCTCCCTGAAAATCAACGGAATCTGCTTCACCAAAACACGTTTTCTTTCTCAAATCAAGTACAGCCGCAAATTTTACCAGGAAGTCTGTCCCCATCAGTGCACAGTGGTCTGCGTCGCTAGCGACTACAAAATCCCAGGTCAGATTCAAACCGTCAATGTTCACGACTGTGGACCAGCTCCAGGACAGTTTTTTTTTAATGCGCAACGACAGTGCCAGCAGGCCCTGCTACTGGTCGACGTAGATTGTCCTCTGTGCTCCCGGGGAACCTAGATTTCCTTCTCCCCTGGTCCGGTCTGTATCCTCCCGCGTCTGCTGTTGCTACTGTAGAAGACCCTGGAAACGCTCTGCTGCTTTGGTATGTCTCCCTCTGATGTGGCTGCCTCCATACTGCACCTCGGTCTGAAACTGTGCAACACTCTCACACAATGACTGAACATCTCTTTTGGAACTCTGACATGGTCTCTATCTGGAGGCAGAGTAACCTCGCTTGTCCCACACATGTTCACTTTGTATTGTGCAGTTTCTTTGCTTTCCAGCAATTCTAGCTGCCTTATCTGATCAAGCTCTGTAGCAATGCTAATTGCCTCTTCCAATGTTTTTGGTACTGCCTTGCGCAGGTGCATGCAAAGATCACTGCACCCAATGTGTGTAATAAAATGGTCCCACTTTACGTTTTCTGTCCTGAAAAAATGCATGATTCAGTCAGCATGTTCCGGTGACTCAAAATGCCTCTGCAAAAGCCACTTTCACGCTGTTGTAATTGTTCTTGGTATCCTGAGGTAAAGTATTACAACATCGCAGCACATTTCCCCTCAGCAACAGTATGAGAAAATTCAAATTATCTGCCGCGCGCCATCCACTCACTTGCGCTACTAACTCAAATTGTTCAATCCAAACAGCCATTCGCCTTCTTTCCCCTTGAAAGATTCTGGCATGAACACTGGCCGGTCAATCCACCACCGGCTGTCAGTCGGTTGGTGGTTGTTGATTGCTGTTCCCGGGTTGTTCGATTTCTCCCTCCATTTTCCCAGGCAGCTAACCAGCTTTTTAAAAAAAATATTTAAAATGTTTTTTATTAACAACAAATCAATACAGGAAGTATATGTGGGAACACAAGAATATATAAATAATATACAAAGGACAATTGGGCTAGGGGGTACAATATCACATTACACAAGGACCTAAGGGACATACATGTATTATTCTAACAGCTTTTTTGTTAGTAGAGTATTTAATTGTCTTAAAATACAGTTCAATTTATTTTTGTAAGGTAAGAAAATGTGGTGTTTTGTTTGTAAATTTACACTTGTGAATGAAATTTGGCCAAAAGTATAATGAAATTAATTACATTAAAATGTTTCAGCTTATTTCTATCGTAGGTAAAGTGTAATAGTGTAAGATCTTCATAAATGTGTTAAATTATAAATCTACTTGTCACGACTTCCGCCGAAGTCGGTCCCTCTCCTTGTTTGGTCGGCGGTCGACGTCACCGGCTTTTTAGCTACCGCCGATCCATTTTTCATTTGTTCTGTCTTTGTCTTTCACACCTGGCTTCACTCAACTAATTACTTGTTTATTATTTAACCCTCTGTTCCCCATGTTTTGTTTGTGAGTGATTGTTCTTTGTACATCGGTCTGTTTTGTGGGCTCGTTATGTTGCTGTGTATTTTGTGTAAAATACGTTGATTACTCAATTCTGCTGTCCTGCACCTGACTCTACACCAGCTACACACACAGGACTATTACACTACTGATGTCTTGCCACAGTTTTCTTACATGAATACAATGCCAAAAAAGATTCAACACTGTTTCTGGGTGGTCATTACAAAAGGAACAATTTGAGTTGATATGTTTTCCTTAAACTTCTTCATATAGTGGTTGGCAGGATAATATTTATGAATAATTTTAAAGGAAACTTCCTTAATTTTGGTAACAAGTAGGTATGTGTGTGGCAACATCCAAACTTTTCCCAACAGATATTATCAATAAATCCATTCCAATAAGGCATGACATAAGGTATAGATAGATATAACATCCTGCTGAAACAAGGTTCGTATCGCTCTGTTGTTGAATGGACCAAAAGAGAAACAAATCTTTCTTACTGATGAGTCAACAGGGTCAATGGAAGGCAGGCTCTGAGGGTCAGGTCTTAACACGTTTCTGAATAATAAAGCAACACCTGAGGGAATGGCATCTAAAACAATTGCAAAATCTTTAGGTGTTACAGGGACCTTGAAAAGTGATAAGAATTCCTTATAACTAAGTAAAAGACCCTCTGCATTTACCAGTTAGCTCACCAATAGGATATTATTTCGGAACCAATATTCTAAAAACAAAGAAGTATTTTTATACAATATATCCCGATTATTCCATATATAATATGTGTGGAGAAAAATGCTTATAAATTAAGGACCATGACAAGAAAATCTGCCGATGAAAAGCATAAAGTTTCACATAAAATTCCACATAGAAGTGGGTCTTCTTAGGAATTGTTTTATCCATGTCATGATCGTCGTAATGTGGAAGAGAGGAGGACCAAGGCACAGCGTGATATAAATACATTCTTCTTATTTATTTACCGAAACAAAGAACACTAAACACACTATCAAAATAACAAACGTAACGCTATATAATCAATAAGTGCAGACACAGGCAACTTACACATAGACAATAACCCACGAACTACCCAAGGAATATGGCTGCCTAAATATGGTTCCCAATCAGAGACAACAATAAACAGCTGCCTCTAATTGAGAACCAATCTAGGCAACCATAGACATATAACACCTAGACTAGAAAACACTCATAGACATACAAAAACCCCTAGACAGGTACAAAACACATATATCACCCATGTCACACCCTGACCTAACCAAAATAAATTAAGAAAACAAAGATAACTAAGGTCAGGGCGTGACAATCCAATTGATCTTAAAAGTATTATTTAAGGTAGTAAAGTCCAGAAAATTCAGCCCACCATTCTCATAAGTGTTCATTACAACAGTTTTCCTAATGTAATGGGTATGGTTCCCCCACAGAAAGTTGAAAAGCATCTGGGCTATCTCCTTGCTTATTTTACCGTTTTAAGATATAAAGATAGAGCGCCATATGTTAGTCTAGAGATAGCTTCACCCTTGGTTATTAGGACTCTTCCATTTAAAGATAAGTCCCTCTGTTGCCATTGATTTAGCTTCTTCTTGGTTTTTTAAATAGAGGGTTAAAATTGAGTAAGCCTCTAGACTTCTGATCCTTTGTAATGGTTATGCCTAAATATGTAAGTTCTTCTTTTACTGGAATACCATAATATGAAGGTGTCACACAATCTTTGACAGCCATGAGTTCACATTTAATAATGTTAAGATATAGACCAGACACTTTGGAAAGGATTGTATCACATTGATCGATATGGGAATTTGGTTAGCGTCTTTCAGGAAAAGTGTAGTATCGTCAGCCAGCTGGCTTATAATAATGTCTTTATCAGCTATGGAAATACCTTGTACAGGACTATTATTTAAAGAATTTGTAAGAAGTTGGGTGATTAATAAAAACAGGTACGGCGAGATAGGACAACCTTGCCTAATTCCTCTCTTTAACTCAAATCTAGGTGAGGTGCCATATTTCAATTTGATAGAGCTGTTACCATTTGRATAGAGAGTCTTAATAGCCTTACATAAAAAAATCCCCAAAGCKAAGTRTCTCAAGGGAGTGGAAGAGYAACTGATGCTCTACTGTGTCAAATGCTTTATAAAAATCTAAAAATAATATGAAGCTATCCTCAGTTATTAGGTCTGAGTAGTCAAGTATGTCTAATACTAGTCTGACATTGTTAGAAATATGTCTGTTCCTCATAAAGCCAGACTGTGTTTCATCAATGATTGCATCCAGGACTTCTTTAATTATTTTTGCAAGTAGTAAGGCTAATATCTTATAGTCATTATTAAGAAGACAAATTGGATGCCAGTTATCGATGAGCAGCACTTCTTTTTTAGGTTTAGGTATCAGTGTTATTAACCCCTGACTCATTGTAGGAGGGAGAACATTGTTTTTAATACTCTCTAAAAATACTTCAAATAGGAAGGGAGCTACTTGTTCAGAAAATAATTTGTAAAATTCTGATGTAATTCCATCAACACCTGGTGATTTATTGTTCTTTAGATGTTTGATAGACTCTATAATCTCTTCAACTTTGATGGGTTCATCACACTGTTTAGATTCTATGTCACTGATAGAGTGAACATTATTCAGTGATATCTGTGGATTCCTGACAGTACGTAGAGCTATACAATTTTCTGTAAAAATTGCTACAGTATTTAGCGATTCATTTTTGGTCATCTGTAATTACACCATCAATGTTTAACTTATGGATAGTGTTATTTGTAGAGTGAAATTTCTCAAGTCTAAAGAAATAGGATGAATTCTGTTCTCCCTCCTCAATACATTTTTTCCTAGATCTAATAAAGGCTCATTCTGCTTTTAATCTATATATATTATCCAGTTTATTTTGTAACTCAATCAGTTCCATCTTCTCCTCCCCCGAGAGGCCGGCTGGGGACCTCTGAGAAAGGGAAGTTATCTTAATGATCACCTTTTCCTCCTCAGCTCTTCAGGTCTTAGCAAGATTACTACCATATTTTCTTAGGTATTTGGACACTTCAAATTTAAAGAGCTCCCAGTTCTTGCAATAAGATTTTTCTTCACAAGACCTTTCCCAAAAGTGTGAAAGCAGATCTTTAACCTCAAACTTCACTATATCATTATTTAATAACGAGCTATTTAGCTTCCAGTAGGATGCTCTACCAAGGTTAGTATCGGGGGTAAATATTTTGATATCAATGTAAATGGCCCTGTGGTCTGTGAGGGGAGTAGTACAAATATTTGTAGTAACACACTCACCATCAATACATTTGGATATAAGCCAAAAATCTATTCTGGATTGTCTGGAGCCTGTTTTGTTACTCCAAGTGAATGATCTGTGGCCGGAAACCTCTCTCTCCATATATCAGCAAGATCAAACTTTTCCATAAAAAGTATTAAACCCAAATTCTGATTGGTTGGCCTACCTGGGGGGCATCTATCAGTTGAATTATCTATAGTAATGTTAAAGTCCCCTCCTATCAATAATAACGAAGTCGGAAATTTAGATAACCAATGAAGTATATGTTTCTATAGATTCAAGCAACTCATCATTCTCATGTTTGGTGTTGTACCCGTAGAACTTTACAGTAATGAGCGCAATGTCATTGTAACTGATCACAAGACAAATAAAGTGACCAAAGGAGTCACATTCCGAGTGTAGAATATTACCACCAAAGGTTTTTTTCATTGTAGTGACACCAGCGGAGCGTTCAGATCCATGGGAAAGCCAAATATCGTTGCCCCACTGACTTCCAGAAGTTGGCACCAGCCGAAATTGAGTGAGACTCTTGAAAAAAGCAGAAATCTGTTCGAAATTGTTCAGCAAATCAAAATAAGTCCTTGCGCTTCACATCGTTTCATAACCCCCAAGCATTAAGAGAAACTATAGACAAGGACAAAACAACAAAGATTATATAAAAGTATAAACTGTAGTAGGATGAGTCAAACGTAGGAGCAGTGAACGTAAGCGATAAGGAACCGAGATCTGCACCATTTAAGTCAACTTAAAGTGAAAATAGCTTATTCCATAAACTCTGAACTAGATGTTATCCAGCTTTTGAAATTCAACTCAACAGAAAATGATGTTCAAGACCAAACCAAGGGTTCGTTGTAGTAAGAGAAACTAAAAACCCTCTTTAGTGTAATCAGGAACTATTCTGAGAAATAAAATACAAAATAATAATTTAAATAAAAGGGTACCTACTATTTTAAGCGCATATGAAAACTGATCATAAAAAATTGAATAAAAAATGTTTTACATATACATGTTCCTAAGACCTTTTTTACTTGGAAATAAGTATTAATAACTAAATAGAACAATAACCGTGTTTTTTTATTTCACCTTTATTTAACCAGGTAGGCTAGTTGAGAACAAGTTCTCATTTGCAACTGCGACCTGGCCAAGATAAAGCATAGCAGTGTGAACAGACAACAACACAGAGTTACACATGGAGTAAACAATAAACAAGTCAATAACATGGTAGAAAAAAAGAGAATCTATATACAATGTGTGCAAAAGGCATGAGGAGGTAGGCAATAAATTGAATAATTACAATTTAGCAAATTAACACGAGTGATAAATCATCAGATGATCATGTGCAAGTAGAGATACTGGTGTGCAAAAGAGCAGAAAAGTAAATAAATAAAAGCAGTATGGGGGTGAGGTAGGTAAATTGGGTGGGCTATATACCGATGGACTAAAGTCAGAGCAGACCTGTATGCCCTTTAAAACAGTATCTTAGTTACTGTATACATAAAAAATAAATACAACTTTCAGTCTTCTTCGTAAGTTTGTAAATAAAATAGGCCTTCTGGTCATACAAGAACAAACTAATAAATTGAGGAACCTGAGTATTTCTAAAAATAGTCACCTGATGCTTGTTAGGTAACGTTAATCAATACAAGGAAAAGGAGAATACCATGGCCGAAACCATCAATCTGTTCCTTCTGGTGAGATTCTAGGGAGGAATATGGATTTCTGAACCGTTGATGAAGCCTCGTCCTCCGACGAAGTAAGCAGCCTTTCCCTCATTTCATGCTTTCTTGATCGTTGGCCACAACTTGTTCCTTCTTTCTATGTCCTCTGGGCTGAGATGCTCGGCGAAACGCATACCATGGCTCTGAAGGAAGGGGTTCTTCCTAGCAGCTTTCCAGACAGCATCCCTGTAGAATCTGGCAGTGAAGAGGATGATGATACCCCTTGGTCTTGAATCATTTTGTGTTGCTTCTTGCCGAGGCGATGCACAACTTCGATGTTATCACCAATTTTGTTCTTCTCTGCAGGCATAACTTCTTGGCAGATGCGGATAGCCTCTCCTCGCACATCCTCATTCTCCACCTCTGGCACGCCTTATAGGCTGACCACAACAAATATATTTAGAAATCTATGTTATTCAATTATTGCACCCACACTGCTCGCGCGCATCTACGTTGCCAAGGGCTAAAATTGAACTCCTTTCTATTTCTGACGCAGATCGCGCTGCAAGTCCTGCCTCTCCCATCTCCTCATTGGTTTATAGAAGCAGGTACCCACGTGCCATCTCCTCATTGGTTATACCCACATGGGTGATTGAAAGACGAACTGTGTTGCCGGTCGTCGTAGTAATACTATGAAAGTTTAGATGCCAATCACCATATAAATTCAAAGATGAAAAAGCCTGGAAAGAGATGACTAGACACGACTCGGTTGACCGTTTTATGTGTGGATTAATTGTCAGAGTAGAGGACCTTGTGCATTTCAGGTAAAATAACAACTCAATGTTTATATCCCAGGACAAATTAGATAGCAACAGCAAGCTAGCTAAATAGGACAAATTAACTAGCAAGTGCAAGCTAACTAGCTAAATTGCCATAAATGTTTAATGCTTTTCGACCTGTTCCCAAATTAATGTAATTGGTTCAGAGTTAGTTTTGATATTTTAACCTGCATGTCGTGATCGCGTTCGGTGTAGGGGGACAAAATACATTTATGCACGATGGCGCATGTGCGCAGCCGTTTTGGGTTCCGTGTTAGAGTCTCAGGTTCCATCTTCTTCAACTATTGCCACTCGTTTTCACCACATACAAACAGTCTTTTTCAATCCTTCGATATCCATGGTGTTCGCGCTTACCATTTTCTCAATGGCTTCAGACCTGGAATTGACGAGTAAGGAGAGGGTAGCCACGATGTCTGAGATGCCGAAGCTTCCCACCATTAGCTCTGACAAATTGAAAACCCTAGTCATTGGCGACTCCATTACCCGCAGTTTTAGACTTAAAACGAATCATCCAGAAACGCTTACCTTTTGGGGTGTCTTCTGCACAGCTATCTTCCAAAGAACTATTGGAGGGAATTCTGCAGGGATACCCAAGGTAGCGGTTTACCTCGCGACATTCTTGTACGGAGTCACGAAGGAGGAACATCTCAGAAACTTAGGTGAAGTTGAGGAGAATGGAGGACGCCGGTCTCCGGCTGAAGAGGAGCAAGTGTACACTGTTAGCTGATGAAGTGCAGTACCTGGGTCACAAGGTGGATCAAGGGGGTACACACTGTCAAAGCTAAAGTGAGGGCTGTTGTGGAAGCTCCAGCTCCGAAAACGTTACAGAGCTGAAAGCCTATCTAGGCTTACTGAATTATTATAATCGCTTCCTCCCGAACCTCTCTACCCTCTAGGTCCTCTACATCAACTGTTAAGAAGGATGTGGCCTGGAAATGGTCAGAACAGGAAGAAGCTTTTGCAAAGTCAAAGGTTTACTGCAATCAGCTGAAGTGCTAGTCACTACTCAGCAGACAGAGATCTTATCTTATCGTGTGATGCTCAGCGTATGGTGTGGGGCGGTGCTATCCCACCGGATGGAGAATGGTGCCGAGAAACCTATCGGTTCATGTCAAGAACGTTGTCGCCAGCGGAGAAAAGTACTCTCAGCTGGACAAGGAAGGACTGGCTGTCATATTCGGAATACAGAGATTCCACAAGTACTTGTACGGGAGAACATTCACTATTGTGACGGATCATAAACTCTGATCTCGCTGTTCCATGAAAAAAGCCAGTACCACAAATGGTCTCTCCAAGAGTTCAACGTTGAATGTGTGGCTCAGGCCTACGAGTACAGAATCATTTACAAACCAGGTAGATACCATGGAATGCTGATGCTCTGAGTAGGCTGCCTGTTCCAGAAATCATCAGTCAGGAAGAAGAAAATGACCAGGTTTTGATGATCGACGTGTTGGATGATGCACCAGTGAACACAGCACAAATCAGGCAATGGACTTCAAAGGATGTGACGTTATCACAAGTGCATGAATTTATCCTGAAAGGATGCCTACAGTGACAGAGCCTCAGATCATGCCTTACTACACTCGCCGCTTGGCATTGAGTGTTCGAGATGGATGTGTTCTGTGGGGTTCAAGAGTAGTTATTCCACCCACAGGGCGGGTTTCTACTGAAGTTGTTGCATCAGTCGCATCCAGGTATGTCGAGAATGAAAGCCTAGCGAGGTCATATGTCTGGTGCCAAAGATGGACCACGATGTGGAAAATGAGGTTAGCCGGTGTGAAGATTGTCAGGATACAGGAAGTCCACACCACCGCGCATTACATCCATGGGAATGGCCAGAAAAACCATGGACACGACTACATGTGGACTACGCTGGACCTTTCCTAGGAAAAATTCCTTGTGCTGATTGATTCTCATTCAAAGTGGATGGATGTTTTACCCCATGAACACGTCAACATCGTACGCTACGATTGAGAAGTTGAGACAAAGCTTCAGTGTTATGGGATTGCCTCAAATGTTGGTTAGTGACAATGCTACTTGTTTTACAAGCACTGATTCACAGTTCATGAAACAAAATGGAATTCAGCATGTAACGTCGGCCCTTTTCACCCATCTTCAAACGGATTAGCAGAACGTGCGGTTCAGACCTTGAAGGAGGGGATGAGGAAGATGCAAGGGCCAGCATTGAAACAAAGGTGTCAAGATTCTTGTTTAGCTACAGGATTACTCCTCAAGCTACGACTGGTTGTCACCTGCAGAAATGTTGATGTCAAGGAGGTTAAGGTCAACCTTGGATCTCATCAGACCAGACCTGAAAATGAAAATACAACAAAAGCAATGGAATCAAAAATGGAATCATGATACCCGAGCAAACTCAGAAGTTTCTCAACTGGAGATGATGTCTATACAAGAAACTATGGGTTTGGTCCTAAATGGATTCCAGCTACCATTGAGGATTGCTCAGGACCAGTATCTTATACTGTGATCATCGGAAGTGGACAAACTAAGGAGACACGTGGATCAGATCCGAGCTCGAATTCCAGTTCCATCCGGAGATCTGGATCAATTCTTAAACAGCAGGACAGGACATTGGAACGTTCCCCAGAGTTGCAGTTGGAAACCACCTGAGACCAACAATGCTCAACTTCCTGAGACCACAGTCCGGGACGACCTCCTCCGTGTGAAGTCTCCACAAAAGGACTTTGTTTCACCAATCAAGGGGTGAAGATCTGGGGGCACCAGCTCACCACCTCTGAGACGCTCTATTAGAGAGAGACGTCCGCCAGACTTTTTCAGATCCTAAAGGAGATCATTTTTGAAAAAATGTAAATAAGAATATAGCATAGCTCAGAAAGGAATTAAATTGGGTTATTAGCTTTAAAGGGGGAATGTAGTAACCGGTATTATTTATGTTTACCAATAGATGGCAGTATTGACTCAAGACGGGTTTGCTTCCGCTATCCGTAGCTATTTCCTATGTCTGCCTATATTACCATGATTAAGAAAGCTTCAGGTAGTTTAAGCCAGGTGCATAAGATAATGTAAAATCTAAGTTACAATTAAAGACATAAACCGTACGTAAGTTTCATGAGTCGTAATTCTAAGAAGCATTTAAGGATACTACATATTCATAACGTAAAATAAATAAATACAGGCGATCGCGTCTATGGTTGTTGCAACGGCTTGTGTGTCGCCTACTGGTTAAATTTGTGTCTTTTCGCACGAATTAAGTAGCACAGAAATTTGTGTATTTTCAAACGAATTGAACCACCCAAAAATGCACAAAAACGCGCGAAATCTGCTGAAATACATTTTGTACATTATATGCGCGAATTGAATGAGAGGCTGGGCTGGAATATTAAAATCACCAAAAATTAGATATTATCTTGCTATGACTACAAGGTCCGATAGGAATTCAGGGAACTCAGTAAGGAACGCTGTATATGGCCCAGGAGGCCTGTAAACAGTAGCTATAAAAAGGATTGAGTAGGCTGCATAGATTTCATGACTAGAAGATCAAAAGACGGAAAACGTCATTTTTTGGGGATAAATTGAAATTTGCTATCGTAAATGTTAGCAACAACTCCGCCTTGCGGGATGCACAGGGGATATGGTCACTAGTGTAACCAGGAGGTGAGGCCTCATTTAACACAGTTAATTCATCAGGTTAAGCCATGTTTCAGTCAGGCCAATCACATCAAGATTATGATCAGTTATTAGTTCATTGACTATAACTGCATTTGAAGTGAGGGATCTAACATTAAGTAGCCCTATTTTGAGATGTGAGGTATCACGACTCTTTCAATAATGGCAGGGATGGGGGAGGTCTTTATCCTAGTGAGATTGCTAAGCGAACACCACCATGTTTAGTTTTGCCCAACCTAGGTCGAGGCACAGACACAGTCTCAATGGGGATAGCTGAGCTGACTACACTGACTATACTAGTGGCAGACTCCACTAAGCTGGCAGGCTGGCTAGCAGCCTGCTGCCTGGCCTGCACCCTATTTCATTGTGGAGCTAGAGGAGTTAAAGCCCTGTCTATGTTGGTAGATAAGATGAGAGCACCCCTCCAGCTAGGATGGAGTCCACCAATCCTCAGCAGGCCAGGCTTGGTCCTGTTTGTGGGTGAGTCCCAGAAAGAGGGCCAATTATCTACAAATTATATTCTTTTGGGAGGGGCAGAAAACAGTTTTCAACCAGCGATTGAGTTGTGAGACTCTGCTGTAGAGCTCATCACTCCCCCTAACTGGGAGGGCCAGAAACAATTACTCGATGCCGACACATCTTTCTAGCTGATTACACGCTGAAGCTATGTTGCGCTTGGTGACCTCTGACTGTTTCATCCTAGCATCGTTGGTGCGACGTGGATAACAATATCTCTATACTCTCTACACTCGCCAGTTTTAGCTTTAGCCAGCACCATCTTCAGATTAGCCTTAACGTCGGTAGCCCTGCCCCCTGGTAAACAGTGTATGATCGCTGGATTGATA
>NC_036844.1:30869999-31049578 GCF_002910315.2 Salvelinus sp. IW2-2015
CCGAGCAAAACCTTAATTGGTGCTGAAATTCCACTTTTTTCCATGCCTTGCTACGGGGTCCTTGAATGAGCTATCGGACAGAAATGTCGGGGTCCGTCTCTATGGGCCGAGCCGGTTTCAATGCACCTAGTCTTGCAKCTCTGGGACTTTTCTAAATGTCACCATTTTCGTAATGCTCAAAATGAATTGAAGTCAATGCAAATGCACAAGGCTTTTTAATCGGTCCGAGAACCTTCTAGAGCCACATAACTCACCGTGCTTAATCGACCTGAGCTCTAGAACAGGTTTGTAAAGTTTCAGAACTCTAGGTCTGACGATTCTTTAAAGGTTCGAACAAAAGTAACTATTGCAGGCACTGTCTGCCTCTAAGCCCCTCAGTGTGTCACTCCATCCTTTCTGTGTGGGTGTGTAAATTTTTCCTTGAAATCTGATGGGATGAATGACTGATTTACAGTTCATGAGGGTTGCCTATTCACATATATTACGTTTTGGAAGGATTTGACTTTTTTATCCCTTCGAAACAGCCCTTTTGACACCAATTATGGCACTTCCGGTTGGCACCGGAGCTGAAGCTGAAAGTAAACACATATCCTCATTGGAGTGGGCTTTTACAGAATCCTGAGTTTTAAGTCTATACGTTAAGAACTCACTGATTTACATAGGGTTGAATGCACTATTTCTCTCAAACTGCAGGTTGGGTATGGCAAACAATTTTAGGGTGATTTAACCACTTCCGGTTGCTCCAGGAAGCTTAGAATCGACACAGGTAGACCTCATAGTGGCCTGATGGATTGTCATCGAAGACAGGTTCATAAGGCATTATTAACCCACATAGGCTTCAGGTTGAATTTAGGGGAGCAGGCAATGTATTCCTATGGGGAGACATGTCATTGTAAACTGTTTGATGTAAACACCTTCTTTTAACTGTTAAGGGTTAATGCCACACGGTCAATGTTAGGCTTGCACKGATCGGGAGGACCTTAGGAACGTTCCTGAGGTCAAATTGTGCTTCTAACCTTAACGGTTCTCTCTCTGTCTCCCAAAAGCAAAAAAATATGAAATTGAGGTCAAAGGGTCATTTGGGTCCTTCTTCTTGTCCCTGTCGCTGCACTCAGACAGAGCGAGCTACGGTCAAGCGGGGCATCTCGTTGAACTCGGCACGGCCTGGAGATAATGGCAATGCCATTGCAGGCTTTGTGTGTCTTTAAGCACCGTACTTTTTCACTCCATCCTTTTATCCCCTTTTCTTCGTGGTATCCAATCGCTAGTAATTACTATCTTGTCTCATCGCTACAACTCCCGTATGGGCTCAGGAGAGACGAAGGTCGAAAGCCACGCGTCCTCCGAAGCACAACCCAACCAAGCCGCACTGCTTCTTAACACAGCGCGCTTCCAACCCGGAAGCCAGCCGCACCAATGTGTCGGAGGAAACACCGTGCACCTGGCCCCCTTGGCTAGCGCGCACTGCCCCCGGCCCGCCACAGGAGTCGCTGGAGCGCCATGAGACAAGGATATCCCTACCGGCCAAACCCTCCCTAACCCGGACGACGCTAGGTCAATTGTGCGTCGCCCCACGGACCTCCCGGTCGCGGCCGGCTGCGGCAGAGCCTGGGCGCGAGCCCAGAGACTCTGGTGGCGCAGCTAGCACTGCGATGCAGTGCCCTAGACCACTGCGCCACCCGGGAGGCAGATCTGACCTTTTTAACCCTTCGAAACTGACCCTATGGCACCATTTGAAGGTACTTCCGGTTGACATAGGAAGCTGAAAGTGAACACATATCCTCCTTGGGGTAGGCTCTTATATAATATTGAGTTTTAAGTCTTTATGTTAAGAACTGACTTATTTACAGAGGGTTAAATGAGTGTGTGTTATTTCATAAAATCACATAAAATCACAGAATTCTGGCAGAGCTTCGAGACCCACTTAAAAAATGTTCGTCTGAACACACTGCAACTGGATCTGTAACTTTTTTTTTTTTTTTACTCCTTTTTGTGAACATTACCAATTTGTCAATGTACGATTTCTCTTAAATTACGATAGATAAATGGCTGGTTCTTTTTTTCCTGACACCGTATGCTTATGTACTTGGACATGAAGCGGTCAATTAGCACCCTACTTGCGTTTTTGACCTTTAATCCCAGAAAAATGGCCATAACTCAAAAAGCGGTTGAGGCCTCGACGCCATCTGTTCGGGCCAACTGTCCATACGTTCTTCGAAATATTTTCGTTTTAGGACGAAAAGGCCACATGCATTTGCCAATGTAGCTTGTGCATTTGCAATATTATTTATTTTCCCTCTGGTGGAATTTCAAACTGCGGAAAATGACCAAAATTTGTTATTGGTATAAAACAGAACCGAACGTCCGAGAGATTTCGTTTTGATGACTTTCCTGAAAGATCTCTCCCCGCGCACGGCCCGACGCCGGTCGCCGAATTTTAGAAAAACGTTGCAGTACTCTAGTAAGGGACCGTGACATTTGCCCAATGTGGCGTTTCTCACTAACCATATGGCGAAGTGCTAAAATGTTCCCTTAAGGTATGGAAAGGCCTTGGAAAGGGCCATAAGTGTAAGCCAAACATAATTCATTATTTTTACCATTAACATGTAATACATGCATTATGAAAAATGGTGTAATTTAGGCTCCAGAATATTGAAATGGTATGAAGAAAATCGTGTATGGTTTGGCGCGTGGAACATGACCAAAGGCGTTTGCGTGATTACAAGGGCCACCAGTTCCAAAGTATTCAAGCGAAATCAAGCCACAAGAAAAGATTTGGCATTAATTAAAACAATATTTCCCACGAATTAAGTCGCACGTTAAATGTGCGTCTTTCTCAAAAATTCTGTTCAGCAAGTTCTAAAACAGACATATGACATACAACGACACATTTAAAACATGGTAAAAACAAAGACAACATTTCTGATATTCATGATGTTGAATTAGCCATTAAGAAGAACAAAAATGAAATACAAATTATCGCGTCTATATGGTTGTTGCAAAGCTTGTGTAGCCTACTGGTTAAATTGTGTGTCTTTTCGCACGAATTAAGAAGCACATAAATTCGTGTCTTTTCTCACGAATTAAAGCCAGACGGAAAACGCACATATATAATACGGCACAGCAAATCCAGTGCTGAAGTACATTTTTGTAGTCATTATATTGTGCGTGGAAAGGTTGAATGTGAGCAAACTCCTCGTGTGTGCAAATATTTCACAGGAGAAAGATCCACAGACCCAGCTCAAAGGCTATCGGAAGCCGAATTCACTCCGCCTCAGGGTTTGGTCCTAAACATGTCTCTGGAGCCAAATTATTCACGTGCCACATCGATACTCTGGACTGATTTGTCCATGGAAATAATGTGTAAATCTTAATGTATTCCTCCAATAAGTCCCTGGATATCGAACCACCGGATTTTAATTACGTTTGCCGAATCGCAAACAATAATCTAGCTACAGCACCCCAACCAAGGGAAGGCATCCAGAAAGTCGTGGCTAATAAATCTCTATGTACAATCCCAGCAAAAGATTCGTAGCTCTCTTGCCAGACATCCTTCTGCCTACCTCGCTAGAGAGCGTGCAGAGGACGAGAAAATCAGTACCACTCTAACTGAGAATCTCAATTTAACGCCTTGCGCAATAACCCTCGATGCAGAGTGCAGCCCCTAAAAACTAAAAACATTTGTCATAAGAAAACTAGCTCCCTGGTATACAGAAAATACCCGGAGCTCTGAAGCAAAACTTCCAGAAAAATTGGAACGGAAATGGCGCCACACCGACTAGCTCCGACTAGCTGGAAAGACAGGTTACCGTGCAGTATCGAAGAAGCCCTCACTGCTGCTCGATCATCCTATTTCCAATTTATGAGGAAAATAAGAAGAATCCAACATTTATTTTTTGATACTGTCGCCAAAGCTAACTAAAAAGCAGCAATTCCCCAAATGAGGATGGCTTTCACTTCAGCCAGTAATAATTCATATAACTTCTTGAGGAAAAGATCATGATCATTAGAAAGGGCCAAATTACGGACTCCTCTTTAAATCTGCGTTTCCTCCAAAGCGCAGCTTCCTGGGTCGGCAACAACTCTGCCAGCGGACCTAGGATCAAAGAGATACACTTAAGTGTTTAAGTACTATATCTCTTGAACACATGATGAAAAATAATCATGGCCTCTAAAACTTCAAGCTGCATACTGCGACCCGCCCATATCCAACGTAAACTACTTAAAGAGCTGCTCATTGCTTGCCCTCCTATGTTGAACATAATAACGGCTCTCTATCCACCGCGGATGGTGTACCAAACGCACTAAAAGTGCAGTAATAAAGCCCTCCTTGAAAAAGCCAAACTTGACCCAAGACAATATAAAAAACTATCGGCCTATACGAGATCTTCCATTCCTCTAATTTTTTTTGAAAAAGCGTTGCGTTAGCAACTCACTGCCTTCCTGAAGACAAAACAATGGTACGAAATGGCTTCAGTCTGGTTTTAGACCCATCATAGCACTGAGACTGCAACTTGTGAAGGTGGTAAATGACATTTTAATTGCGTCAGACCGAGGCTCTGCATCTGTCCTCGTCTTCTATGACCTTTAGTGCTGCCTTTGATACCTCGATCCACCACATATCTTTTAGGAGAGATTGAAACCCCAAAATTGGTCTACACGGACAGTTCTGGCCTGTTTAGATCCTTATCTGTCGGAAAATATCAGTTTGTCTCTGTGAAATGGTTTGTCCTCTGACCAAATCAACTGTACATTCGGTGTTCCTCAAGGTTCCGTTTTAGTGACCACTATTGTTTCACTATATATTTTACCTCTTTGGGGATGTCATTCGAAAACATAATGTTAACTTTCACTGCTTGCGGATGACACACAGCTGTACATTTCAATGAAACATGGTGAAGCCCCCAAAATTGCCCTCGCTAGAAGCCTGTGTTTCAGAACATAAGGAGTGGATGGCTGAAAACGTTCTTACTTTTAAACTCGGACAAAAACAGAGATGCTTGTTCTAGATCCCAAGAAACAAAGAGATCTTCTGTTTAAATCTTTGACAATATTCTTGATGGTTGTAAAGTCGTCTTCAAATAAAACTTGAAAGACCTCGGCGTTACTCGGAGACCTGATCTCTCTTTTTTGACGAACATATCAGGACTGTTTCAAGACAGGCTTTTTTCCATCTACGTTAACATTGCAAAAACAATCATTTTCTGTCCAAATGTGATGCAGAAAAATTTATCCATGCTTTTGTTACTTCAGTGTTAGACTACTGCAATGCTCTAACTTTCGGCTACCCGATAAAGCACTAAATAAACTTCAGGTAGTGCTAAATAACGGCATGCTAGAATCCTGACTAGACCAAAAAATGTGATCATATTTACTCCAGTGCTAGCCTCCCACACTGGCTTCCTTGTTAAGGGCCAAAGGCTGATTTCAAGTTTGACTGTTGTAACCTACAAAGCGTTACATGGGCTTGCTCCTACCTATCTTTCCGAGTTGGTCCTGCCGTACATACTCTACCACGTACGCTACGTCACAAGACGCAGGCCTCTTAATTGTCCTAGAACTTTCTAAGCAAACAGCGGAGGCAGGGCTTTCTTCCTATAGATCTCCATTTATTATGAATGGGTTCTGCCTACCCAGTGAGAGACGAAGGACTCTGTCTCAACCTTCAAGTCTTTATGAAGACTCAATCTCTTTCAGTAGGGTCATATGATTGATGTAGTCTGGCCCAGGAGTGTGAAGGTGAATGGAAAGGCACTGGAGCAACAAACCGCCCTTGCTGTCTCTGCCTGGCCGGTTCCCCTCTCCACTGGGATTCTCTGCCTCTAACCCTATTACAGGGGCTGAGTCACTGGCTTACTGGTGCTCTTCCATGCCGTCCCTAGGAGGGGTGCGTCACTTGAGTGGGTTGAGTCACTGACGTGATCTTCCTGTCCGGGTTGACGCCCCCCCTTGGGTTGTGCCGTGGCGGAGATCTTTGTGGGCTATACTCGGCCTTGTCTCAGGATGGTAAGTTGGTGTTTGGCCCTGTCTGGGGGTATCATCGGATGGGGCCACAGTGTCTCCTGACCCCTCCTGTCTCAGCCTCCAGTATTTATGCTGCATTAGTTTATGTGTTGGGGGGCTAGGGTCAGTTTGTTATATCTGGAGTACTTCTGTCTTATCCGGTGTCCTGTGTGAATTTAAGTATGCGCTCTCTAATTCTCTCTTTCTTTCTCTCTCTCGGAGGACCTGAGCCCTAGGACCATGCCTCAGAACGACCTGACATGATGACTCCTTGCTGTCCCCAGTCCACCTGGCCGTGCTGCTGCTCCAGTTTCAACTGTTCTGCCTGCGGCTATGGAACCCTGACCTGTTCACCGGACGTGCTACCTGTCCCAGACCTCCTGTTTTCAACTGTCTAGAGATCGCAGGAGCGGTAGAGATACTCTTAATGATCGGCTATGAAAAGCCAACTGACATTTAATCCTGAGGTGCTGCACCCTCGACAACTACTGTGATTATTATTATTTGACCATGCTGGTCATTTATGAACATTTGAACATCTTGGCCATGTTCTGTTATAATCTCCACCCGGCACAGACAGAAGAGGACTGGCCACCCCTCATAGCCTGGTTCCTCTCTAGATTTCTTCCTAGGTTTTGGCCTTTCTAGGGAGTTTTTCCTAGCCACCGTGCTTCTACACCTGCATTGCTTGCTGTTTGGGGTTTTAGGCTGGGTTTCTGTACAGCACTTTGAGATATCAGCTGATGTACGAAGGGCTATATAAATACATTTTATTTTATTTGATGATGTCAGAGTTCACGTTGGGTTTATTGGAGGGTGGAGGTTTGCACGGAGTAACCGGTAAAGAGGGGAATTCGTCATCTTCAACAGCATTCGAAAGCATATTATCCATAGGGCAAGCGTAGTTATGGCAGTTGTCTATAAGCACGTTTCTCTCTTGTTGATTAGCAATAGAACGGCTAGCTTCTTCCTTTGTTTTTTTTGTCACGACTTCGCATGGACATGCCGAAATAAATTATAAAATTCTTATTCCAGTCACAGGAAAGTTCTTATCTTGAACAAATAAAAACAGTAATAGTAATGACTGTAAACTTGTTTTTTTCACAATCTTTCTGAAGTTTGGTGCGCAGCTCGGTAAAAAAAAGCGTATGTTCAAGCCGCGATCTAAAGTTAGCCAAGCTAGCTAGTTGACGTGCTGATCCCACCTCTGTCACCAATTTGTAACGAACCTGTAAGGCCACTGAAACTCGCACGCCTATTGTTTTTAAATTTTTACTAACTACTATGGTAATTTAAACATCTGACAACATGCAGCCTTTCTCCACCATGCCAACTTTTTCAGTCACCAATTAATCAATAAATAGACTGGAATTAAGTAATGGTAATGTAACAGAATTCAGAGCGTGCGCAGATTCAAAATGTGCAAGTGTATTTTTGATTCACAGCAGAATATTTAAACTCGTAAATAGTTTTGTAATAATTATTAAAATTATTCTTACAAATCTTATTGAATGTATTCAAATGTAAAATTACATGTTTGTGATCGTTGTTACATTTTTCACCCATTATGATACAAGCTTGCAAAATTAAATTACACATTTGCCAATTGTACTTTCAACCACGAAATTCAAAATACAAACTCGGGTAGTTCTGTCATCATTATAATCCCATATCCCTTTATGTTTACCTGTGGTGCCGCGTTCAAAACACCTGGGAACTCGGAATTATCTGCCTTCCGACTGGGAAAATCGATTTGAACGGTCATCCAACTCGGAATTACAAATCTTTATAGAACTCCGACTTTCCGACCTGAAGATGACATATTTGACCACGTATTTTTCCGAGTTCCCAGTTGTTTTGAACTGGGCATGAGTCTTGAACCTGGTCCTAACGCTCACATTCTTCCACGTAGCGGTGTTTGCGAAAGTAGTAGCCAGCCAGGATCCAGCCCAAAACAACATCAGAACTCGAGGCATCTCACAGGCAAGACATCTTCCTTCTCCAAGAAAAAAATATTTGTCGTTAAAAACGGCAAATGCTGTGTAAAATGTAACTTGTATTTTGGGATTTAATTTCTACCTTGATAGCTATCTGACACAATGGTCGCAGTAGCTGTTAGCTGGCTAGCTAACTACAATGCTATTTGCATTGGATAACGATACACTTCACGAGCTACTTACTGCTAGCTAGTTAGCTACCTGCTAGCCTCTTGGTTGAGTAACACTAGCCATTTGTCATCTTCTAAAGTATGTGTCACTGTTCAAAGTTTGCAAATCAGGTGAACGTAGTATTTAATTTTGCGTGGTGCTTAATCAACTCTTTCCAACTTTGACCACCCAAAAATATGTCGGCACCAATCTAGTCAACGTTAGCTAGCTACAGCCAGTTTGAGTAACATTGAATGTGTAGTAGGCAGCATTCAAAAAACAAATACATTCACTCACTGTCACTACAGTTGGGCAGAAGGCTACTGGCTATGTCATGTTTCAATTCCACAACACCTAATAGGTAGCTAGCTAACAAGTTAGCTGCTAATTTGTAAAGTTACCATTTTACATCAACTGTTTGTTTTTTGTCATGGGCCTGTTCTTTAGTCATTTAAACTTGCCTAAACACAGTTTAGATTAGGATTATAGGTATCCCATTTTGGTTATGTGAAGAGAAATAAGAACAACTTGGCAATGTGATGTGTTTAAGCTAAGCACACACAAAAACAGTCTACAGTTACAGCCTAGGATTACTATCCAGGACATCCATGAATTGTGTGCATTGAAAGACAATGGCTTGAAGCCGTGTCAACAACATGAAACCAAAGAGCAAACAGGTGTGAGTGAAGAGGAAAAGAGAATCGTTCCACTTAAGTTACTTTTCCTTTTGGGTGGCGGGAGTATATAGATTAAACACCACAGTGAGTGTACAGCCAAGGTAAAGTAGCCTACTGTGAATTCTGTTGTCGCATAGGCCTAGCCTCTGTCACAGGTATTCACTGAAGCCTGGGTGCCCAAGGCTAGTTGTGACATAATGCCCTGGTGGAATGCTACAAATGCAAGTAGGTAGTGTCGATGAAAATTTAAGTATTTCTTAATTCATGTCCAGGTACAGCGGGCAGAAGAATTTAGTTCCTTTTAACTGACCCACCTTCATTCACGTGGACTGGATTTTCTCTGAATTTAAACTTTGCACCAGTGGAAAATCAACCAAATAATTCAAAGTAGGCCGAATGCTTTTTATTTTTACATTAGTGACAATGATTATGAAACTTCCCCAGAATGTTGTGTCATCATGGGATGAGTGATCAGGGGTACTGGTGCTCTCTACCCAGTTATTCCTCCTGTGGCTGCTGCAGAGGAGAACCAGATGTCGTAAACCAAGACTGAAGCCTACCACATTTTGGGGGATTTGATGCTGAACATCTACAACTAAGAAACCATGGGAGTCTGTCCTGCTGTGTCCATGTTTTTCCGGAAGTGCAAGTATATGATACTGTTGCTGCTCTCCGTCTCCGTCTTGGCTTGGTACGCCACTTTTGCCGGTGAAACAGTGAAAGCAATTCAGGGAACCCTTTTGCCAGCGCAAACACTTGCTGATAATACTGAGGTCCTGAGTGGGGGAGAAGGAGACTCGTGGAGATCAGTGACACAGGTCTTCTCCAATCCTCTCCTTGACACCTCACCATCAAAACAAAGCTGTCCTGAGAAATCGCCACTGCTCCGTAAGTACAGACTCAAGTATCCACAGATGTAATTGTAAGCTTGATACGGGCCTTTCTATAAACTACATACTGATGATGCCATGTTACTGTATAATTCCTTGTAAAGAACGATGATAATGCCATGTTACTATATCATTCCTTTTAAAGAACATTATGTACGGTGTGGCTTAATGTGGAGAGAATAACATTGGTAATCAAGTAAATACTTTAATGTTTTATGTAGGGATTGTGTAACAAGCATTTGTTACTCCTAAACACTGCTAGGCTGTGGCTCATTTTGATTATTTTCACATACTGTAGCAATCTGTGATAATCTCATTCCCAGTCTGATGGACGAAAACGTCAAATTTGGCCTTCGTTATTCAATACTTCCGGCACGTAGGCATTGGCTTAATCATCTCCTACAACACTACCCCTAACAGGCTGACTACACCGCGAGCATCACAAAAATAAATGTAGAAATTTATACTATTCAATTATTGCACCAACGAGTGTCTGCGTTGCCGAGGGCTAAAATAGAACTCCTTTCTATTTCTGACGCAGATCGCGCTGCAATCCTGCCTCTCCCATCTCCTCATTGGTTATACCCACGTGGGTGACTGAAAGATGAATGAGGTCGGTGGCGGTAATGCACCTAATTTATGATAGTTGCCAATCGCAATATAAAGTCAAGAGAAGAAAAAGCATAGGAGGAGAGAACTAGAAACGATTCGGTTGACCATTTTATGTGTGGATTAATTGTCGGAGTAGAGGACTTTGTCCATTTCAGGTAAAATAACAACTCAATGTTTATATCCCTGGACAAATTGGCTAGCAATAGCAAGCTAGCTAAATAGGAAAAATTAGCTAGCAAGTGCAAGTTAGCTAAATTGCCATAAAGGTTTAATGCTTTTTGACCTGTCCCCAAATTAATGTAATTGGTTCAGAGTTTTTGACATTTTAACCTGCGTGTCGTGATCGCGTTTGGTGTGGGGGGACAAAATACATTTATGCACGATGGCACACGTGCGCAGCCAGTTTGGGTTCCGTGTAACCCTCCCTGTACTCTTGCACACCACAAGCTCAGAGCCACGCCTCAGTCGTGTGATTCACTAAAATTAAATGATGACAAGTACTGTACTAAATTGGTCAGTCCCATATAATTATATGGTCACTCCCATTTAAGGCTAAATTTGAGTGGTTGATATCCAAGGCTATATGCACTGTGCGCAATAGCTTGGGGATGAGGTTACCTATGCGGTAACAATTAGCATGTAGCCGACATACAACGGCTCCTTGTTGACAGGAAGTGTACAGCTGTTGTAATTGTATTGAGTGATTCCATACGAAACCAGGACAAAAAAAGACAATTGCTTTTAGGATTTTTACGATATTTAATCCATCGACATTTTTGGAAGAAGGTTTGTTGACATACATTTGACATTTGTATCTAAAAGCATAATTGAGAAATAATTATGACATGTGGGCCTAACCGCATGTGGCCACATAAGACTCCGTAATGTTTCATAGATTGGTGGTATATGAAGCTTTACTTCTTGCTCTGTAATATGAGTAGGATTCTGAATTCAATAACAATTTTCTTACATTAATTTATGAATATTAAAAATATAAACATGAATTTTGAAAAAATTAATTATTTCCCCAATTTGTTGAATATATTGTTGAACAAAAGATACTCTATGACCATATCAAAGTTACAGAGTGAGATCTCTGGACTATTTTATACAGAGAAAGTGGCATAGTATACAATGT
Source organism: Salvelinus sp. IW2-2015 (assembly GCF_002910315.2). Classification (NCBI taxonomy): domain Eukaryota; kingdom Metazoa; phylum Chordata; class Actinopteri; order Salmoniformes; family Salmonidae; genus Salvelinus; species Salvelinus sp. IW2-2015. The sequence goes on from NC_036844.1 coordinate 30,881,467, forward strand.
AACCAATCACAGCCCTCCTGTTACTTGTATCATTACTTATCATACAAATCACCAGCATAGGGTGACCATTTTGAATCCATTTTCACATTCACTCTGTTGGTGATGCTTACAAATTGGATCATAACTCTAAATGTAAGGTGGGTAAGGCCCACATGTCATAAATATGCCAACTTGGATTTTTAAAAATATTTTATTATTCTGCTTTTAGATACAAATGTCAACAATCCTTCCTCCAAAGGACCATTCTATAGATTAAATCTTGTGACAATCACCCAAATCATTGTCTTTTTTTGTCCTGGTTTCATATGAAATCAATCTATAGGCCTACACCTATGGGATGCAGATTGCACAGCATTACACTGGGTTTCCATAAACACATTCAAGTTTGAAGACAGTTAGTGTTTGTCAATGGCCCAAACAAAATGCGCGCACACGTGTTTGCAATCATCTGTCCATACCAGGGCTCTCTAACCCTGTTCCTGGAGAGCTAAACTCCTGTGGGTTTTCGCTCCAAACCCAGTTGCGTGTTACATTAGGGTTGGAGTGAACCTAGAGGACGATAGCGCTCCAGGAACAGCCCTGGTCCAGACTATGTATTTTTTCATATAAAAAAACTAAACTTTTATTTAACTAGGAATGATTTGCAGTTCATAATATTTAGATACTTTTTTTAGGAAACTAGTGCATGTAAATATATTGCAATGGAGTTGATTGATTTAAAGCACAGATAATGAATTTGTCCAGAAGGCTTTACTATTTGGTTGTCTGTATTTTCATTATTAGAGGTCGACCGATTATGATTTTTCAACGCCGATACCGATTATTGGAGGACCAAAAAAAAAGCTGATACCGATTAATCGGATGATTTTTAAATATATATATATATTTGTAATAATGACAATTACAACAATACTGAATGAACAATGTACACTTCTATTTTAACTTAATATAATACATAAAGAAAATCAATTTATTCTCAAATAAATAATGAAACATGTTCAATTTGGTTTAAATAATGCAAACACACAGTGTTGGAGAAGAAAGTAAAAGTGCAATATGTGCCATGTAAAAAAAGCTAGCGTTTAAGTTCCTTGCTCAGAACATGAGAACATATGACAGCTGGTGGTTCCTTTTAACATGAGTCTTCAATATTCCCAGGTAAGAAGCTTCAGGTTGTAGTTTATTATAGGACTATTTCTCTCTATACCATTTGTATTTCATATACCTTTGACTATTGGATGTTCTAATAGGTACTTTAGTATTGCCAGCCTAATCTCGGGAGTTGATAGGCTTGAAGTCATAAACAGCGCAATGCTTGAAGCATTGTGAAGAGCTGCTGGAAAATGCAGTAAAGTGCTGTTTGAATGAATGCTTACGAGCCTGCTGCTGCCTACCACCGCTCAAGCAGACTGCTCTATCAAATCATAGACTTAATTCTAATAAAAAACACACAAATACGAGCCTTTGGTCAATAATATGGTCAAATTCGGAAACTATCATTTTGAAAACAAAACGTTTATTCTTTCAGTGAAATACGGAACCGTTCCGTATTTGATCGAACAGGTGGCAACACTAAGTCTAAATATTACTGTTACGTTGCACAACCTTCAATGTTATGTCATAATTATGTAAAATTCTGGCAAATTAATTACGGTCTTTGTTGGGAAGAAATTGTCTTCACACAGTTCGCAACGAGCCAGGTGGCCCAAACTGCTGCATATACCCTGACTCTGCTTGCACTGAATGCAAGAGAAATGACAAAATTTCCCTAATTAATTTTGCCTGCTAACATACATTTTAATTTAATTTAAATTAAATATGCAGGTTTAAAAATATATACTTGTGTATTGATTTTAAGAAAGGCATTGATGTTTATGGTTAAGTACATTTGTGCAAAGATTCTGCTTTTTTTCCGCAAATCCGCTTTTGTTAAATCATCACCCGTTTGGCGAAGTTGGAGGCTGTGATTCGATGATAAATTAACAGGCACCGCATTGATTATATGCAACGCAGAACAAGCTAGTTAACCTAGTAATATCATCAACCATGTGTAGTTAACTAGTGATTATGTGAAGATTGTTTTTTTTATAAAATAAGTTTAATGCTAGCAGCAACTTACCTTGGCTCCTTGCAGCCACAAGGTCCTTTTGATGCTGCACTCGCGTAACATGTGGTCTGCCTGCCATGCAGTCTCCTCGTGGTTTGCAATATAATCAGCCATAATCGATGTCCAAAAAGGCCGATTACCTATTGTTATGAAAACTTGAAATCGGCCCTAATTAATCGGTCGGCCTCTATTCATTAGGCCTACTATTGTCTATCTACAGAGGGAGCTCTAAACCTCACATTTGAGGACTCTCTAACGCTGAAGGAGGTGGAGAGTGAGAACAGTGGAGTGGCTGAGGGCCAATACCTGCCTCCAGACTGCCTCGCCCAGCAGAGTGTGGCTATCCTCATTCCCCATCGTAACCGGGAGAAACACCTCCTCTACCTCCTGCATCACCTACACCCCTTCCTTCAGAGGCAGCAGCTGCACTACAGCATCTACGTCATCCACCAGGTATTACTCTCATGATGTGTAGTAACAGTAAATTATGTCAGTTTCACTCTAATAATTTGTGAGTGAATTCAAATTTGTATAACCGTTTCATGACGAGTATTTAAATGTTCAACATGTTTCACTTGACTGGAGAATATTGATGGGGGAAAGTGCTGCACTGATTTTGAGTCTGATATGAAATTGATATTTGTAGTTGATTTGTTTGTTTTGACAGGCTGGAGAGGTGACGTTTAACCGTGCCAAGCTACTTAATGTTGGGTACTTGGAGGCACTCAAGGACTACGATTGGGATTGCTTCGTTTTTCATGATGTGGATCTGGTTCCAGAGAACGACTACAACCTATACAAGTGTGACCAACAGCCCAAACACTTAGTGGTCGGCAGGAATGCCACAGGGTACAAGTAAGTATCTCAGCTCTCAACTCATATCCACCTATATCTAAAAGCAGGTAAATGTCTATATGCCATCAAAACAGCATCCATGCTTTTGTATGACAAAGTGATGTTGCCGCTATCAATATAAGTATTCATTACCAAGTCCAAACATAAACATTTCAGTTATTAATTGCGTTCTGGGGACAGGTCTGTAATGTCTTGTTTTTTGTCTTTTTGCTGTCGTAGATTGCGATACAAAGGGTACTTTGGAGGGGTGACGGCCATGACGAAGGACCAGTTTCACAAAGTGAACGGCTTTTCAAACACTTACTGGGGATGGGGAGGGGAGGATGATGACCTTCGCATCAGGTGAGACCACTGCTAAATGTTGGACCTCTGCATATCTCTCATTACATCTTAGTCAATACAGAATGTTATTGATTGATTGATGATTGATTTAATTTGTCTCTGGTAGGGTGGAGCTCCAGAAAATGGAAATTATACGACCCTCCCCTCTCATAGCACGCTATACCATGGTATTTCATAAAAGAGATAGCGGCAACGAAATCAATAAAGACAGGTGAGTCACGGTGGACACATCAATAATAAATAGCTTGCTGTATTCTAAATATTATTAGTCGCTGAATTCATTTCATTCTGAAATAATTTCTCCTTCACAGGATGCGTTTGCTAGCACGGACACCTAAAGTCTGGAGAAAGGATGGCCTTAACACCTGCTCCTACAGTACTCTATCAGTTGAGAGGCCGCCTCTGTACATTAATGTCACCGTTGACATTGGCGAACCAATGCACTGATGCTTCGGAGCACCTCTCTTCATTTACTGCAGTGTGTACAGGATTATTGATCTGGCATGTCCATGCCTACATGTTACTTACCAGAGGGTCGCAAACAGAAGGTTAGTGGCAGTAGCTGTTGACCATAATTAATGTGATCTACTCAGTTTTCACTGTAAACCATTCCAAGCAGGGCATGTAAAATTGCTAGGTCCTCATAATGTAAGTCTGGAAGCCCAGTCAAACCTGGTGACCAGGTTCTAGGGGTGAGAGTAAGACCAAAATATATATTTTTCTCTACAACAGAGCATTATTTGATTTATCCTAGACTTAAAGGGGAAATCTGCAATTGCTACATCAATTTTGGGACTTATAAATTAATGATATTTATCCATTGATTCTTGAAGAATGTAACTTTTATAAATGCTTTATGAGCTTAGTTCAACTGTTGTACCCCATCAGAAACCAACATATATATATAAGCTTATTTTACACCAATGTTTGTAAACATTGTACATGTAAATAAACACTGTATAGCCTCAAAACATGCTTAAAAATATAATTTTGATATCTTGTATGGTCAGTACTTTGCTCTGTCGATTTAATTTGAATGTTTTACATTTCTCCAGGCCCGTCACTCAGCTTTTTGCCAAAACAGAGTCAGGTGGCGCTTTGTTATTGTTTCAACTAAGGATTTTCCCGCTAAGGTGTGTTGTTACTTGATTGTTTCAACAAGTAATATGCATTCGAATAGAGTATGTTGTCATGTTTTTGATTCTAAAGAATCCTGGGTGTTAGACCTGGATTTGGTCATTTCTTAAAATCTCTTGTTGTCAAATGAAAATGAAGAATTGCTCTCAATTCATTCCTATTTGATGAATGTAGTAGCTAATATGGGACACAAGGGACTCATTTACATATATTGATCATTCTCACATGGTTCCATGTTTATGAAAGTATGTTACATTAAGATGAATTGTAATTTTTATAAATCTTGTTACAATATTACAGTGTAGATGGCTTCATTTTATGCACTTATCACAAGGTTGATATTTTGGATCAACATTTTGGATATGCTGATTCAAGATTTGTGAAGTAACTCATACAGACGTCAAATGTGTAATATTGTATGATACTTTCTGTTGCCTTAAAGCTGCAATATGTAACGTTTTGGGCGACTTGACCACATTCACGTAGAAATGTGTGTTATAGATCTGCCATTCGCATTGAAAGCAAGTCTTAAGAAGCGGCAGATCTGCTCTGTGTGCAATTTCTATGCTTCCCGTTCTTAAGTTTCGTTTTACTTCTTTTGGTTTTGTACACCAGCTGAAATTACAATATTTTTGGTTAAGGAAAATATATTTCACAGTGGTTTAGATGGTACAATGATTCTCTACACTATACTTTGATTGCATAATTTCAGTTTGTGACTAAATACATTTTTGCAAACCGGAAATAGCGGAGTGATTTCTTCATAGTGCATCTTTAAATAATACGTTTTTAATAGAACCAGAGGTCTACTCTGTTTGTTATTGCTGATTCATAGTTCCTTGTGGGTTGTCCCATTTAGGCTGTTATGAACCACACACTCCATTTATATGTGACACTTTTTAGATAGGCATAAACCAAGAATACATTCTATTTTAAAAATGTTATCCAATGAAATAGGACTATTGTGTGTTTTAGATTTGTTTATATATATATATATATATATATATATATATATATATATATTTGAGTATATGGATTTGGTATGGCCTGCTCTTTCACACATACAGTACCAATAGTAGTCAATAGTTTGAACACACCTACTCATTCAATGTTATTATTATTTTTTTTTTACTATTTTCTACATTGTAGAATAATTGTGAAGACATCAAAACTATGTAATAACACGTATGGAATCATGTACTAACCAAAAAAGTGTTCAACAAATCAAAATGTATTTTATATTTGAAATTCTTCAAAGTAGCTACCCTTTTGCCTTGCACACTTTTGGCATTCTCTCAACCAGCTTTACCTGGAATGCTTTTCCAACAGTCTTGAAGAATTTTCCACATATGCTGAGCACTTGTTTGCTGCTTTTCCTTCACTCTCCGGTCCAACTCATTCCAAACCATCTCAATTGGGTTGAGGTCGGGTGATTGTGGAGGCCAGGTCATCTGATGTAGCACTTCATCATTCTCCTTCTTGGTCAAATAGCCCTTACACAGCCTGGATGTGTGTTGGGTCATTGTCCTGTTGAAAAACAAATGATACTCCCACTAAGCTCAAACCAGATGGGATGGCGTATCGCTGCAGAATGCTGTGGTAGCCATGCCGGTTAAGTGTGCCTTGAATTCTAAATAAATCACTGACAGCAAAGCACCATCACACCTCCTCTTCCATGCTTCATGGTGGGAACAACATACAGTGATCATCCGTTCACCTACTTTGCATCTCACAAAGACACGGCGGTTGGAACCAAAAATCGCAATTTTGGACTCATCAGACCAATCGACTGGTCTACTGTCCATTGCTCGTGTTTCTTGGCCCAAGCAAGTCTCTATCTTATTGTTGTCCTTTAGTAATGGTTTCTTTGCAGCAATTCGACCATGAAGGCCTGATTCACGTAATCTCCTCTGAACAATTGATGTTGAGATGTGTCTGTTACTTGATCTCTGAAGGATTTATTTGGGCTGCAATTTGAGACTGGTAACTCTAAAGAACTTATCCTCTGCAACAGAGGTAACGCTTGGTCTTCCTTTCCTGTGGCGGTCATCATGAGAGCCAGTTTCATCATAGCGCTTGATGGTTTTTGCAACTGCACTTGAAGAAACTTTCAAAGTCCTTGACATTTTCTGGATTAACTGACCATGTCTTAAAGTAATGATGGACTGTTGTTTCTCTTTGCTTATTTGAGCTGTTCTTGCTATAATATGGCAACATATTACAAAATAGGGCTATATTCTGTATACCACCACTACCTTGTCACAACACTACTTGATTGGCTCAAACGCATTAAGAAGGAAAGAAATTCCACAAATGAACTTTTAACAATGCACACATGTTAATTGAAATGCATTCCAGGTGACGACCTCATGAAGCTGGTTGAGAGAATGCCAAGCGTGTGCAAAGCTGTCATCAAGGCGAAGGGTAGCTAAATATATAATATATTTAGATTTGTTTAACAATTTTTGTTAGGTTACTACATGATTCCATATGTGTTAATATATAGTTCTGTCTTCACTACTATTCTACAACGTAGAAAATAGTAAAAATAAAGAAAAACCCTGGAATGAGTAGGTGTCTCCAAACTTTGGACTGGTACTGTATGCTTGGGCTCCCGAGTGGCGCAGCGGTCTAAGGCACTGCATCTCAGTGCAAGAGGCGTCACTACAGTCCCTGGTTTGAATCCAGACTGTATCACATCTGCCCGTGATTGGGAGTCCCATAGGGCAGTGCACAATTTGCCCAGCGTTGTCCGGGTTTGGGCCGTCATTGTAAATAAGAATTTCTTCTTAACTGACTTGCCTAGTTAAGTAAAGGTTAAATAAAACATACAAATATTCTGTAATTTATGCCTCATTGATATTTGAATAGTGTGAGGTTAAAGCTATATAAGTTCTTCATTGTTTTGGTTTGTTTCTGTGGTCCTACTCTACCTGAACGATAGTGAATGATTCATGTTAGAAAATATTTAGGGATGCCATAGTGACTGATTCATTAAGAGTGCCATGTTGGGTGAGGCCTTTCTGTTTTTTGTACATTTCCTTTGAAAACCACATGTTTAGTCTTGTAGGTTTTCATTGGGTGTATGTGTAACCGGTGTGAAATGGCTAGCTAGTTAGCGGGGTGCGCGCTAATAGCGTTTCAATCGGTCACTCGCTCTGAGACCTTGAAGTAGTTGTTCCCCTTGCTCTGCAAGGGCTGCGGCTTTTGTGGAGCAATAGGTAACAATGCTTCGAGGGTGTCAGTTGTTGATGTGTGCAGAGTGTCCCTGGTTCGAGCCCAGGCAGGGGCGAGGAGAGGGACGGAAGCAATACTGTCACATATGGTGGGTTAACCCATATGAATAAGATGGAAGTTGTGAATTCAAGATAATTTATCTATTTCTATCAGCGAAAGGTCATTCTCAACTGTGTTTCAGTTAGGGATAGTCTTTGATTTGCTATGTAGCTTTTTTGCAACATGGCTTCAAGTAGCCTATAGGGTAAAGTTGTTTTTTATGTTAATTTTTTTTTAATGGATTGACTGATTCATAAAGTAGGGTACTTAGCAGAATTTAAACAGAAGTACCTGTTCTTTACCCACTTTGCTTTGCTCTCCATGTGATGGACACTATGCAATGTAAAACATTTGTATCTAGTATTCTGACTACAAGTTTGAAGGATGTGCTCTGAAAGGAACACTAGTTTCACCAGTACAGTTTTGTGGAAGGACTCAAAGAGGGGAAGGAGTGTGATGTCTGAGCCTTTGTATGGACAAAATGATGTCATCCCTTTTTCCTGTTGTGCAGAAAGAAATTAGTTCAATGGAGGCCAGGATGGCCAGAGCACCATTGGAAACATTAAGCTTTGAGCCCAGCAAACAAGATATCACATGATACCATAGGATGTAGGATTTTAAATGTAAGCCAACTTCACACTACAGCCGACATCAAGAGCTTAGAATAAGGATAACACTCTAGGCAATACCTCCTACTTACATGTACTATTAGTCAGCTGTCCTTGGAAAAAATACCAATGAAGGCAATGGGATATGTTGAAACTGTTGACTCCCTGTGTGGGTTGTTAGATATGGCTCAGCAGGCCTGGTCACTTGACTGGAACCTTTCTTTTAAGCAAAAACAAATGTTCCATTAAATAACCCTTATGGCTAAAGACCTGGTGCTAAAGTAAGGGTCCTGACATGATCTCACCTGGAAAAGCTATGGGCCCGAATTATAACTTATAACTACAAACACCCTTGTTTGACCCTACTTGACAGTCATACAGTGCCTTCGGAAAGTATACAGACCCCTTGACTTTTCCCACATTTTGTTACGTTACAGCCTTATTCTAAAATTGATTAAATCGTTTTTTCCCCCTCAATACCCCATAATGACAAAGCAAAAAGAGGTTAAAAAATGTTTGCTAATTTACTGCAAATAAACTGATGTCACATTTGCTTAAGTATTCAGACCCTTTATTCAGTACTTTGTTGAAGCAACTTTGGCAGCAATTACAGCATCGAGTCTTCTTGGTTATGATGCTACAAGCTTGGCACACCTGTATTTGGGGAGTTCCTCCCATTCTTCTCTGCAGATCATCTCAAGCTCTGTCAGGTTGGATGGGGAGTGTTGCTGCACAGCTGTTTTCAGGTCTCTCCAGAGCTGTTCGATCGGTTCAAATCTGTGCTCTGTCTGGGCCAATCAAGGACATTCAGAGACATCTCCCGAAGCCACTCCTGTATTGTCTTGGCTGTGTGCTTAGGGTCGTTGTCTTGTTAGGTGAACCTTCACCCCACTCTGAGATCCTAAACTGCTCCAGAGCCCTCTTCATCAAGGATCTCTCTGTACTTTGCTCTGTTCATCTTTGCCTCAATCCTGACTAGTCTCCCAGTCCCTGCTGCTGAAAAACATCTCCACAGCATGATGTTGCCACCACCATGCTTCACCGTAGGGATGGTGCCAGGTTTCCTCCAGATGTGACGCTTGGCATTCAGGCCAGAGTTCCATCTTGGTTTCTTTACACCACAGATTCTTGTTTTTCATGGTCTGAGAGTCTTTAGGTTCCTTTTGGCAAACTCCAAGTGGGCTGTCATGTGCCCTTTACTGAGGAGTGGCTTCCGTCTGGCCACTCTACCATAAAGGCTTGATTGGTGGAGTACTGCAGAGATGGTGTTCTTCTGGAAGGTTCTCCCATCTCCACAGAGGAACTCTAGAGCTTTGTCAGAGTGACCATCAGGCTCTTGGTCACTTCTCCCCCGATTGCTCAGTTTGGCTGGGCGGCCAGCTTTAGGAAGAATCTTGGTGGTTCCAAACTTCTTCCATTTAAGAATGATGGAGGCCACTGTGTTTATGAGGACCTTCAATGCTTTAGAAATGTTTTGGTACCATTCCCCAGATCTGTGCCTCGACACAATCCTGTCTCGGAGCTCTACGGACAATTCCTTCGACCTCATGGCTTGAAATTTCTATTTTAAAAAAATTATTAAAACATATAATTTCACTTCATAATTATGGGGTGTTGTGTAATAGATTTCAGAGGATTTTGTTTTTATTTAATCCATTTTAGAATAAGGCTGTAACGTAACAAAATGTAGAAAAAGTCAAGTGGTCTGTATACTTTCCAAAGGCGCTGTATGTGTGTGTGTGTGTGTGTATACAGTTGAAGTCGGAAGTTTACATGCACCTTAGCCCAATACATTTAAACTCAGTTTTTCACAATTCCTGACATTTCATCCTAGTAGAAATCCCTGTCTTAGGTCAGTTAGGATCACCACTTTATTTTAAGAATGTGAAATGTCAGAATAATAGTAGAGAAATATTTTTCAGCTTTTATTTCTTTCATCACATTACCGGTGGGTCAGAAGTTTATATACACTCAATTAGTATTTGGTAGCATTGCCTTTAAATTGTTTAACTTGGGTCAAACGTTTCGGGTAGCCTTCCACAAGCTTCCCACAATAAGTTGGGTGAATTTTGGCCCATTCCTCCTGACAGAGCTGGTGTAAATGAATCAGGTTTGTAGGCCTCCTTGTTCGCACACGCTTTTTCAGTTCTGCCCACAAACTTTCTATAGGATTGAGGTCAGGGCTTTGTGATTGGCACTCCAATACCTTGAATTTGGTGTCCTTAAGCCATTTTGCCACAACTTTGGAAGTATGCTTGGGGTCATTGTCCATTTGGAAGAGCCATATGTCGACCAAGCTTTAACTTCCTGAATGATGTCTTGAGATGTTGCTAAAATATATCCACATAATTTTCCTCCCTCATGATGCCATCTATTTTGTGAAGTGCACCAGTCCCTCCTGCAGCAAAGCACCCCCACAACATGATGCTGCCACCCTCGTGCTTCACGGTTGGGATGGTGTTCTTCGGCTTGCAAGCCTCCCCCTTTTTCCCTCCAAACATAACGATGGTCATTATGACCAAACAGTTCTATTTTTGTTTCATCAGACCAGAGAACATTTCTCCAAAAAGTACGATCTTTGTCTCCATGTGCAGTTACAAACCGTAGTCTGGCTTTTTTATGGTGGTTTTGGAGCAGTGGCTTCTTTCTTGCTGAGTGGCCTTTCAGGTTATGTCGATATAGGACTTGTTTTACTGTGGATATAGATACTTTTATACTTGTTTCCTCCAGCATCTCAACAAGGTCCTTTGCTGCTATTCTGGGATTGATTTGCACTTTTCGCACCAAAGTACGTTCATCTCTAGGAGACAAAACGCTTCTCCTTCCTGAGCGGTATGATGGCTGCGTGGTCCCATGGTGTTTATACTTGCGTACTATTGTTTGTACAGATGAACGCGGTACCTTCAGGCGTTTGCTCCAAAGGATGAACCAGACTTGTGGAGGTCTACAATTTGTTTTGAGGTCTTGGCTGATATTTTTTGATTTCTCCATGATGTCATGCAAAGAGGTACTGATTTTGAAGGTCGGCCTTGAAATACATCCACAGGTACACCTCCAATAGGCTAATTGACATCATTTGAGTCAATCAGAGGCTTCTAAAGCCATGAAATCATTTTCTGGAATTTTCCAAGCTGTTTAAAGGCAGTCAATTTAGTGTATGTAAACTTCTGACCCACTGGAATTGTGATACAGTGAAATAATCTGTCTAAACAATTGTTGGAAAAATTACTTGTCATGCACAAAGTAGATGTCCTAACCGACTTGCCAAAACTATAGTTTAACAAGAAATTTGTGGAGTGGTTGAAAAACTAGTTTTAATGACTTTAATGACTTGCTCAGTGATAATTGACACTTCCGCATTGTGCTGTTTATTTCTGAAAGTTTTGTCCAGTGAAATGTCCAGTGAAAGCAAATATGCCATGCCATGCCATATGCCATTTGTTAACACAACACAGTACAGACTTGGATACACATTATGCTGAATGTTAATCAATAAAAAACATCTGTTAAATTCACTGCTCTGTTTTTCTTGTTTACAGTGGGTCAAGTCATAGGGTATTGAGGGAGGAATTCTCGTATTGTTACAACACCAATATTCTTTTTGAATAAAGGTGCTAATATGGCTGTACTCTATACACAGTGTGGCTCTGACACCAGCTAAGAAACATCAAGGGTATGTCAATAGGGTGGCAGGTAGCCTAGCCGTTAATAGTGTTGGTCCAATAACCGAAAGGTTGCTGGTTTGAATCCCAGAGCTGACTTGGTGAAAAATCTGTCTGTGCCCTTGAGCAAGGCACTTAACCCTAATTGCTCCTGTAAGTTGCTCTGGATAAGAGTGTCTGCTAAATGACACATGTAATGTAAAATGAATTAATTTGGTAGTGCACTCATTTCTTGTCTGAACAAGGAGGGCAACAAGACTTTGAGCAGATCTACAGATTTCCAAGAAACAATTTAAATCAAACAAATGTATAACTGTAGCAGTTCGTTAGTTATTGTTCATTCATGTCTGTTTTCAGACCTCAAATGGTCTAATGTTGAGTAGTCCACATCCTACACTATTAGTGTTATAGATCCAGCTGTATGCTTTGAAATTAAATGAAAACCCTGAATGTCATTCAACCTACCCAGTAGCCTTGTATTTAGGCCTACTTAATTGTATTAATGTTGTTTTTTAAAGTATTGGTTCATTCTTATCAGTTGAACATTTATTTCGATAGGAGGAAGCGTGCTTTAAACACGTGGTTGGAAAGCTTCAGTCTGCTGTAGAGGGAAAATTATGAAACAGCTAAGCAGTCAGTAACAAGAACCATGTGTACACCCCCCCTTTCCCCATCTGCGCCCTTCAAGCCCTCATTTCACCCCCCCCCCCCACTTCCCTCTTCCTTCAGAACTGTTTTTGTTTTCCAAACAAGGCTCTCTGTACAGGAAATTGTGTACTTTGGGAGCATTCAGGAAGGCAGAGAGCACATTTCCTGTTAGGACCATGGCAACAAAAAAAGTGTGGATAAAAGGGGTCAGTAATCTCTAAACCAGAGAAACAGCAGTCAGCTATTCCCCTCCCCTGACTTCACTTCCCTCCCCTTCTCACAGTCTTGAAATTTCAAACCTCCATGCCACTCCAGTGCCACAACTACCATGACCTTCGAAACATGGATAAATTGAAAACTGGACGCAAGAAGGATAAAGAAACAAACACAGAAACAATATTCCTGCGCCTCACTGGGTACATCTCCACAGATACAGGGGAGCCAAAGAAAAGGGAGATTGTCTGGGCGGGAGGAAAAGAGGAGCGAAAAAAGACAGAGGCAGACTGAGTAAAAAAAACTACAACAGGAAACGAACTAATTCTGATGCTGTTTCTGCAAATCCTTCTGGGATAAATCACTTCAGAGGACTGCCATTCCCAAACCACATTTCCAGATATTTCACAATTATAACTGACTATGGTTTTTCCCTTATATTTTTGATAGATTGATTGGAAATGTATAAAGCACTAAAAAGCTTAAAGGAAAAGTGACGTCAACATTATTCTTCTCACATGGACTTTTCAGTCTCCCAAACTGTTAGTGTCGTTGGTCAAGATGTGAGTGGATGAATCCTTTTTGGGCGGTTTGTATGGTTTTTACTTTTGGGCTACAATTTTTGCCTTTCCCAGGGTCTGTTGGATCAATGGTTGTATATTTGAGGATTTGTTTGTTCTGAACTCCTGGACTAATAACTGGATCCAGATGAAGAATAAAGGAGCCAAGCAGAGGTCCAAAAAGAAAGGAAGTGAGAATGCATTTGACTGTGACTTGACAGAACATCTACAGAATTCAGGAAAAGACGGTAAACTAGTTTCTTTCAATGTTTATTATGTTGCTTCCCTTTCCTGCTGCTTCCCTTTTCTAGCAGATTTCAGCAGATTTCATCATGTCCCATAATAATGACCTCATGAATTCAGAATGCAAACAAATTGTTACAGCAACAGAGCCCAATTATTGGTCCATATATAGTCGTTATTTAATGTGTACTGGATTTATTGAGGGCATTGTCATATTTCATGTTTTCAGATTTATTAGACATAGTAATAACCTGAATAAACAACAAATAATAATAGTTATAATGACAAAATAATAATACAGGATTTAGAAAACACTTTTCCAAATCCACCTACATTGAGAAAAGGTGTTCTCAGACCAAACATTTAACAATTTAACAACTTGGTCTAGATTAGGTAGACATTTTTATTTTTATTGAGCTATTACAATGTTGGTGCTTTGGTCTGAGAACAGCTTTTCCTAAACTCACAGCGAATTCTCGATGACTGTTCGATACAGGATATGTAATAGTGCAGTTGAATTATCAATACATGTTCTGTATGGAACACCTCTAAGGTTTTAGGAGAATTCTGAATTAGATTGAGCCTTATTCAACACCTATGTTTTCGGGCAAAGAATATGTTAAACCTCTGATTTGGTAAACTTAGTGTGAAATTGGTTAGGAAAGATCCCTGCTGTTTACATAAGTAACAGTTAGACAGTACATTATTTAGTTTATTCAGGTGTGTGATGCAGATGTATGTTGCAATTTGGACATCAATGGACATATGTTTTACATTTCATGAAGTCCTTTACGCAATAACAGAGGGGATTTGTGACTTAGGGTGTGGCTCCTGGTGTTTTTGTCAACTTCTCACCAAGAGGCCTGCGTCTTGCTCTCTTTCTCTCTCCCTCTGTCTCTGTGTGAGGATTCTGGGTGGGCAACACTGTTCACAGGGGGCAGTAGCAGCCGACAGATCATAATTCAGACAACAATTTGAGGATGGGTGTGTTTACCCAGATAGTATTTGAATGGAGGTAAAAATAGTTACATGAAGTGAGGTCATGCGATGTGACTTGGAAACCTTTTACTTTGAACAGATTGAACCGATTTAACAGCTAAACAGATTTGATAAAGTAGATCCTCTTTACACAAGACACATGTTTCTGTTACAGGGGGAGAAGGGACTATAATTTACTGTATATGGCTAATATGATGATACTTTTAGTTTTTATTTGTCAATTACAAGTGGCTTGTGATATCTGCTTTTGTTGACATGACACTGCGATATCAGCTGTTGTTGACTGTCACTAACTCTGTCTGACCCTAGACAGGGAAGAGAAAGAATGTTTATAATGACTTCATTTACACAGACAATTTACCTACGAGGATGTTATCCAATCTAACAATCAACAGCATCTTATTCAATAAGCCGTATTCTTAGATTCCTTTTGAATCCACTAGAAGATTTCCAGGCAAGCAGGAGTTTCGTTCTGAGCAAATACTCAAAAGTAATGGTGAATCAAATCCCATTCGGACCAGGAAGCTACCATTTTGACCACAGGCATGTCACTGTGAGTGTCTGTTCAGATGTGGGAGAACAGACTTTCATTCATACAGCCCATGGGAACCTCTGGGCAGATTGTTTCAAAGCTCCGAAGATGGAATGAATTGTTTTCGTTTTGCTTGGCTAATGTTCAGCTGCATATCAGCGACATCCTCATGTCTATGTGCTTACTGATTTTATTGTTCAGGTTGTGTTGTTCATGAGATATGTTAAGAGTCAAAGTAAGGGAAACAATGTTTAAGCTTAGACATTGATTTATGCCACTGTTCCACTATAAGGTATTGTATAGCTTATGTACAATAGCTCTGCATTCTCTGGGGACAAGACATCCACGCTTGTCATTGTGTGGCTAAAATGTTAAACAATCCACTGTCACTGGGCCACGCCACTGGCTAGATGGTTCCTCAACCCATTGTAAAGAGTTCTGGGAAGGGCCTCGTCGTGGGGCGGCAGGTAGCCTCATGGTTAGAGCGTTGGACTAGTAACCGAAAGGTTGCAAGATCGAATCCCTGAGCTGACAAGGTAAAAAATCTGTTGTTCTGCCCCTAAACAAGGCAGTTAACCCACTGTTCCTAGACCGTCATTCAAAATAAGAATTTGTTCTTAACTGACTTGCTTAGTTAAATAAAGGTAAAATTTAAAAAATGGGAATGCCTGGTAGCAAAGTGGGAAGTTGAGCTATGTGTCTCATGCTTTACTTGTGGAAAAGGGGAGCTTACAGGAACATTGTGCACTGTACAGCTACACTTCTCTTCTCAGGTTGTTGAATATAATGGTTTGCCGATTTCAGTCTAGAGTGGAATCATCTTGGCAAAACGAAGTTAGCTATATCCGTTTCTTTTTCTTTCAGTATAGCAAGGAGGTAGACTAACATATTAACTGCTGTAGTCTATGCTATACTGTGCAAAAGAGTAGCTATTCATTTTTTATTTTCAGTTTAAATGTATTATAAAGGTGTTCCTTGATTTCCAAAAATATATTATGGTAGAAAGCGACCCTACGTTCCTCTTGAATACAGAATTGTAGATAACATATTTTAAGAAAAGAGATACCCCACTAGGGAATAAAGTTTCGAAAGCAATAGAGAATTGGGTGGTAACATTTTGAAAGGCCATTTTCTATTAGAGGAAGTGTCACAAGTAATACCAGCTGCAAGGATTGGGTGTGTCCACCTTCCTCTGAAACAAACAAACCATGTTTTACTTCCTGAGAAATTACACCTTCACAATCAACAACCTTATGGAATAAAAAGCAGAGCTACTGTCTAAAGTATGTTTAGAAGAAATAAGTACTGATACAATTTATACTAATGGCATTCGGTTTCTCCCAAACTGCCCTTCTCTATCCTTCTCTGCCATGAAAAAAAAGGGTTGACTCAAAGAATGAGCCAAAGATCCAGATTCTGTTTATAGCACACGCAGTATTAAAGGCCCAGTGCAGTCAAAAAACGTGATTTTTGTGTGGTTTATTTGTTTTTTCACACGACGAGGCTGGAATAATACTGTGAAATTCTGAAAATGATTGATTATGCCCTTTTAGTGTAAGAGCTTTTTGAAAATACAGCCTGAAATTTTTGCCTGTTTTGGTGGGATGGCGTTTTGGTCTCATCAGTCGGTAAATTAGTTAATAGACCAATAAGAGTTCCAAACCTCTCTGCCAATAACAGCAAGTTTTCTGTTTTCCCCTCCACACTCAAACCACTCCCAGACAGTCCTAGCCAAAAAGCTATTTTTGTTTCTTGTTGACCATTTTAATTGAAAACAATCACAATAAGGTACTTAATCATTACCCAGAAATGATCTGATATCGAAATAAAATGGCTGCATTGGACCTTTAAACTGACCCTGTCTAGTTCATAGAGGCACTCCTCTTTCTGCTTCATGTCAGCAGTTGAAATGGAATGCCAGAATTTTCCTAACTGCTAAAACCCAAGTTGCCACGTTTTCCATTCACCTCCCTAGACTGAAAAAGTAGCCTATTACAGAAAACCTATATTACGATTTCTCTCATAAATCATAGCTTATTCACATAACTTAGTAAACAAAATCATAGTGACGACAGTGTTATATGTTGACCTTCACCTCTCAAAATCTGTATGTTGCCAGACTGGACCCTCCAATTTTTTTAATTTGGTTTGCTATGTATGTGTGTCTTTTGATGTCGAATGTATGGTTAAAACAATATTTTTTTCAATATTTTTTTTCAGTTCCTCAAGTTTTAAGGACATGTGCAGAGTTCATTGAGAAACATGGTGTTGTGGATGGAATATACAGGCTCTCGGGAGTCACCTCAAATATCCAGCGACTAAGGTAACTATTTTAGCCACAAAGTGCCTTCCAAAAGTATTAGAACAAGGAAGTCACAGTTGGTGTTTGGTGCTCTATACTTAGCATGTTTGAACAGTAAGTTTATAGATTTAGGCCATTGTGAACATACCATGTTGGACAACTTTTGTCTATCCAATATAAACACACGTTTCTACATTTCAATCTTACAAAACATACATATACATTACTAGAGGAGTGTGGAAGCGTCATGCGTCTCCAGCTGTATTGATACCCATGTGTTTGTGTGCTTACTTACAGACAGGAATTTTGCTCTGAGTTGTGCCCTGACCTCACAAAGGAGGTGTACCTCCAGGACATCCACTGTGTGGGCTCCTTGTGCAAGCTGTACTTCAGGGAGCTACCCAATCCCCTGCTCACTTATGAGCTTTACAAGAAATTCACTGTGAGTACTGTTCAAAGAGGTAGGGTCTCTACCTGTCTGTAATGCACCCACTTTGTTAACCAGAATGTCTCTTTGATTTATATTAGGAATGAGTCCTTTAATAGTGAGTCACATTCAAAGAAAGAATGACATGCGACATTGATAATACTTGACTTTTACTGTGTAGGACGCCGTCTCAGTCCAGGAAGATCATGAAAGGCTACAACATATCCAGGACGTCATTAAAGAGCTACCACTCCCCCACTTTAGGTAAAACTCACTTCAGCCCTTTTGCTGCCTCTGTGATGTACCTTTCCAATCTTTATATGTGGTTAAAAAGCTAAACAAATTGTGTTTGTCCTCTCTCTTCAGGACTCTGGAATATCTTACCAAGCATTTGGCCCACCTGGCCACCTTAAGTCCCCAGACTAACATGCACACCCGCAACCTGGCCTTGGTATGGGCTCCAAACCTATTGCGGTGAGCTCTACACTAATTGTACACAAACCAATATCATCTTATCCAAGAACATACTAAAACACTTATATGATAACTATATTATGTTCTTCCATTTTGTTTGAGTTATACTCCAGCTGATATTTAAGGTAAAATACCTCCTTGGTTGTGACTGAAAGCATTTCTACTTTCTCGTTTGGCTATGTGTTTTGTAGCTCGAAAGATATTGAAATTGCATCCTGCAATGGGGACATGGCTTTCCAGGAGGTGCGGGTTCAGCAGACTGTGGTTGAGTTCATTTTAAATCACACTGAGCAGATCTTCAACCATGCAGCTGCACCAATAAAAACTAAAGAAGGTACGTTGTTTTAAAGTGTTGATTGTGTGAAATTTATAGATTTCCTGAATGTTGCCCTCTTGCTTGTTGCCCTCTTATCCTAATTTTATGTTGCCATTGGAAAACACATTGTATTTACTTCCTCCTTTCTACCTTATGCCAAAAGGATTTTTTTTGAAAGACATTGTTTTGCTACAGGACCCAGTTTGATGTGTGGGGAGAAGTATGCCACTCTTCCTATCAGTGGCCAAGGTGGGCCAATGAAGCTGATGAGCCTAGAGGAGGCCCAGGCCCGCTCCCTGAGCCCTAACCACCCAGCACGGAATGAGCGTCAACGGGAGAACAGTCTACCTGACACCAGCACTGCCACGCTGTACCATACCGTCATAGACATATCGGATACCAAGTGAGATGGATGAGAATTCAACTGACTGATTTATTTAGTATACTTAACAAACATGCTTAATACACATCCTCTGGGCTGCCAGGCACCTGGATACATTTGGCAGTGAAAACATGAATCAAAAAACACCTGCTCAAACATAGTATACAATCTAACAATAACCCCGAAACAGAGTACACAGTAAAATACCCTTCAAATAAGTCTAGGTTGATTGTACTGTTTTAGCAATATGTATGTTAATTTGTATTGTTTTGTTGTACATTTTGCTTTTGCTCTTCAATGCACACATTGAACTTCAACAAATAACATCCGAACAAGCCATGTTGTTTAACGTACTTCATCATCTCCCTGTCTGTCAGAGGAAAGGTTTCTGGGAAATCGAAGAAGTGGAAGTTCATCTTCAACCTGGGCAAGTCTGTGACGGACTCTAAGGGAAGACTGAGCCGGAATGGGAGCGTGTTCATGAAAGCACAGAACATCACAGGTAAAGCATGATGAATACGCTTATCAACCAATATAGTGAACCCCTTTTCACTGCTAAGGCTAAATGATATATCAAGGTTGCAATAGAATGTGTACTATCTTACTATGTTTCCCATGATAAATTGAATGATCAAATGAAAATTAATATCACACAAATAAACATGCTACTTGAAAAAATTGAGTTTATGATACAGAATAAAATAATATGACTACATTGTTCGTTCACAGAAAAGGCAGCTATCCGACCAGCGAGAAGCATGGACTCTTTGTGCTCTCTGCAGACAGGTGGGGCTGAATGCACTACATTGTATACAAAACACTTGTGTCATCGTTAAATCTACTCACAGCAGTTCTCTCTCCTATATACAAATCTTAATTTGCTTTGTAAATAAGGCTGAGACGATGTGTATCTAACAATTTGCTTCTCATTTGATTTCCAACACAGATGATGACAAGGCAGGAAATTTCAGCTCAGCAGGCGGGGCCAACGGTTTCTTTGCGCCCGGTATAAAATCCAGAACACTTGAATCTGACACGCTCCATGATGTCAGTGAACAGGACCAGAGGCGGGAGTTTGAGATGAAGAGATTGAGCGAGGCCACAGGCGGCAGCAGCCCTAACATGAAGAGAAGGGGCTCTCCAAGCGTCTCACCACCACAGCAGAAGGCTCTACCCGAACAACTGAAGGTTTTCAAAGGCGATGATGACCTCAGCAGCTGCCAGCCCAGCTCCCCTAAGAACAGGAGGATGCTGTGTTCTGGCTCCACCCACAGCGGTGCATCCAGGCCCTCCTTCCCTGGAAGTCTCTTTCCAGAGTCCTCCCCCAGGCATCAGCGCAAGGCTCTCAACATATCAGAGCCCTTTGCTGTGTCTGTGCCCCTGAGGGTGTCTGCAGTCATCAGCTCCAACAGCACCCCCTGCAGGGCAACAGGGAAGGAGAGGCCTGCTGCAGCTGCTCTGAAACCAAGCAGAGAGACCTCCCAGTCAGAACAGAGTGACAGTAGTGGCAGCTTAAATTACAGAGAGCACCCCCTTGGAGAGAGCAGTGTTGTGAGTGAGAGCATTATCTACAGTAACAGCAGCTCAACCCCAGTGGAAAAGGAGGAGAGACCAGCAGAGGAGAGGAGCAGAGAGGAGGCAGGTTTCAAAAGGGTGACAGAAGGTAGGTCATGTTCACCTGTTTACATAGAAAAAAGCCTGTGTTTGTGCGCTCAGATTAAAAACCTTCCTCATCATCCATGGTAATATTGTCTATTAATAAAATAATTACATATCTATTTATTTTATTAGTTTCAAGAAGTGAAGGAGAGGTGAACGATGTTCAAGGGAAGGTGGAAGTATCTGACCTGAGTCAGTCTTCCACTCCCACCACAAGAGAGGAAGATCAAGAGAGACAGCAATTTCCTGGGAAACAACTGGACAACCCGCCAGCACCACAGTATGAGCCAAAAGAACTGACACAACTGGTATGTTTAATCTCCAGTTTAACACTGTGCTTCATCACAGATAATATACAAAGAATAACACAATGACAATGACTGTCGCTTTAATAAGCATTTGTAATTCATGTTTTGCAGGATATGGGATCTTTACCTATCAAGGAAGAGCTGTGGTCTGACCTCCATCTTGAGCTGAAAATTACTGAGCCTGAGATTGACATTATGGACGAGGAGTTTATGCCTGTTTTCTGTTCCACTAAGAAAACTTGTGAGGATGTTAAGGCAATGCCAGATGCTCCAGCAAAAAGAAGAAGCAGCCTTCCAACTCACTCATTATATAAGGGACAGTCTTTGATGCCCACCAGGCCTGCACTGACCTATCACGGTGCTGACACTGTAGCACATTCAGCAAGAAAGCACTCCTCAGACACACAATTTCCAAATGACAAAATGTTACATTTCATGGTCGGCACAGATATGAAAAATACACCTCTACACGCTGCTGATTCAACAGATAAAACAAAAAACAAACTACACACTTCCTCAAAATCTAAGCTCCCAGAGACCGATAAACCCACTTTCGTCAAGCCACGGCCTGTGGTTACTCACCTCGCAGAGCCAAGTTTACATTCTACTCAACAAAGCCAGGTCACAAAAAGTTTGCAGCCAGGGGATGTCGTAACAGACATAGGCACGTCTGTAGCAGAGAAAGGAAAAGAGCCATCAGGGAAAAGTAAGAGTCAAGATGGGGTCAAAGGGGTTTCCCATGACAATGGAAAGAATGCTTTGTCAGTTGTCATGGGAGGCATTGAGAGGCTTTCAATATGTTTGGAAGAAAGACCCCACCACACCTTGGGGCTACCACACCAAGACGATGAGGATGGATGTGGAGGACACTCCGAGTTGGAGGACTTGGAGGAGGAACCTTGGGAGGAGGTCTTCCGCTCCACCAAACAGTGGGTAACCAGTCCTCTCCATTCACCCACACTTAAGGATTTGTTTGGAAAACTAGATGTGTCATCGTCTTGTTCTGCAGGAGAAGGTTTGAGCTCCAAAGAACTAAACGTTCCTCCTCTATCTAGAGATGACAAATCAACAAATGGATCATGTCCTTTTAAGAGCATAGAAGTGTTCCCAGGAAATAGGTCTCAGGCATGCAGCCGCAAAACAGAGACCAAAATCACACATCTACTTCCCTTACCCTCCAAAACCACCCTGGTCGGTGATGATGCAACGAGAACACAAAGAGGAAACAGCTGCACAACCAAACAGAAAAACACCTCCTCCTCCCAGAGGTTTCACAGACAGACGTCTTATGAAGCATCTCATTCAGAAAAAATAGAGCAGAACAGCTTTTCCAAACACAGGCCCTACTCACTCAATTTGGATTTAGGACATCGACGCATCAGAGACATTTCCAATCAGCAAAACCTTGAATCAGCCGAGTTGTCCTCCATTCAGAGAGGGGCAGTGACACCGTCTGAGACCAAATCCAACGGCCTGTCCCAGGAGCTGGAGCTGTTCCTGAGCCATCGACAGGCCCCTGTGCGCCGGAACTCGGCCCCCGTCAGTGTGTCGTCTGTCAGGACGGCCTTCATGGTAAAAACGTGTCAGGCTAAAGCCGTGCCTGTCATCCCCCCCAAGGTGCAGTACAGCCACATACCTCATCCCAGGCAAGACAAGGGCTCTGGTGCAGGAAAGGGACCAGAGAAAGAATTCACAAAAACCAGGGGAGATAAACTAGATCCTGTACCTCTTCTTCCCTCTATGAGGGATCTAAAGGAGGAGTTGGAGAATAAGGAGCCAGTGCCGAAATCCCAGATAAGGCAGCCTATTGCAGAGAAATCTACAGAGACTAATAAAACTACACCTACTTCAGACCCACCGGTGCTAAGAAGGAAACGCTCATCCAATGCAGAGGCCTTTTCTGATTGTCCAAGACCAGAAAGGTCTACGGTTCTACAAAGGCCATCCTTTAGGAACCGCCAGAGACCACAGAGCCTCATCTTGTTCAGTCCACCCTTTCCCATCATGGATCACCCACCGCTGGGGGATGATGCCAAGCTCATCCTCTCGCCCATCAGAAGTCCAACTGAAACATCAGCACTTGATATCTTTTCCAAAGAGATGGCAGAGAACCTCAGGACCTCAGAGGGGGTGACCCTGCGGAACAAAATGACAATACCCAAGAGTGGACAGAGACTGGAGACCTCGACGAGCTGCTTTTATCAGCCACAGAGGAGGTCCATGATATTTGACAGCAGAAACCACAGGCAGATTGAATGAGACACCGGACAGTTTAACCAGTCATGTAGCTACATGCCCCTCAGACTATGTTTCTCAACACTACTCTGGTTATCCTCCTTTTCATCCTCCCTGTTCTTGGACTTATGTAAATGATTTGAGCAATATTAGGTCTATAAATCTACCTTTTGATATGAAACTATTTGGGGAAATTAACAGTTTCTTTGTTTCCAATGCTCTACCAATCACCTCTCTATCCTGCACTAATCTGGACTCGTGGTATGTGAAGATGTGTGTATTTCCTTCAGCCCAAATCATATGCAGTAATTATCAATATTCAAATGATATTTTTTTTAATCAAATGTTAGACATATTTTGTAAGGTGCATATGAAGGATAGACAGCCAAAGAGAGGAAAATGTTACATCAACTCATATTGCCATTGGTATTTCAGAAAAGCCATGTACCGGTAGTTTATTTGTTTACATCTCGTCATTAGCAATCACAAGATTGCCTTTTGGCAAAGAGAGTTGTACCTTCAGTACTAGCTAGCTACTTTGTAATTAGTTATACCTTATGTCTTAAATATGTTGCGAACTGAATAATGACTTCATATAGTATGAACCCGCTGACGTCCAGCTCTTGTCACTGTGATCAGCTTTTATCCTAACAGTATCAGGGTAGTGTTTTTTCAACATTCTATGTAATGAGAACTGCAGAAAACTTTTAATTGTATTATGGACACTAATAGTATTTATTTATCCAGTTATTCATCTATAGATGGTCATTAACACACTTGACCAATTCTTAGTTGTTTTTTTGTTGTTACTTTTAAGATGGACAGAGTGTGTTCTCTTTATTGGTTTGTAATGTTTTGGTAAAGTCCGATGTGCTTTTAGAATGAGGAGGACAGATGACAGAAATACCTAAAGTAAAGTGTCTGATGTGATAACTTTATCTTAAAAACGAAGCTTTGCTGAGAAATGTTTTGAGTTATAATCAAAAGGAATTGAGGGAAATGGATGTGCTGGCATTTATAATGGTGTAGATTGTGAAAAAGAGGACTCAAACACTATGCATTAAATGTTGTGAAGACTTAAAAAGATATCAGAACAGGGATTCTGGTTGTTTGCAGCTGTGTTGACATAATACTACGCTTGTAACCTGTACAATTTTGTATTGAACAAAATTGAATGTATTATGTATAGCAACAAAAAATGAAGAGTACAGATTATTGTATGGGACAATTTCCAAACTTTTTTGAGAAAGGTAATTTGAAAAATAAAATTGTATTTAGTACATTTATTGGTTCTCTTAATTTTGATTAGAGACACAATTGATTACATTTTAATAAGGTTATTTGTTGATCATAACAAAAAAGTGTTATATTTGCATTACTTCTTTACTGGTAGGTCTGAACTGAAGTTTATTTGAAGCTTTCTTTGTTGGTCATCCTCAGAAATCCAACTGATTGTAGTGGAAAATTACTCCCAGTATCACAAAGAACTGCAGGGAAAAACAAAGAAAACCGTTGATCCAATTCTCCATGTCGCTTTTTTCCTATTTTTTCCCACCACATTTAAAGGGGCAATCAGCAGTTGCTACATACATTTTTGAGATTATAAATTCGCTATATGTACCCACTGATTCTCATGACTCATGAGCTTAGTTTAACTGTTGTACTCCATCAGAACCCAAAATATAAGCTTGTTTAACTCAAATCAAATTTTATTTGTCACATGCGCTGAATACAACAGGTGTAGACCTTACTGTGAAATGCTTACTTACAAGCCCTTAACCAACAATGCAGTTTAAGAAAGAGTTAAGAAAATATTTACCAAATAACTAAAGAGAAAATTATAAAAAGTAACAATAACGAGGCTATATACAGGGGGCACCGGTACCGAGTCAATGTGCGGGGGTACAGGTTAGTTGAGGTAATTTGTACTTGTAGGTAGGGGTAAAGTGACTAGTTTTTGTAAACAAAGTAAATGTAAACAAACACTGTATAGCCTCAAAACATGGTTAGAACTTTCGTTTTTATGTTATGGATGGTCAGGTCTTGCACCCATCGCTCTGTTTCTGAATTTGAGAGTGATTATATTTCTCCAGCCCTATCCTTCACTGTTTTTATCGAAACAGTAGTGGGGACAGGCTTTGATATTGTTTCTACTGCTGATTGGCCCTTTTTAAGGGGAATTTTAAGTAATGCCATCTTAAAATATTTAGGCCTACATGATGAAACGAAACTTATTTTGAATAATGCATACATTGTCTCAATGCTAGAGCAACTACATTTGTTTCTGCAGTGCAGATTTGTTTGAATACTATAATATTGCATACAAATGGTTAAGGAAGTCTGTACTCACTGTCCAACACAATATGGCGAATCCAAACCATGAGACTCCAAAGCCGTGTCTGATCAAAGGACCAGCAATGTAATCATAACAACCCTAAAAGAAAGATAGATTACATTTTATATTAGAGCACTGTACTGTTTAATGTAGCATAACCCCTCTAGGCACCTCCATAATTTTACCACACTTTATTCAGATCGAAGCTAAAAAATAAAAAAAAGGTTATTAAATGGTTCTTCATTGTCCGTTCATGGAAGAACTATTCACAATAAAAACTCGGTAAGTCACTTTATAAAAAATATGACTTATGATTTTTTCAATTAACAATTAGATATGTATTTTCATGGTAGCTTGAACATAAAATGATCTATCACGCTAGCAATCCTAGCTAACGTTAGATAACGTTATTTACTGCTAGCCAGCTTGTTAGCTAGGGAACCCTTTGCTAAACCATTTTTGCTGCACTCCCTCAGTCTTTTGGGGTTTGTGGGGCACTCAATAATGAGGGGATGGTGAACATTTCAGTGTGGTCATTGACAAAGTCATCTTTGAGAATTACCTGTGCATGCAGGAAAGGGCTAACCCCGATTTTGCAGGCCTCTAAATGGCTGATGGCTCCCGTAGCGTCCTGCTGACAGCATTGTCTGGGCCAAGGATTATCAGCATCTGTGTTCTGCTGCCTGAAGTGGGACCCATACTTCACCCAATCCTCTGGCCCGTACACTCCACAGCACTTAGACTGCAAGAGGAGCACTCTGGTTACTAAAATGCGTCAGTTAATAGGACAGTTCAAGACCATAAACGATTTTACATTACCAAACGGTGGTAGTATAGAACAGTAAGTAAATAATAAATCATAATAAAGTAGTCAGTACCACTGGGCAAAAACTGGTTGAATCAACGTTGTTTCCACATCATTTCAACCCCAAAATTTGATGTTGAATCAAAATGGAAAACTGATTGGATTTGCAAAAAGTCATCAATGTAAGGACATTTAATCTTTTTCTCACCCATCTTTTAACCTAAATCCAATGACATGGTGACATTTGTTGTTTATTTCACATTGAATTCATGTTAGTTGTCAACTCAACCAAATGCAAATCAAAACTAAATGGTGAACTGATGTCTGTGACCAGTGAGGTAGGCCTAGCTACCTCAGTCATGAACCGGTTCCATGTTTCTGTTATCCCGTTGATTACATAGATCTGGTCCTGGGTGCTGGGCAGATTATCTGGTAGTGGTTTGTTGTAGTTCTGTAGCATTTGCTTCAGGAAGAGGTTGGGGACAAACTGAGGAGATGCATCAAAATGTTGAGAAGATAGCCAAACACTGGTTTTATTTAAAACATGTATTTAAACTTTATTTAACTAGGCAAGTCAGTTAAGTGCAAAATCTTATTTACAATGACGGCCTACCCCGGCCAAACCCTCCCCTAACCCGGACGACGCTGGGCCAATTGTGCGCCGCCCTATGGGATTCCCGATCACGGCCGGTTGTGATACAGCCCGGGATCGAACCAGGGTCTGTAGTGACGCCTCTAGCACTACATTGCAGTGCCTTAGACTGCTGCGCCACTCGGGAGCCCTAATTCCATTTTTTATCATAATATTGAGTGTAGCAAAATCTGAACTATAATATGCCAAGACCATTTTAACAATATATTAATCTTAATGATTTACCCAGTCTTTATGTGTTGCAGCAGTAATAGCTGATGCCACCTCAAATGCATATATGATCACCATCAGGAGGATGTACTACAGGTAAGACCGTTAAAACAAAAACATGTCTGAGTCATGAGTTTTCTGGCCAAATGTTCCAGCAGGCCAAACCAATTATGTTTTTCAGTCAAAAGGATAATATTAGATTTCCTTTAATAACATTTACATTTACATTACATTTACATTTAAGTCATTTAGCAGACGCTCTTATCCAGAGCGACTTAATAACATAAGTATACAGGCATAGAATGTTTTTAAAATAGTATTGTTGGAGATGTGACAGGGGTATAGCAGAACAACTCACAGCTAGTAGGATATTTCTTTTGGACACAACTATGGCATGCATTCCAAATATCGATGTGCAGAAAAGGGCAAACCCAGTGAAAACGCCTATCCAGGCTCCCCTCCAGATGCTGTCATTTCCTGTGGCATACACCAAAACATACAATCCGCCTCGATCCGATATGAAGAAGATACACATGGCCATCAAGGCAATCCCGCAGCACTAAAAACAGAAGGGGAAGGGGGATACCTAGTCAGTTGTTGAGACAAATGATATCAGAGGTAAAGTATTTTTTTATTTTTATAAACCTTTATTTAACTAGGCAAGTCAGTTAAGAACAAATAATTATTTACAATGACGGCCTACCGGGGAACAGTGAGTTAACTGCCTTGTTTAGGGGCAGAACGACAGATTTTTATCTTGTCAGCTCGGGGATTTGATCCAGCAACCTTTAGGTTACTGGCCCAACCACTAGGCTACCTGCCGCCCCTCACTATTTCATATTAGTCAAACTTACTGCAATGACCAAATTGCCCCAGATAAGCAAGGCCCTAAAGCAGCGGTCCTTGGTGTCCAAATCAGGTGTCATGTTCTTCTCTGTATCAAAAGTAAAGCATAAATGAGTAGAAGTGCTTAACATTTGTGCGTAGACGGTTATGAACTAAACCAGTCACTATAGTCAAGGTAGTGGCATAAACATTTTTACATCTAGAAATCTATTAATGAACAACAAGTAAATTCTAAAAGTGCAAGACCAGACTGGACTTAAAACCCAATGTGTTATGATGATTCAGGTGACACTGTGGCCTGTAAATACAGGTGTGGATCAAATGTACATGGTGTCAGATTGAGAGGTGTTGTTGTTCTCAGGGAGACAGGAATCTGTGTGACAGCAGAATCTCATAAAGAAAATAGAACTATAAAACCGACCAGTATGATTTATACCGGTCTACAACCTTCTTTCAGAAAGACTGAATACTAGATCTATCAGAGAGTCAGACAAAATCACAAATTTTCATACAAAACCCTATAATCCTGTAAATAACAGTGTTAGTAGGGAACTGATCCGTGCCCTGTCATTGCAAACCACAATACAAGTGGAGACCCTACTAAATGAAACTCAAGAATTGTCATGCAAGTTCCAAAAACTATTATGTTTACAGTAAGATGTATTTGGCAACACCAGTAGCCCAGGCAAAACTGAGGTACAATCTAGATCAACTCACACACCTCTTGACCTTCATGAGTATCCCATTATTGTGGTACACTTAGAAAAAAGGTTCCAAATGGGTTCTGCAGCTGTCCACATAAGAGAACCTCTATGGAAAAGGTTCTACATGGAACCCAAAAGGGTTCTACCTATGGGGACAGCCGAAGAACCCTTTTTGGTTCTAGATACACTCTTAGAAAACAAAAGGTGCTATTTTAAATATCACTGAAGTGTCATATGTGTAGTAAATGTGAAAACAAACACAGATAAAGGCTTACCTCAGTAAACAGAGTGACCTGTGAGACACATCCACAACCAAATAAAGAATGAACGCTCCCCACGACTGGTCTTTCATTGAAGTAACATGAGATTGTGAAACCTGTTTGGTTAGTTTTGAGTGTTTATTGTAAAAGCAAGACAATCCTGAGTCATTACAAACAAAAGTGACCCAAGATACCACCTTGAAACAGACAGTTGATTCTCAACTTTAATGACTGTATTTCCGCAAAACCAAAACGTAATGGACCACCAAATTGGGAAACTGGTCCAAAAAGTGTTGTCATTGTTGCTAAATTTCATGTAGGCTGCTCACTTATAACAGTTCTGCCAAGTGCCAACTGAGTATGCCTAGGCCTATTCTGAAATGTGAAAGTATGACCATGTTCTTGGTTTTGAAGTTGATCCACTGCATACAGTATGTCATAACTGGATGATCACTCGTTATAACCATAGCATAATGTTTTTCTGTTTTCTCAATCTGCCATGGCTTGCGGTCTTTACAATGATTGGAGAATCATCTTGAAACATGAAAAACATAGATCAGACAGCGTGCTTCGCTTGATCTATCACTATGTGAACTACACATGGTACAGGTCTGTCTCCATGGTGACATAACATGGCACTTTCTTCAGTCCTCTTGCTATGTTGGCTAACAGACCTAGTTACCATGGTCCTATCTATTATCAGTGATGTGCTTAAAGAAAATAGAATTCAAATTCTGAAGAATTACTTTGAATTCAAATTCTGAAGAATTATTGTTTCCCCAGAGTCTCATTATTTACAACACTGTGGTGCCACGGGGGCTTACTCAAATGAAATGAAACGCATCAGGAGTTTCAAGGTCGATGTGTAGCTGTGGCAGACAGATAGCACAAGGGCCTGTAGTGGCCATTCCTTCACAGGCAGAGTACAGTACGTTTTTCTAAAATGAAAAAGTGGAGGAAGAAAGTGGGAAAAATTATAATATTAAGCATATAGGTTATTTTCTGAGATTAAATAGGCTAGAAAGGGAGGGAGGGAAAAGGCTAGGTGCCCAGATGATAGCAATAAATTATAGAGATAGATAGAGACAAAAAATAATT
Organism: Salvelinus sp. IW2-2015; assembly: GCF_002910315.2. Taxonomy (NCBI): domain Eukaryota; kingdom Metazoa; phylum Chordata; class Actinopteri; order Salmoniformes; family Salmonidae; genus Salvelinus; species Salvelinus sp. IW2-2015. The sequence goes on from NC_036844.1 coordinate 30,911,662, forward strand.
CTAAAAAGATTAAAAGAGAATCAATCATTTTGATTTGATTCATGTCATTAATGCTTTTTAATAAGCTCTAACATACAATTTATGAAACTTTGACTTAATGTCTTGAAAACGTCTAAACCCAGATTGCTTCATTGTAGTGGCTCATCTGAATAGCCTATTTGGTGACTGGCTGAGCATTGAACAGTCTGCCTAGGATACTAAATAAAAAATGTATATTTGTTTTGTATACTTCTGTTGCATTGAAGTTCTTCTGCATTTGAGATATCAAAATTGTATCACAAGGTTGATTGTATGTCTGGTCTTGCTAAATTGTAATTTGGACTATAAGATAGCTAGCCTACTTCACAATCATTGCCATTTTACTAAGACTTGGTCTATAGATTGCTGAGGCAGTTTATAGTGTAACATAGCCTATGTGTATTCCTGTGAATGGCCTATGCTAGCTGGTGATTTGGAGTCCCCCAGGAGATATACAGACGACACTGTGAGCAATGAATTACGTTTTACTCATGATTGAATGACGCAGTTGTCTTCTGCAGTGCATGGTAGAACAGGCTGCTAGCCTACTCTATTTTCTCTGGTTTGCCGTTGGATTCTTCTCTGTTTCGAATCTTCAATTGTACCTGAGCAGGAAAAAGGGTGACTTTCCATTACTGAGCAGTTATATTCTTAGGCAATAAGGCACGAGGGGGTGTGATACATGGCCAATATACCACAAACCCCCGAGGTGCCTTATTGCTATTATAAACTGGTTACCAACGTAATTACAGCAGTAAAAATAAATGTTTTGTCATACCCGTGGTATATGGTCTGATATACCACGGCTGTCAGCCAATCAGCATTCAGGGCTCGAACCACCCAGTTTATAATGTAGGCTACATAGTGAGGGGGATTCATGGTGACATTACAGGGACCCAACAACAACCCACCACCTCTGCTAAACAACCCACCTCTCACCCTCTGTTTATATGTGGCAATACACACAGGGTAAAAAAAAGAGCAATGAAAGGATTTAAAAGGGTTCAGGTTGCCTGTATTACTGCCTTGATGCCAAGAGGCCATGCAAAACATGTAATAGGCCTTGTTATGATATCTGTATGGTCTCTAGGCCTTTATCTAAAAACATAAAGGAGTCATCTAACCTGTTCTAACATGAACTGAAGAGGATCGTCTGGCCTGTCAAAAACCAGGTTCTCAGCAATCTCCTGTAGAAAGATCACGCAAAAAGATGATTAGATTGGAAACACTGTATGCCCATGTTTCATGATCACCAACTTTTGTTTCACTTCAGAAGTAAGGTGTTTTTCTCACCTGAAAGATCTGAAGAATTTGATGACTTTCCATGTATTTTACAGAGCTCTCATATGGGTCAAAGTAGGAAGGCACAGAACGTGAAGACAGTTCAGCAGTCTCTGTTATAAGCACTTTGTCTGTTGCTGGGTCTGCCATCTGAGCAGAGAAATTATTACACTGTCATTTTTCCATACTACATGATATGACACTCCAAAACCTGTATACAGGACTAGGAGGAGTTTCAGTGATGAAATTGGCACCTCTGAAGAATGAAAAAGTGAAATGGTCTGGCAAATTATCCATAACCTGTTTTTAAAAGTGACAGGTTACTAGCATCACCGACAAGCATCACTACTCTGGACGTTTCTGACTTAGAATATGTGGACAACTACAAATATCTAGGTGTCTGGCTAGACTGTAAACTCTTCTTCCAGACTCATATTAAACATCTCCAATCCAAAATGAAATCTAGAATCGGCTTCCTATTTCGCAACAAAGCCTCCTTCACACACGCCACCAAACATACCCTCGTAAAACTGACTATCGTACTGATCCTCGACTTCGGCGATGTAATTTACAAAATAGCCTCCAACACTCTACTCAGCAAACTGGATGTAGTCTCACAGTGCCATCCGTTTTGTCACCAAAGCCCCATACACTACCCACCACTGCGACCTGTACGCTCTCGTCGGCTGGCCCTCGCTACATATTCGTCGCCAGACCCACTGGCTCCAGGTCATCTATAAGTCTTTGCTAGGTAAAGCCCCGCCTTATCTCAGCTCACTGGTCACGATAACAACACCCACCCGTAGCACGTGCTCCAGCAGGTATATCTCACTGGTCATCCCCAAACCCAACACCTCCTTTGGCCGCCTTTCCTTCCAGTTCTCTGCTGCCATTGACTGGAACGTATTGCAAAAATCGCTGAAGTTGGAGACTTATATCTCCCTCACTAACTTTAAACATCAGCTATCTGAACAGCTAACTGATCGCTGCAGCTGTACACAGCCCATCTGTAAATAGCCCAGCAAATCTACCTACCTCATCCCCATATTGTTTTTATTTACTTGTTATTCATTTGCACACCAGTATTTCTACTTGCACATCATTATCTGCACATCTGCTAATTTGTAATTAATTCGCCACTATGGCCTATTTATTGGCTTACCTCCTCACGCCATTTGCACACACTGTATATAGACTTTTTTTCTATTGTGTTATTGACTGTACGTTTGTTCATTCCATGTGTAACTATGTGTTGTTGTTTGTGTCGCACTGCTTTGCTTTATCTTGGCCAGGTCACAGTTGTAAATGAAAACTTGTTCTCAACTGGCCTACCTGGTTAAATAAAGGTGAAATAAAAATAAATAAAATAAAAAAGTGACAGGTTGTGAGAAATGAAGAAAGTAGAACGTAGGTCTCTAATTGCGTTTTCTCTCATTACCCTATATCAGCACATAACTCTATGAACAGTAAAACGAAATGACTGAAATTAATTGACAAACACCCACCTTTTCGTATGACAAGTTATTGTTTTTCCTCAGTTACCACAAAATGTCAATGCCACTGATCTTTAGGCGCAGTGGTGGCTGAATGTGAACCTCTCCGGGGCGGGTGTTAAACGTTGCCCCAGCAACTGTAAACAAGAGCTTTTGTGAAGTCATTTATACAGCTTTCAACCGTATAGAAAGGCGCCCAGTTGTGAATTTGAGCTATTGCAAAAGACACCAGTCTGCCTAGTAGTAGAGAAGTGCTGGATACGGGATACCTTAGCAATATTCTCCCAATATGTTATTTTCAGTTGAACAATAGGCCCACATAAAATGTTTTATTATATCAATCATTCACGGAACAGCTACAAATGACACTTATTGCTGAAATAATTTTGTTCATTGCATCAATAAATGGTGCTGTGTTTAACATAATAAATATCTGTAGAAACGATTTAGACCAGATGAATACATAAAAACGATTTAGACCAGATGAATCCATAAATATGCCTGCTATGCCTAATTGATTTTAAAGTGTTAGGAAATGTTCAAAAGAATGATCGTTGTATTCAGTTGGTGTCATGTCTACAACCGAATATTGTTTTATATGTAGGTTAATAGTCTAGCTGTTAACAGCCTCTGTGACACAGTGTCCTCCCCTGAACCTGAACCCGTAATAAAAGTACATACAAATATCCGCCAGATGGCGCTCGTAATCAACTAAAAGTACACGTCTCACAATATCCGGAAATCTACAAATCGGGATGAACATTTAGCTACTGCCATGAGAAATGGCGTTTGTTTGACGCAACACCCAGCTATACTGTACATTGTTTGTAGTTATGAGATTTGTCTTGGTGTACTAAGCGAAAAAGGAAATACGCTTATTTCATTTTAATGGGCTACATTTGCTCAATGGTTCTCTTCATGTTGTCTTTCATAATCTAATATAGTAGGCCGAAGCACGCGCATTATTATTATGCTATGACACACGTAGCCCAATTATCCTACAACATAGCTTTATTCATGAAACATAACCTGCTGATAAGCATCATTCCGTATGAGAACGTAGGTGATACTTGGGATTTTGCAGATACGTTCAACATCGTCGTGTTGCCTGCAACTAATACCCCACGTTTAGAATATACAATAAACATTAACTTCAGCTCAGTTTAAGGTTGATTATTCCAGTCTAGACATCAGACAAGCGCGCGCGCGCACACACACACCACACACACCTGTCACTGTCTAGACGAGGAGGGGGCACACGGAGGGGGTACGAGGAAGGGGGGTCACTATTTCTTTATTTCTTGCCAGTCAGAACATACTGTAGGTCTGTCTATATGTGAACGCATTGGAGAACAACATTTTTTAATATTGCTTTACTCAATCTGATTGGCCAGCTAAACCGTCAGCATTCCCCCCCCCCACTTGGCTTGAGGTCAGCTAGGGACGTTGAAAAATAAATAAATGAGAAAATAGAAATGCGTAGAAAGTAAAAGACACGGCAGGCAATCTAGCTTGTTGGTACTAAAAATGATAGGCAGGTACGTCATCCAATATAAAGCTGCAAACCAATCGGTAGCGGTTACTGACAACGGCATTGTCCAATGCAAAGTACAGACACATGATCGACATAATTCTCAATTGACTGCCCTTTTGATCGAGGATGGAATATTGAGACTTGAGAGAGTGCTTCTGTTTAAATTATAGACCAAGAGTCATAATTCCAATATAGGCCTACTTCATTATATTTTCGGATAAAAGCTTGTAAGACGAAATGAACACTTGATGACTTCTATAACAATGATTTCCTTAGAGAACATTCTGCGAACAAGACATACATTCTGCATGGATGAGCATTTCAAGACCCAGAGAGCAGAATTTATTTAAGAAACTACAGCCTTCGGTTGTCCATATTGGATCAAACAACTTCCCCGTCTGCGTAGGAGGAACATTTACTATTTCAGAGCCCCAATGGAGCCAGTTTCACCGTCCCACCGCGCTCCGTAGAGAGGGTATACGACTCAATGATTGGGGCAAAACCACGCTGACCGATATATCTTCCAACCTACACCGCTCAAGAGATGGCTCTCTGTTCCAATTGTAAGTGAAAAGGCGTGCCTGTCCAAAATATTCAACGTATAGTTAAAAAATGGGTGGGTACATTTTAAACTCGTTTAGGTCCTCTATGAAGGTAGGCTGCAGCGTGTGTTTATTGATGAGATGAAAGAAGATGGAAGTGAGAAATGAAACAAAGTAAGGGAAAATATTAAAAAACTCGAAGCCTTGCCGGGGAAAAACCGGGGAAGCTGCGAAACGCTGTCGCCACTGGAGAACAAGCTTAGGACAGCAGGTAAGAAATAGGAAAAGTGAGGGAAGGGGCGGGTGTTAATAGTATCTATGTTAGGCTATTTATAAGAAGAGAAACGACAGTTATTCCCAATATATGAGATATACAAAACTTAATAGTAAGTGAAGCTTAGAACATAGCCTACGGAACATTTTCCGCTGAGTTCCATTGCCTCCATTTCTTGATTTCCCACCAAAATATACATCAGAATCAAAAACTTTATTTAATTCCAGAGGCTCATTGAATTAGAACTTAAATGCAGAATGACATATGCTATTGTGGGGTTTATTGATTGCAGACAGTCTAGTTTTACAATAGCCTGGTCCGTTTACATTGCACCCGACAAAAAAGACGCGCTGCACACTGTCATGACGTCCCAGGTTGTCATCTGTCATTATTCTCAACATCAATGCTTATTTCCTTAGTTTTACTCCTTCCGATTTTTGACAGAGATATGAATTGTGTTGACTCAGTTCTACTTCTGTCTGTTTGAAAACGTCATTATGAATGAGACGCCATGGTTAAAAATGGATGAGACAAGTGAGACAAAATAAGGATAATTTGCTCGAAACATCTGGAGTCCAGTGCAGGCGGTGTAGTAAGAAAAGCGGAATAAACACATTTATAATGGTCTTTAATTTGTGAATGAAAAGGAGCGGGCATGCAATTTAAAACCACCATGTAACTCAGTCTGTTAGCTATTTTCTCGGACTATGCCCACATTTGCCCAACCTTTATCAAGTCAACACTTGTTGGCACGAAATAGAAGTAAAATTGCAATAAAACCCTCCAACCAATGTTTTGGCACACGCTGTACCAGAAGTTAAAATTAGGATGCATGGTGTTTGACATTTGTCAAATTAAATTATACATTAACATCTGCCTGACTCAGAAAGGTAGCCTACATTTTGAGCCAATATCCCGCTAAAAGTATAAAAGACAGTGCTGATTTAGTTCACCGATAAAAGAAAGATTGTCCATCTGCTCTGGATTTTGGTGCCATGTTTTACAAAATGAATGCCCTCTTTTATTGTCACGATCTGTGTTGCGCAATTCAAGCTAGGCTATATTAACGCACATGACCGTATAGGAAATTAGAAGAGGGACCATTTAAAAAAATATTTTAATCTAGAAATAATATATGAGTAGTTTATAATCTACCTCTCACCATTTCACCCATAAATGTGGCCGATGAGAGACCGTCTGATTTGTATTATAAATGACAGCACACGGGTGCTTGAGACAGTGAATTTGTTCATCAAGAGGTTGTCTTATCCACTGAGATGTGGGCCTACCCCCGAAAACACAAACAGTTTTATTAGTTTTAACAATTTTAGTGACGGTTGATTAGACAGTTGATCACTTGGGCAAAACATCCTGTCCATCTCTCAAAGTTGTTGAGACTGTTGCCTCTGCGCGGCATGTGGATTTCAGCACCGGACTTGGTCATCAAGGTTAAGAGTATAGCCTATAAGAATGAAACGGCAGAGAAACGTCAATCTTCGAATCTTTTGAGGTGATTGCAAAAGATAGGACTCACACAGCACCGGTTAGGGAGTTGACAGCACATTTGAAACACTCAAAGAGATGACCTTGGAGGCACGATTGACTCAGTATGAGCCCCCTCGGTAGGCCTATGTGTTGACTTGCTCAATATTAGACCAAACTCGGACTACACTATATGATCATATCTAACATCTAAAAAAAATTCGCTGAAATATCAGATTTTCCATAATGGTACAAATGTTGCAGGTTGAAGTTTTTTTGGGGTGAATAATAGGCTACTGTAGGGCTATATCACGTCGTCCATTATGTCAAACTTTATTGAATCAGTTAGAGATTGTTCACAATGTCCTTTTCGGATAATTACATTTTTAAGTAGAACTTGTTTCGTTCGGCTTGTATCCCATTCACCCCCTACTATTGAGTATTTTCTGTCCTATAGACTATATTTAATAGGATATAATAATACTTTATATAGCTTGATATACCGGTAACTCCACAACAGAAACTTTGCTTGGCACTGTGAGTTGTGACGGATGACCGGCCACACGTTTTGACCGCACATGTACACTGGCTGCTACTGACATGCGTGTGTTGCGTGTCGCATCTCCTCCTAAATACACGTCATTTGGTCGTTCTTGTGACGTCATAGACCACACCCAATGAACGTTAAATTGCGATCAGATATTTTGTGCATATATAAAAACAATTGGGCCCAGAAGTAACGTATCACTATGGCTGTTCAATTATTATTATTATTATTAATATTATTGAGGGTGCCATAAATTGCTGGTATGCAGTCTGTGCTTTCAGAGAGGTGTGAATTACTAAGCACCTATAACTCTGTGATTTTCATGAGGTTATATAGTTGACAGGTGTAACCTAAATCTTACACAAGCCTTTATAAAGTGAAAACATATTCAAAATTAATTTGCAGCCTTTCTTTGGACTGATGCCATCATGTCTCATTGTTGGGCCTATACTGCATTGGAGGCCTAAGTCCTGCAAACTTTGGATAACAATCCCTTCACAGAATCCTGAAATTGGTATAGCCCTACATATGGCTAATAGGTCTTCACTAAATGATCACGTGAATCATAGGCTGTTTTCTATATACATCATGAAGAATAGTATCATGTATGCTGAACTATAGTATAGCAAACATGCATTGAGGTATCCTTTGTTTGAAATGCCTGTTGACAAGGAGCCTCAAGATACACATCTTGAGCTAAGATAAAACTCATAACTCAAATGTACATTATAAAGAATAATTGTACCCTCTACTTTTTCTGTATCATGATCCATTTTCCCTTTGATGGTGAGATGGAGAGATGCTATTTTATTTTAACTATTTTGGTTTGATATGGCAAGTTTGGACTGAAAACATTCACTATTGTAGTGATTTGAGGATGTGTGCAGAGTATGCTATGATGGATGAAATTGTAGTTGTTGTAATAAGTGCCAGTATGTTGAAGCATTGCAATTGAAGCCTGTTTGCTGGCACATTTAGGCCTATTCTTTAGAGAGAGTTTGGCATCCAACATCCATCTATGCTGTTCCGTTTCTGTTCAATCTGATTTTCATACAGAGTTCATTAATTGAACCACAACAGATAGTAAACAGGCCCAGTTGTCCCAATGTAATTGTAATAACAATAACAGTGTAACTACATGCACATCGTTACATAGTACCTACAACTATCACAACATATTTTCAGTTTGTGAAGGAATAACCTGTTTATTCTGGCTACAATTTAGAGAGGCTAGCAGAGTTGAAGGAGTTCGTTTGCAAACCAATGTCTTACAAGAACTCTTCATATGAGCAATCACAAAAAAAACTATTAAATGCAAGATGTCAAGCTTTGATTCATATAATAATTGATTCAGTATTTTGTCCATAGCGATAGTTCTGGATTGGCTCACGAAGGCACTGCCAGGACATCAAATGTGATCTGGGATGTCATTGCCATGTGGGGAGGTTTCGGAGGCATCCAGTTTAAATTGAAAGGTAAGCCATGTAGCCTATTTGTGCTAACAGAACAAAAGTATGATGAAAATGTAATGTTATACCCTTCAGATCTCAATGGTACCACGTGCTTGTTTGTGTGGTTAATTCCATAATCAAGCAATGAGTTCCAAATCTTGTTTAGAAATGTATTTGTTAATGGATTGTAACTATTACAAAGCTAGAGGAAAAATGTATTTGCAGTTTTAGTATGACTTCCTCTCCTCTTTTGCTCAAGCACATAGAAAGGTTTCAGCCTCTCAGTTTTCATAGTTCCAACGTCCAACCAACTTAGGCCTGATGTTCAATCAAAGCTGCCTCCTTGCAGAGAGTGTTCTGCAGGGTTAGCAAGCCCAGCTGTCAGCTCTCTGGCAACTGGTCACTCAAATATTGACATATTGAGATATTTGTAAATGGAGGACCCACTCTTATAGTGCCTCCCCTCCGCAGAACGCTGGGGCCTCCCCTTCTCTTCAGCACAGCAAGCCTTTAAACTGAAGACATAGAAAACCCTCAATTAGCTAAACAACAGCCGTGTTGTTCTCATTGGCTGAGTAAATCAGTAAATGTGAAACTGAGGCTCCCCGACACATTATGTAATGATATTTGAGCATTAGGCTATAATCAACTAAGAAACGTATAATCGTGTGTAATCTGGGGCACGGATGACAATATTGGTAATTTTTTTGAAAGCCCATTATAGGCCTTTCAGGAGCACGCTGTAAGATGTCATGCTGGAAATAGCTAATTTTAGTCCTGAAATATATCCTGACAATTTGAAGATGTGTCAAATTCAGTAACAAGTTACATTACCATATCATGTCCTCTTAATGATACTTAAAAAATATAATTTTATTTTGTCACATGCGCCCGAATACAACTGGTGAGGACTTTACAGTGAAATGCTTGATTACGAGCCCTTCCCAACAATGCAGAGTTTTAAAAAGAAAATAGTAACACAAGAAGAATAAAATAAAATACACGAGAATGGAGCTATATACAGGGAGTACCATATCAATGTGGAGCTATATACAGGGAGTACCATATCAATGTGGAGCAAAATACAGGGAGTACCAGATCAATGTGGAGCTATATACAGGGAGTACCAGATCAATGTGGAGCTATATACAGGGAGTACCAGATTAAATGTGGAAAGCTATATACAGGGAGTACCAGATCAATGTGGAGTACCAGATCAATGTGGAGCTATATACAGGGACTACCAGATCAATGTGGAGCTATATACAGGAGTACCATATCAATGTGGAGTACCAGATCAATGTGGGAGCTTATATACAGGGAGTACCAGATCAATGTGGAGCAATATACAGGGAGTACCAGATCAATGTGGAGCTATATACAGGGAGTACAGATTAATGGGAGCAATACAGAGTACCAGATCAATGTGGAGCTTATACAGGGAGTACCAGATCAATGTGGAGCAATATACAGGGAGTACCATATCAATGTGGAGCTATATACAGGGAGTACCATATCAATGTGAGCTATATACAGGGAGTACCAGATCAATGTGTGAGCATATACAGGAGTATCATATCAATGTGGAGGCTATTATACAGGGAGTACCAGATCAATGTGGAGCTATATACAGGGGAGTACCAGATCAATGTGGAGCTATATACAGGGAGGTACCAGATCAATGTGGAGCTATATACAGGAGTACCAGATCAATGTGGAGCAATATACAGGGAGTACCAGATCAATGTGGAGCTATATACAGGGAGTACCATATCAATGTGGAGCTATATACAGGGGTACAGTACCAGATCAATGTGGAGCTATATACACGGGAGTACCAGGATCCCAATGTGGAGCTATATACAGGGGAGTACCAGATCAATGTGGAGCTATATACAGGGAGTACCAGATCAATGTGGAGCAATATACAGGGTGTACCATATCAATGTGGAGCTATATACAGGGAGTACCAGATCAATGTGGTTGGAGCATATACAGGAGTACCAGATCAATGGGAGTACCATATCAATGTGGGCTATATACAGGGAGTACCAGATCATGTGGAGCTATATACAGGGAGTGCCAGATCAATGTGGAGCTATATACAGGGAGTACCATATCAATGTGGAGCTATATACAGGGAGTACCAGATCAATGTGGAGCTATATACAGGGAGTACCAGTATCAATGTGGAGGCTATATACAGGGAGTACCAATCAATGTGGAGCTATATACAGGAGTACCATGACAATGTGGAGCTATATACAGGGAGTACCAGATAATGTGGAGCTATATTACAGGAGTAGTACCAGATCAATGTGGAGCTATATACAGGGAGTTACCAGATCAATGTTGGGCTGATATTACAGGAAGTACCAAATCAATGTGGAGCTATATACAGGGAGTACCAGATCAATGTGGAGCTATATACAGGGGGTACCAGTGCCAGACCAATGTCGAGCTATATACAGGGAGTACCAGATCAATGTGGAGCTATATACAGGGAGTACCAGTACCAGATCAATGTGGAGCTATATACAGGGAGTACCAGATCAATGTGCAGAGGTACGAGGTATTTGAGGTAGATATGTACATGCGTTCAGGGTAAAGTGACTAGGCATCAGGATAGATAATAATAAGAGTCAAATAAAGAACAGAGTAGCAGCCCTTTGGAATATCAACATGTAAAGAGTAGCCTTTACCTAAAGTTCAAGCAGAGGAGGAAAAGTAAAATATTAAAATATTTTATTCAGTAGTAATTGTCTGAGCATATCCTCTATGAAATGAGTTAAGCTTAATAGTGCTATTTTCCCTAAATTGTGTGACACAGATTTCTCTCACAGGCCTAGCCTACATGCAGAAATGTTGCCGCTCTCTGCTACATAGAAGTTGGTGGACTTGTATTTTGACTGTTGGTATGATTTGTAATTATTTTAGCATGCCTAGTTTTGTATTTGTGGTTTAAAACTTTTGTACTTAGCGTATTGTAGTGTCATTGCCATTAGCAACCATTATTTGACTACTGCCAAGGACATATGCCTAGTAGGCCAAGGAGGTAATAAGCATGTATCTACGTCATGTGAAAGTGTTGGAAAGAAAGTTGAGGGGTTTGTGCCTTCCATTGCTAAGTGTACTACAACCACTGCTATGGGAGTTACTCTATTTTCACAGGAAGAAGAGTTGTTAACACATGTTACTGATGGAAAATGTAGAGGAGGGTAAAACCACAACACTATTTGATCACTAGGCTTGATCATTTATTTGACAAAACTATTAAACGTCACAATAGTGACAAGCTTGTAGACTACCAAACTCTGGTAATTGACTGGTTAGTTGGCGTTCAAGCTATCTGAGCAGATTGCTGGCTGCTGTTAACATTCTTACCCTGTGACAGTCACTTAGGCGTCTAATCCTGACTTGAGAAATGGTCATATAACTCAAATAATACTTGAGATGGCAAATCCCAACTGGTTCATCAAGTATAGGTGAGACTTTGTTGAAAGGATTTCAGTTAGGCAATATTCTAGTTTATTTATTTGCCAGTACTCTGTCAGTCAGTTTTCTGTGCCAGATCTAAGGTGACTGCTTCTTAAAATGTACAGTGAATCGGCTTGATCGTCAGATAGATAGGGTGAATTCAACCAAACCCACACTGCAGCCAAGCCGCACCATAGAAAAGAACATTTCCTTTTTTATGTAATGTGATTTGTTAGACAATGTTTGATTAAAAAAACAAAAAATAAACATTATTATTCAAACCATGCATTTTCTCAGCACTCTCCCCCAAAATACCACAGTGGGGGTGTTATAGGATTGGCAAACATAGCACTAACACTTGTTAAAATATTTAGTGAACTTTAAGGTAGATTGTCATTTCTCTCATGTGAAGATCTAAGGACATTGTAACGTACAGCCATTTATTGTTTCAGAATCAATTTTAGCCTGTACGGTAGTGTCTCTGTACTTTCTTTGTCAAACTTATTGTGATGTGCTTGAATTCCTTAAACATGTATTTTATTTGGGCTAAAGACAGGGGCATGTAAATACTTTCAGCTCCATCTTACTCTTTAAACATACACAAGGGCTCAGGCATTTCACTGATGCCAAAAATGTATCTTGGTTTCTAATAGGGAAATTGTATGTTTGCCAAGGTGCATGTGTGTCCTTAGCTAACCCTTCTACCCATATGGTTTTCTACAAGTCATGGTTAGATCACTGTGTATTCAAAATGGAAAGTATCTGGAGATGGTTTAAGAAAATAAATAAAATAGAGACTCTTCTGTAACTTTTTGTGGATAATGCCAGAGTAAGTTTATATTCTATTGGTTTACACCTAGGCCTCCTGAAAAGCCTTTTAGGCCCCATGCTAGTGAAAAACCCTCTTAGCATAGTGGCCAAAATTGTATGACGGACTAGCCTACAGCTCATTAAAAAAGGCACAGTGACATTGGTGTGCAGTGGAAAAACCTGAGACGTATTATCTACACAATGGCATTTGTGTTATAAAGCCAGAGTTGACCCACAAAAGTAAAGGCTATTAGGACTTTCCGCACCTCATTGTTACTTTATTATTAATAGGGTAGCAATTACCTTTTTTGGAAATAGCTGCCAGTCATATCTTTAGATGTTTTGTTTTACCCATGAAAACAGTTAGACCTTCTATTATTATGAAATCCTTTTTGTTTATGCACAAACAAATCTATCTTTTCCTAATGAGTATCCACTGAAGAAACAGACGGTCTCCGATTTATGCATTATTGTTCTTTACGAACACTTCCTGCATGAAATGGATCACGATTATCAAATTATACTGATCATAGACACTTTATAGAAGCTTGCTTCCCGGTATTATTTTTAGGAATGTGTGCTGACTGATTCAGACAATTTAACATCTAGGTAGCTAACATTTTAGGGAGATTTTGACAAGTGTGCTTTCTTGTAAGGGTAAGAGAGAACAGGTAACAATGGGGATATGGCCTAACGATCCAGACACACTGTTATTTTTCTTTCAAGTGAAACATGTTTGTTTCTAAGAATTTCTGGTCTCTACTTGCCTTTACATGTTTTATCAACTTGCATGTCAAGCACAGTAAAAGTAGATTGTCTTACGTGTTTAATCTCTTATCGATTGTTATGCTGCGTGGGATAATACATGGCAGTATGTTCATGCAAGCTATGGTGGCCTCCTGTAGGACATTTTACACTGAAAAGGAAATAGCCCAAGGAAATATTTGGCATAATGACATATACAGTTCCTTCAGAAAGTACTCACACCACTTGACTTTTTCCACATTTTGTTGTGTTACAGCCTGAATTTAAAATGTATTACATTTAGATTTTTTGTCTCTAGTCTACACACAATAGTACATAATGTCAAAGTGGAATTATGTTTTTTGATTTTTTTGTTGTACAAATTAATAACAAATGAAAAGCTGAAATGTCTTGAGTCAATAAGTATTCAACCCCTTTATTATGGCAAGCCTTAATAAGTTCAGGAGTAAACATTTTGATTATTGTGATTTTGCTATCCATTGTAAATGTTTGTGGTCTTATAACCAAATTATAACCAAATTAACCAAATTGTATCTATAATCATATGTAATCCATTCATGCTTTTTATATGTTCTATTTATATCTGTAAATTAACCAATGAAATCAAGCCACACCCAGCCATGATTAAAGACACCTGTGTGTCCTTTGAAACGATATAAACTAGTGACCCGCAGTGTTTGTCATTCTACCCCGATGAAGACAGCTCGTCTGTTGAAACAGTAGTTATTAGGTTATTACATTTTTGCATCTGAGCTCCTAGAGTGTGCGCCTCTCCTTTTCTTTTTCAAGTGTTCTACTCCGCTAGCCAGCACCTTGCCTAAACAGGTGTGCGTTTCTTTTGCCTCCAGTAAAAATGTGCTTAACATGTCATGTAATAAGTTCGATGGACTCACTCTGTGTGCAATAATAGTTTTGAACATGATTTTTTTGAATGACTACCTCATCTCTGTATCCCACACATACAATTGTCTGTAAGGTCCCTCAGTCAAGCAGTGAGGCATTTTCCAATGCCTCACAAAGAAGGGGGACTACTGGTAGATGGGTAAAAAAAAAAAAAAGCAGACATTGAATATCCTTTTGAGTATGGTGAAGTTTTTTAAATTATACTTTGGATGGTGCATCAATACACTCAGTCACTACAAAGATACAGGCGTCCTTCCTAACTCATTTGAGGAGGAAGGAGAGGAAGGAAACCGCTCAGGGATTTCACTATGAGGCCCATGGTGACTTTAAAACGTTACATACTTTAATGGCTGTGATAGGATAATACTGGGGATGGATCAACAACATGGTACTTACTCCACAATACTAACCTAAATGACAGAGTGAAAAGATGTAAGGCTGTGACACAACAAAATGTGGAATAAGGTGAGGGGTATGAATACTTTCTGAAGGTTTTATTTGGTCAAGGTTTTATTTGTTCACTGACTATTTGTGTCTGCAACAGCCTTACACATTATCCAGTGGTTGTGCAAATTATATTTTTTTGCTACCTAGCCTAAATCACACTCAAATGTATTGTCATTAAATGTATTGATTTAAGAAATACAGTACATTTGACATGTCGTCTTGTGAAGATGATAGCAGCTAGGCTTTAACTATTTCATAATTTGGTTGTTGCGCTTTTCTTGACAGTTTCTGTTGATCAACGACAAAATATGTGTGTTCACGATTAGCCTACATACCTCTTTATATAATATAATTTAAACTTTCTTTTACCAGGTTTGTCAAATTTGTCTTATTTAGGGACTTTTTAAGAGTCCCTCTGTCATTATAAATTGGTTTATGGTTTAATGGATTAGTAAACTTTTAGTACAACACTGTAGTCATCACAGATTATACAGTATGTTTGTTTCTTGATAGTTCACCCTTGCTATTAGCCTAAATCACGTTGCTATTTTCTGAAACAAGTCATGAGCTTCTGGCTCGTGGCTTCATTATTGTGAAATAGCTGGCTTTCTTAACAAGTTACCCTTGCAACACAGTTATTAATCTATGGGTCAAGTTTATAAAGACCTTATATTTTCAGATTGTCAGTATGCATCTACCCATTCTGGAATAACAGAAAACAATACCTTTGTTTCCTATATGACAAATACTTTATAAGTGTATGTTTGTGTATGTGTGTGTTTTTAAATTTTCTCTATCTTTGATGCAATGTGTAATTGGGACTAAACTTTTGTAGATCGTTACAGAAGCTGCATGAGAAACTGGCCAGCAGGCCATTGGCACCAAAGTAAGGCGAGATTTCATCTGCAAGCATAACAATTATAGAGAGGTCAAAGGTTATGAGAGCTAACAAGATACAGTGACACTGTATCTCTTTCATACAACATACCCGTCTTCAGAAGTCTATGTTGTGTATGGCTTTGGAGTGTGGTATGGTGTAAAGCAATGAAATCGCACTTTGAATGTAAAATCTATGATTGTTTTTTCAGATTCCTCATTACGTCCTATAGTACTAGTGATTACTGTTTCTCTTGAATATATATTTTCCTTTTTTTTCTCCTCCAAATTTAGCAGTTGCTATGGACACCTGCCATGCCTAAATAATAAGACTGTATTTGTGCAACTATCTGCTTCTGACTTAAAGTATTTTAAAGACTGTCCATGAATGGTCAAATGCTTCATCTTTTGAATGACTTTGTGAAACACCAAACCCAATAAAGTTAGCATATTGAAAGGCAACCAATCATGGGATTCAAACAACATCCTGATATTGACTGGTTTTACTAGTACTGTATGTAGTAAGCCTACTGCAAGATTAACTTGGTCAATGGTTTGAGAATAATTAATGGTTGAGCCTCAACTTTGTTTTGAGTTCCGATCTTAATTATTGTTAAGATATTCAAGACAATTGAGATATGCGTAAGTATTTATGATAAAACGTCATGATTGCGAATTAATTAATACTAGGAACAAAGTACAAGGGGTGTTATTGCCACCGGGGCCCGCCAATGTAACTGATAAACTGCTTACTGACTATACACTGTAACGTTACTGTAACGGGTTTACAAACGCCTTAGTTATATTAGCTATGTTGACAATGATGTTACTTTAGCTAATATGGTGACAATGATGTAGGCTGTGTGTAGCGGTTATGATATGGTTTGGCCTGTCATATACAGCTGATGCGAGAAGGAATACAATGTGGCTGCTATGAAAGTGAACTGTGTTTATGCGTGATCAGGGCTGTATGCTCTCAACCTGTGTGCACCAAGGTTGTAAACTTTCATTCATAGGCTAGGTTGTAGAAACTTCATGATGTGTAAAGGGAAAATTTGAGTATCATGTAGTAGCTTAAACCTATCGATGTTACATTGAACTGGGTGAATGGAATAATAGAAATATGCTGTAATAGAAATAAGGCCAATCTCATGAACAAAAAATGTTGTCCTTCCTTATTTTGAAAGGCACCGACTGCCACTGAGCGACCTCTATTTGAAGTATTTGAAAATATTTTCAAATAACTTTCTATAAATAGCCAAAACGATTTTCAAATACTTATTTCCAAATACTTATTTCAAATACCCCTAGGAGCAAACCGACCTGGGTTCAAATGCATGTAGTATTTAAATATTTATATTTGAAAATACACTTGTCTGTGTATTTGAGTATTTTCAAATATGCCAATACTTTCCAAGTGTATCTACAAATACAATCCAATTTTCAACTACTTGTATTTTCAAAGAAGAAACAACAAAATACTTATACCAAAATGTCTATGAAATACCCTAAATAGTAATTGAACCCAAATCTGAATGTGGTTACTAAAATCCGATTTGGATATATTTTGCTGTTTTTGCAGCATGAAATTTAGATGTTGTCCATTTTGGGTGGTGGTTTTTTTTGTGTGCTAAATGCTAACTACCGTTTGGATAAGCTTGAAATCGATTGGTGGAAGTTGCACCCTTTTTTATGTATAATGCAGGTATTGGGGACGACAACCATACAAGCATTATTATCAGATTTTTACCCCAACGTAGTGTGAAATACACAAATAAACAGTAGCCTTAATGTAGGTACATTTTGATAGGTGGCAATGTGGAGATTCTGGGGAAGCCAGAGAGGAAGAGGCGAAGCAAGAGGGCTGACTTCACCCCAAAATCTTTCCATCATGAAAATAAACCGTTATCAAGTAGAAGTGGGGATTTTTTGGTATGCAGGTCAGTGGGAGAGTGTCAAATTCTGTCATCAGAAAATGTAATTGCTAATTTGCTACATGAAGCTTATTTGATCAAATAGGTTGCAACTTTGTGCCTGTTGTTGTGCCTGTTGTTCACATGCGAATTTGCCCTCTCATTGGCTAAAATATTCCCGCCACCTCCCGCCTGCTTTCTGCCTTTGCGGAAATTTATTCCAGTCACTTGTCAGTATATAGATGCTCATTTTGGTCGAACTCCGACCTAATCTATGTGCTTTTAAAGGAATAATTGTCACGTAATCATTTGAGTATTTTCAATATTTTCGATGAGTTCTGTACCTTTATCTTGTTTTTCTTGCAAACAGCCAACATTTGCATTGGTCATTGTTGGAAAAAACAGCAAAATCAGCTATTATCTACCAAATTTTAGCAAATTAACCATACAGTAATGGTGGATTGGAGACTGTAATTACGGAAAATAATTCAGCAATACAGACTTATCCGCTTCCGGGTGTAATTTTAAGTTATTAAGTTATTCATAGGACTTCATTGTGTTGAAGTACTTTTGAAGTCTGAATGATTTTGGATCAATGAGATTGACAATAACAGTGAGTTAGCCAGCTAGCTGAGGTTGGTTAATGAATTATCTATCTTATCATGAAACGTCACGACTTGTAAACTAGGAGCACAAAGATGATACCAGATTCTCCCACTTGTATTTCCGACTTGGAAGCTCACGTGAACAGTTTTTCAACGTCAGACTGGTAATCCGATAATTCCGATAGCACATGAATGCAGCAATATATCCATCGCAAGTAAGAGCATTCAAATTAAATGTACAGCAGCCCTGTTCACATACCTCATGTAGCCTACTACGTAGCTTGGTCTAGTAATCTTTGTGCTGGGAATTAGTCCAATGGTGGAAAAAGTAACCAATTGTCCTATTTGAGTAAAAGTATAAATCATTTCAAATTCCTTGTATTAAGCAAACCAGGCGGCATCCTTTTATTTTTAATTGACGGATAGCCAGGGGCATGCTCCAACAATCAGACATCATTTACAAACAAAGCTTGTGTTTAGTGAGTCCACCAGATCAGAGGCAGTAGGGATGACCAGGGATGTTCTCTTGATAAATGTGTGAATTAGACAATTTTCCTGTCCTGCTAAGTATTCAAAATGTAACGAGTTCTTTTGGGTGTCAGGTAAAATTAGTGGAGTAAAAAGTACATCATTTTCTTTAGGAATGTGGTGAAGTAAAAATTGTCAAAAATATAAATAGTAAAGTACAGATACCCCCAAAAACTACTTAAATATAACTTTCAAGTATTTTTACTTAAGTACTTTACACCACTGAATTAGTCCTATTCAATAGTGGGGTTGGCATGTGGAGGAACAAGTTGATCAAGAAGAACGCTTACGTCCACTTTGTGCTTGAGTAGCAAGTCACATTGGGCTCCCTAGTGGCGCAGCGGTCTAAGGCACTGCATCTCAGTGTTAGAGGCGTCACTACAGACCCTGGTTCAGTTCCAGGCTGTATCACAATTGGACCAGCATCGTCCAGGTTAGGATTTGGCGGGGGAGGCTGTCATTGTAAATAAGGATTTGTTCTTAACTGACTTGCCTAGTTAAATAAAAAATGTGGCTACACTGCCCCCTGGTTTGACATCACTACTGAAGTCTTTTAATATGGCCATTCAAACAAACTACTCTTTACCTTTGTTATCTCAAGATCATGGGAAACTGTGTCCATGTGGTGATCAGGAGATAAGTTTCTCATTATCTCAAAAATATATTTTGTTTCAACGACCTTTAAAGACTTACGTACGTTAAACATTTTGGGATGCACATTTATTAACACAAACATGCACCCAAGCGGGGTGGGCTCTTGTGTGGCTATGTCGAAGACACTCATTACTAAGACACTGGATTGTTAGCATTTCCCATACGAAAACATGTCACACTTAGCCGCTATGCTAATACTAGCAGGGCATGTACAATTGTACCGGATAGCTACGAAAGTGCCATAGACAAAGAAGAATAGCCTTAGCTAAGCAGCTGCATTATGTGCACAGGGGTTTCCCCCACTCTGAACGTTGGTATCCATGCACATGTCAGGATCTCGGTTGAATACTTATTGAATACTTATTGACTCACGACTTTTCAGCTTTTAATTTGTAATTAATTTGTAGAAATTTCGAAGAACATAATTCCACTTTGACATTATGGGGTATTGTGTGTATGCCAGTGACAAAAAAAATCTCAACGTAATCCATTTTAAATTCAGGCTGTAACACAACAAAATGTGGAAAAAGTCAAGGGTTGTGAATACTTTCTGAAAGCACTGTATGTCACAGCCAAATGGGACCTTTAATTTAAGGCAACATCTCTTCTAATGTATGTTATAGATTGATGCATAATGTAACTTCTCAGTAGTGCTTTGATTTCTGAGATGCTATGGCAATAGCTTTCTACAATGTTTGGTGAGTTCCTAACCTAACATTTTGTTGTAATTTTAGTCAGTCATATCAACAGCCTCACCCTGCCTTTGTTTGGTAATCTGAGGGATGGACCAGGGACATGTAACCGCTGTGACATTCATAGATATGCATGGATTGACAGTGCTAATGATAATTTTTAAACAATTTTTGAAGCTATACATTGTTTTCAAAGACTCAAATGACCAAAGAACATTAACAATTGAGTAAGATGACCTTAGATTAGAACATTACCTAACCCTCAGGGGTCGGGCGGGGGCAATCATTACCTAACCCTCAGGGGTCGGGCGGGGGCAATCATTACCGAACCCTCTTTTTGTTGGGGGCGGGGGCGGCAATCATCTCATTTATCATTTATGAAATCATTCTCATGTTTTGAGTGGTGGTATTGCTTTGACTTAAATGGCCTGTAGTATTGGCACGTACTGTACCAATTACTATACCTTTATAAACATGCCAATCGTGTATGTTTCAACTTCGTTTTGGCCAACACGTTATTAAAATTAGAAACATTTGTAAGGAATGTTAGACTACACAGCACATCGCTACAATGTGGCCTTATTTGGGGGTATTTTTATATATTTGAAGCTGTGTGTAGGTGTTTTGTTAATGTTGCTTGATGGATTTTCTGACATCAGAGTTCATATGCAGACCAAAGGTTAATCAATTAAAAGCTGAGATTGAGTTGTTGTTTTCCAGTATGGGTGCATTGAGTGTATTATCAGGTCATTTTCATGTTTATAGTTAATAGCACAAGGGCTTGATTTTAAACCACTCAACTGTAGTAAGAGATGTAGTACTGTATATTGCTCATTAATTTAATTAGCCAACAGAATGTTGTTGGGAGAGAACTGAACATTCAATTGCCAATAATTTATTCAGATCAGAGTGGCATTTGCAGTATTGTTCAGATGTGGTATACAAATTGTTCAGATGTGGTATACAAATTGGTGCAATGTAGCTCCCTGCGGTGAATTAATAGATGTAGACCTATGTGTATTTTGTTATTCAAGTTATTCAAATAATTTTGGAATGTATGTGAAATTATAGAAAGGCTGTGATGAAGCAATAAGCCTGCTGCTACTGGGTTTGAACTCTGTCAAACTGTACCTCAGTGACAGCAACAATAATGTAACAGAAAAAAAATTAAGTCTAAATCACATTTGCTACTCTTATGACATTTGTGACTATAATTATTTCATCTGGTGTGAAAAAGTTTTTGGGGCAATTTCGTCAGTGTTCAAATACTTACCCTACCATTCATAAGTGTTGAAAGCTGACCCCTTTTTTTATGCTTAATTTTTGGCAGTAGAAATAACAATTGTGATGAAATGATGGTGGAACCAGATTGTTTTTACAGATTTGATCGATTTCCTTTTACTTTAGAGTTATTGATAGTATTCATGTGCCACAACAAAAAGTAGCAAAACACTGCATGCTGCATTAATGTCTGTTTGCTGTTAACACTAAATAGAATCAGAATAGGCCAGAATATCCTTCTGAATGGTACAGTATGCACAACACAATACACATCACAGATTATTCATCGCCCAAGGAAACAAATGGGTTGGTTCATTTCCATTAAAATCCCTCTGTAGGCTCACATGTATCAAGGAGAAAATATATGCTTGTGGTGTGTATTGTAAGTCACATTTGCATATTCAAGATGTATATTATTCACATGGCTAACATCGTCTCCTTTCACAAACCCGCCTCTCATCTCTGTCCTCAACCCCATCCCGCACCCCCACCTTCTTTTCATTTTCCCCCTAGATTAAAC
This sequence comes from Salvelinus sp. IW2-2015, assembly GCF_002910315.2. Lineage (NCBI taxonomy): Eukaryota > Metazoa > Chordata > Actinopteri > Salmoniformes > Salmonidae > Salvelinus > Salvelinus sp. IW2-2015. Next base: position 30,933,755 of record NC_036844.1, read on the forward strand.
TGATTTCCAAATTTGGCGCAGTATTCTTCATGAGGTTGCCAACTAATTAAGGCAGGCTAGGCAGCTCTGATTAACCTGAAGTCAGACTGGTGATGCTGCTCTCTTCCCTTCTCTCCTCCTTTTTTTTCTCCTGTGGTCTTTGTTGTGGCAGCAGGGCATGGCACTGGCAGTCTGGAGCATTGTGTCTGATTTCTAGCAGACGAACTGACCTCTGGGGACTTATTGACAGCTAACTCTACAGAGAGGGACACAGTGCAGTGCAGGGAGAGAGAGCGAGAGAAAGAGAAAGGGAGAGCTGTGGAAAGGCTTGGGGAAGATCAATATCAGACACATAAATGCATTATAATAGTATAGTTTGATTCCCTCTGAACAGGGATGAAAATACAAAATGATACAGATTTGGCAGAGGCATAAGTAGTGGAAGAAAATGGCTGCCTCCAAAAAGGATCTAATTAATTTTGAAGGATCATCATCAGCCCCTTTCGTCCAAGGCAGGGGAGGGAGGAGGGAGACCCCTGGACTGATTAGCATTCACTGCAGGTAGGAGCTGGCTGCTGCTCACCCACTGTGTCACAGCTAAAATGGAATCACTGTTGTGAGTGGCAGTCTGGGCAGCAGAAGTCTGCTTCCCTTAGTCTGCTCCTTTGTGCCCCTATTCACCTCACTTCAACGCTCAGGCAGGTGGATTTACATGTCTAGATTGCAACTGAGACCAGGGAGGAAGTAAATATGCTTGTGTTGTCTAAAACTGGCTCTGGAGAGGCCTTTGTCATCAGGTTACCATGGAATGACACTAACCTGACGTTAACACACTAATTAACCTGCATTCACTGGCTTTTGTAAACTAGTGAAATTTCCCTCTTGATTTCAGCACTTTGTGACACTTTTAAAAAATAACTAGAAAAAGGCCCCTTAATGTTCTTTCTATTATTTTTTTTATAAGTTAAAAGTGAGTGAGAGAGTGCATACTGTGTATGTGTGTGTGTGTGTGTGTGTGTGATGAATGGTACATCTCTATGGTGTTCTTTATTATAGAATGTACTATTGTACTTGAATTCAAATTCTATAGGAATAGGTCTGACATTTAGTTGCTCAGTGTTGGGCAATGGGCATACTGTATAGGCAGTGTACGCACATAGAAGGTTAACCAGTGACTACGGTCCTGGCAAGTGTGCTTACACATTAAACTTTATCAGGGGACCGCAAGGGTAGCTGCTGGGATCTTATTGTGATTGTATGGATTATTAGGGGTCAGAAGACAATTTAGGGTGTTGCGTTGGTTTGTTCCAGCTGTTGCCACGCAACACTCAAAATCTTTTCAGTTGCATAGCAATTAGGGGTGTGAACATTTAAACGTTTAAATGGAGTTGGGATCCTTAACGTTAAGAAAAATCCCTAACCGAAAAACAATGTTTTTTCCCCCACATAATTAAAATCACAGTGCAGTTATCACAAAACATGATTTTCCGTGCTATAGCCTAACTAGACTATATGGCTATAAAGGCCTGGGGAAAGTTGTCTAATTTAAATAAAACCAGAGAGGAAGAGGCAAACTTTAAGCTACTTTGGTGAATTTGCGAGGCATGCAATACAATTAAGACATTGCGAGATGCATATTACCAAGACATATGCACACGGTTCTGTCTGCCCCTCCTCTCTCTCCCTCATGCTGGCCAGCCTGCTCTTTCTTTTCGTGAATGACACTAGTGTGTGTTCAGTCTTCGGTCTGTTGCGTGTAGAAAATCCTAGCTTAGGCTATTCATGAACTGATACAGTATATTCGGGCCAGTCTAGCGAGCACGGTGTAGGCTACTCTTCGTTGCAGAGTGGGTGGGGGTGTTTTTGTCTCATAATATGAAATTACAGTAGGCTACCGGTATACTGTAGCCTGTATCAATTACCCTTTTCAGATATAATGGTATGTGGCCCCTTGAAAGCGCCCCGGCTACAGCATGTTTGCTTGCCTGTTAGGGCAGGCAACACTACGGCTTCTTAAACGCTGACACAAAACCTTCTCTGGAGACATGAACGGCATTTTACTTGTAAAGTAACTAACTTTCATCACTAAGCGACCAGACCTGTCAATCCTAGCCTGCCTGCTGCCTGAGCACAGACCACTCTTTCCTAAAAAAGTACTTTAAAGTTACCATAACTTACCATAAAGAAAACATAAACAACACAGCTGAACATCAATCAGCAACATTTATTGTTGTCAGGGAAACAATAGAACATTATATGCCAGGGCAGAATTCTACTCTGAAAAGATACAGATGCTTCTGATGCTGCACTTTTTGAAATTGTCTTAAAAGTGATCAATTATTGACATGCTACTGTAGCAGTGTTCCATGTCTGTAAAGGGTTGTGGTAGATAGAACTTCATTGCCCAGCACTAGTGGTCTTACATACGTAATAGGACCATTATTCTGCATTGTGAATTGACGTGGAATTGTATGTTTTTTTCTTATGGTTTTAAAAGAAACCCAATACAAAAATTGCAGTTTAAACGTTAAGAAAAATGTTCCACTTGTTACATCCCTAATAGCAATGGCTTCAGACTTAGTTCTTAGCATCATTGGAGGGTGTTTTGCAAAGTCCCTATATTAAAATAATATGGCTGGTGGTGTAGTTGGTGAGGCTAACCAAGGCTTGTTTCTGTTGAGCTGTTTGACCTAAAACCACAGCAGTGGCTCGTTATGGAAACATGGTGCCATTTTGTCCAATATGGAAAACAAACAGCAACACATGCTTATAGCTATATTTACTGTGCCTCAAACTATAATTCGATAAAACAATAGAGAAACAAAAATGATTCATGGCGGGGAACACAACTATTGGCATAGTATGTCAATCTTCTGTGGTGTAACCACAGGCATTTGGTTGTTAGGAAACAGGTTGAAGAGGTCCACATTTCTTTATTTTACCTTTATTTTAACAGGGAGTCCCATTGAAACTAAGAATCTCTTTCGCAATGGAGCACTGCATGTATCCAGGTAAAACTTTTTGGTTCCAGGTAGAACCCATATGGGTTCCATGTACTGTATAACCCTTTCCACAGAGGGTTCTACATGGAGCCTAAAAGGTTTATCATATGTGGACAGCAGAAGAAACGTTTTGGAACCCTGGTTGTACGTTACATTGTGTTTTCTTGGTTTATGATATTTTGTTTTTCCAAAGGTTGTATTTGACTGCTTCTGTGCATCTACAGATGTAGGATCTTAATTTGATCACCCTGTTGCAGGATAACTTTCCTCTCAACCCCTACAACCCCTCCTGCTGTAGCATACTGGCTCAAATTAAGATCCTACATCTATACAAAGCAGTGTTTAATTACATTAATCTGGCTGGTCTGCCAGAGGCATAGGCCTACTAATACAATGGAAAGTATGCAAGGATAAATAAAGCCCTTTTTAGAAAAATAAATATCTATGCTCAGAGCAGACTGGGAAAGATAACCAAAAGCAGAGAATAAATCTGATGAATAGATAAATGACATAAAGCATTTATGGAGACAATTCAGTATTCATTACCGTCACATGCTATGTCTTGTTTGTCTGTTGCAGTCATTACCTTTTGATTAGTCGCTCTTAAAGTTAATACAAGTTGTTTTACTTGATGCCAGTACATTTTCCCAGAGTCAAATATTTTAAAGGTTCCTTGGAATGATTAAAATGGTTGTTGGTTACCCTCTCTACTAATATTTACAGTTTAATCAAGCTTAGTGCTTTAACCAAGGAAAAGTCGCTTCAGCAACAGCTAATGGGGATCCGAATAAAATACCAAATACATGATATTCCTACAGTATAGTGTATGATCATATTCATGAAGATCATTCAGTAAATAGATTGCAATAGATGAAAGACACATGGCAAGAAAAGGGAAGACAAAAAAAATAGGAAGACATTTGTTTGTATTGTACTATAGGCACTGTCCACCATCAAAAAGAGGAAACCACAATGCTACGGTTCAAAGCAAATATGGGTATTTATCCTTTAGGAAATGTCATGATATAATCAGATTTATTTGAATTTGATATATGGAAATTTCCTCAATTTTGTGAACAGTTGTGAGGACCTACAGTACAAACCTGGGGATGCTCACATCGTCTACAGTTGGCCTTTTACAGTTTATAGCCATGCACACATATGTATGGCTTAGAGTCTCTGTAAACCTGAGAATCACACCCTGGGTGTAGTTATATGCCTTTTTGTGTTTCTTCAAGAATGTTTGGACACACCTACCTCATTCCAGGGTTTTTCTTTATTTTTACTATTTTCTACATTGTAGAATAATAGTGAAGACATCAAAACTATGAAATAACACATATGGAATCATGTAGTAACCAAAAATGTGTTAAACAAATCAAAATATGTTTTATAATACATTTGACTACAGACCCGGGTTCGATCCCAGGCTGTGTTGCAGCCGGCCACGACCGGAAGACCCATGAGGTGGCACATAATGGCCCAGCGTTGTCCGGGTTAGGGGAGGGTTTGGCCTGCCAGGATGTCCTTGTCCCATCACACTCTAGCGACTCCTTGTGGCGGGCCAGGCGCATGCATGCTGACTTCGGTCGCCAGGTGTACGGTGTTTCCTCCGACACATTGATGCGACTGGCTTCCGGGTTAAGCGAGCAGTGTGTCAAGAAGCAGTGCGGCTTGGCGGGGTCGTGTTTCGGAGGACGCATGGCTCTCGACCTTCGCCTCTCATGAGTCCGTACGGGAGTTGCAGTGATGGGACAAGACTGTAACTACCAATTGGATATTGCGAAATTGGGGAGAAAAAGGAGTAAAAATAAATAAATAAATAAACATACATTTGAAATCACATTCAGTACTGCCTTGGCACACACATATATACACACACACACACTGTTGGAGTCCTTTGTATTGGAGAACAATCCTTTCGCCATTGTTGCAACCTTTTATTCAAATAAATCAAGCTCCTGAGTCCTCTAGGCCCTCTCAAGGCATGTTGTAGAATTTCCTGGTCTCTCTCAATGCTTTTCTGATAAATCTATGAGATCTTGAACATATGTATATAGCCTTTGACCTTTGTACTTTTATTCAGAACGGGAAAATATGATACAGTATGAGGAGTATAATATCTTTGTGGGTAAATCAGACTGGAATGTGGAAGGATCTCCTTTGCAGGGTGTGGTTCACTGACCAGTAGTTTAGATAACGACTGAAAAGAGATTTGGCCCTGTGACCATATGATTTCTAACCTTGACATATAATTGGCGGTCAAATGTCCACTAGAGTAAACTGCCTTAAATTGGTCTAGAAGGTCCACTCACTCTTTACCTTGGAGTTAAATTATAACACATCCAGATTGCATTGCTCACTTCATTATCTATGTATGAAGGTTAGACACCTACACATTTCTTTCTCAGAATGAACATGTTGATTTATGAATTCTCTCTTTTTCCCCCAGGGTGGTATTAAAGAGACCACTGTGGCCCTGTGGCAGAGCGACCTATGATAGTGGCAGCAGAGAGGACTGAAGGGACAGCCTAGGACTGGTCTTTCCATAGCCACCTTCACCAGCAACCTGTAGCAGTGTGCCCTGTGCCTCATCACCAGCCTCACACACATCTTCCCAACAAAGAGTCATCTGACTGTGAGTATATTTCTGTGGTTGGTCAGTTGGTCGGTCAGTTGGTCAGTCTGTCGGTAGTTAGGCTACTTTGGCCCCGGTATCTCTAGCTACATGGGTGTGTTTGTCATTTATTAACAGACATTCAATATGGTTTTATAAATATATACCGAAGCTGTCCTGCTGTCACGGCATGTTGCAGTCATCCCATTTTTCTCTTTCTGATTGTATTAAGCCTAATGGCTGTGATTAGAGGATGTTTGTTTTAATTTTTTTTCTTTCAGTTTTTATATATTATAATGCTTTCGATCAATTGGGTTCCCAAGAGTAAATAAAACTAAATGGTGCTCATTAGTTCTTCCCTTGGTTTTGATAGCAAGCCTTATATAAAACATTAAAGTAAATAGACATACTGTAGATTCAAGGCTTTTATTTTCTCTGGCAGATGGTCAAAGGTAATCACTTGACCTAAAAGCAAGGCATGGGCATGAATATACATTATACATTATCTAGGAAGATCGTGATGATTGTGTTTAACATTAAAGGGAAGATTGCAGAATTAGGTTGCTGTTAAACATTCGGATTGATTTCATCCTTCCAACTAAAAGTCCCAGTACGACATATCACTTTACATTTTGTATTTTGAGAGAAATGTATATTTTATCCGAATTTGACCGAGGTCATGTCGGAAAAGCGTTCGGCAAAGTGACTTTAAGAGAAGGACACAAGTGAATACATAGCAGGAGTGAAGCCACTGTCCACATACGACGGTAAGGACCCCCATCGTACCAAGTCCAGCATTTCTCATACTGTTACACAAAATCAAGATAAACCTTTACCATCATAGTAGACATTGAAAGTCTATAACCAAACTGGCTAAAACTGTTGGCCAATGGTAGCTATAGCTAGCCACATGCTAACCTGAGTGCTAACGTTACTAGCAGCAGTAACAGTAAATCCAGGTATAATGGCTAACACAAACATTGGCTACCATGATATCCTGCAAGTTATATCGGCCAAGAAAGATCAGGCAGTTCAGCTAAAATAAAGACCTACCTTGAAATAAATAATGACGTTAATCCGATTGGTATTTGACCATTCATTTCTGCAAAACGTACAGTGTTGATGGGGTTGTTGTAGCTTGCTTGCTAGCTAGCTAGCTAGTTAGCTTATTCCATCCCCAAACACCATGTTAGATCTGAGTGGGCCAGTTAGTTTTGCAAGACCCGGTGCACTTAGATAGCTGGCTATCTTAATTTTTTATAATCTACTAACAAGATAACATGACAAAACTCTTTGGGCACTTTAGTACCTACTTACCCGATTAGCCTCCATCACCAAAGCCACCAGCTGGCTGTTCCTTTCTTGACGTCAAAGCTGCACTGTATTGTTGGTATAGGAGTTTTTGATGAATGTAATTCAAATTGCGAAAATGTTTTATACACTTTTGCATAAAGACCGTTTATATGGAATATAATCAATCTACGTTGTTAGATTTGTGGAATATATTGTATATCATGCCACCTTTCCTTTACGATTGCATAGGAGAGAAGTCTGATTTAATTATAGTTTTACTGCTATTGCATATGATAATTACAAGGGTGATAGTAGTGAAAGGAGGTCAGGTGCTATAAGAATAAACGTGTGTGTGTGTGTGTGTGTGTGTGTGTGTGTGTGTGTGTGTGTGTGTGTGTGTGTGTGTGTGTGTGTGTGTGTGTGTGTGTGTGTGTGTGTGTGTGTGTGTGTGTGTGTGTGTGTGTGTGTGTGTGTGTGTGTGTGTACAGTATGAACCCAGAGGGTAAAGGGGGAGGTACTGTATAATAGCCGTGGTTTCAAGAACCCCTGTGCTCTGGGTGTGGGTTATGTGGATGAATGAAATTATGTAAAACATATACGATTGTATGAACAGGTGTTCAGTCTTACAGAAAAGCCATTCATGTTTTTTTAAGGACAGTATAATGTAGAGGCTGTTTGCTGGAGGGCTAATGATAAATAATATTTAGTGATTTGATACTTGTTCTGCTATCAAAGTGGTTAATAAAATATGTTATTATGGTGAAATGGTAGAAAACCAATTGAATTAATCTAGATTCCATGTGTGGAATGACAAAGCTATTGGATGCCATTGTCTTTCATTGTCATATCCAGTCTTTTTCAACTGATCTTCAAATGTTAGCTAGAAAAGTCAAGCATTATTCAACAAGTCAACAAGTTGTATATTGTCTTTGTAGCATTTTGTTAATACTACATTTAGATGTCTAAGAGGAGATTTAACATTGCATGAATTGAGAGCAATACTGTTACGCTTGGAATAAAATGGAGCTATCTTTGAAGATTTGTTTATTTGCTTAGCCAATTTGTAGATAGGAGTTTCAGGTACAGTTTGTGTTCAGGGCAGCCACAAATCCATTCATGAGGGGGGCCTAAACATTGTCAGACCACATTTTAGCAAATGACTCTGGCGCAAATACCAGCTTAATTTGTGTAATGTCCCAAAATTGGGAGAGCAGAGGTAAGATAGTTAGGGAGCACCATCACTGGGAGAGCAGAGGGTAAGATAGTTAGGGAGCACCATCACTGAGCACGCAGGTGGACGGCTGATAAACTAAGCCTATTAGTTTAAACCCAGAGCACCACCTACTGGGGGTTTAGAGTCTCAGAGAAAATCTACCACCAGACTTGTAAGATGGGAACAAAACTAATGAGATGGGGATCCATCTTGATTGTCTCTTTCGCTCTATCGCGCTACAGATCCTTTGTTGTGCAGTTTTGTGCAGACATTCATCCAACTACTAACCAGCTAGCTAGTTTACCTTGACTAATTTGATTGTTTCAATATCAAATGCCAACATCTTATGAAAATAAGATGACCACTGAAATGTGAGGAAAGCACATGGGGTGGATGGAGAAGGTCATTTGTTGAAATTGATTAAACTTGGCATTTCTGTGCTAAATATCCTGATTATGTCCCTGCAGTGCAGCTATGTTTCATCTTAAAATGTATTTGATAATCATTATCATTTTTTTTGTATTAGATAGTGCTCATCATGTGGCCCACATTTTGACTTTCTAAAGGTTTATTAATTATTTAAAACATTAAGCCTTTTTTTCTTCTGTGTCCAGGTGACATCTGTTGCAAGGGGATGACCGAGCGCATTCATAACATCAATCTCCACAACTTCAGCAATTCTGTACTTGAGACCCTCAATGAGCAGCGCAACCGCGGGCACTTCTGTGACGTGACTGTTCGGATCCATGGAAGCATGCTGCGAGCCCACCGCTGCGTGCTGGCCGCTGGGAGCCCCTTCTTTCAGGACAAGCTTCTCCTGGGCTACAGTGACATTGAGATCCCCTCGGTGGTCTCGGTGCAGTCCATCCAGAAGCTGATAGACTTCATGTACAGCGGGGTCCTGCGGGTGTCCCAATCGGAGGCTCTCCAGATCCTCACTGCTGCCAGCATCCTGCAGATCAAGACGGTCATCGATGAGTGCACCCGCATCGTGTCCCAGAATGTGGGCCTGGCCGGTCCAGGGGGGTTCCCTGTCAACCCAGGGGACTCTGGGCAGGAGACGCCCCGGGGCACACCTGAGTCAGGCACCTCTGGGCCCAGCAGCGATGCAGAGTCAGGGTACATGCAGGCCACGTCCCAGCAGAGCCTTGAGCGTGCGTACACATCGCTGTACTCCTACTCGGGCCTCTCACTGCAGAATGGAACCCGTGAGCGCTCCCACTACGTAACCAGTATGACAACAAGCTACGACCCAGCCCTTAGCATGCAGAAGGACCAGCACGACCAGGACCCGCCGTGGATCACTCGCATCCATGAAAGGTCACAGCAGATGGAACGCTTCCTATCCACCCCTGAGACCACCCACTGCCGCAAGCAGCCCCGACCGGTACGCATACAGACAGGAGGCATTCACATAAAGCAGGAAGCAGAGGATGAGTACAGCTGCTATGGTATGGATGAGTGCACAGAGGACACTGACCACGTTGAGAGTGTGGAGACTGAACCGAAGGGTGAAAGCTTTGACTCAGGGGTAAGCTCCTCCATTGGTACTGAGCCAGACTCCGTGGACCAGCACCAGTACCCCGTGGGCTTTGGGAGGGAAGGAGGTGGAGAGGGGACCCCAGTGCAGATTGAGGTCGATGACTCCTCCCCAGAGCAGATTCATGAGACGGAGGAAGGGGGCACATCCCACAGCACTAGCGACAGTAACATGTTGCAGCCCCTGCCCAACCCAATCATGGCCCAGTCTCTGCCAAGTGCCCTACTCTATATGCGTCAGGCCGAATCTCACACCAGCAACCTGAGGATGCCACTCACCATGACCAGCAACACCCAGGTAATGGGCATGGCTGGCAACTCCTACCTGCCCACTCTGTTTCCCACACAGTCGGCCAGCAACAACAAACCCTTCCTCTTCAGCCTGCCACAGTCCATGGGAGGCCAACAGCCCCAGTTTGTGGCCGTGCCGCCCCCTAGTATGCCCCCATTCCCTCAGCAATTGACGGTACAGCAACAGGCAGCGCGGGAACAGCAACAGGCGGCCCAGATGGGACAGGGGGAGAAGAAGCCCTATGAGTGCACTCTCTGCACTAAAACCTTTACTGCTAAACAGAACTACGTCAAACACATGTTTGTGCACACTGGTGAGTTTCAAATAATTTCCCTATACATTTGCAAACATAAAAGACACAAACACAATGAATAATTATTTTAGTTTAGATGTAGCAATGGATTGTTTTTAAACTAGGCTGAGACCAAGGTCTCTTTCACAGATGAGCCCTCTATACACATCAATACACATTAAACACATCGCTATACGCATCAATAACACATCAATATACACTATACACATCATTATATACATCACTATAAACTATACACATCAATATACACTATACACATCAATATATACATCACTATACACTATACACATCAATATACACTATACATATCAATATACACATCAATATACACTATACATATCAATATACACATCAATATACACTATACACGATACACATATATATATTTTTTTTACCTTTATTTATACAGGTTTTTTCTCATTGAGATAAAATCTCTTTTCCAAGAGAGACCTGGTCCAATAGCAGCAGGGGGAACACAACATTAAACAAAACTATAAACACACATACAGTACAACAATTACATATTACATTAAAAACACAAACATCTTGACTAAAAACAGCTGGCCTAAAAACAATTACACTCTTCTTTGATATATACATCGATCAAGTGTTTAAACTCCACCAACGAAACTAGATCATGACATTTTAAAATGTTCAGGAGAGAATTCCAGGACCACGGTGCTAAGTAACTAAAACTATTTCTACCATGACCTGTTCTAATTTTTGGTACTGTTAGAAGCAAATCAGAATGGGACCGTAATTGATATTTATTTACTGACCTGACTAAAAAAGAACAGAGATAAAATGGCATTTTACCCAATATGGCCTTATAAATCAGTGTATACCAGTGTTTAAGCCTACYCAAGGTCAATGACGACCAGCCAACAGCGCTGTAGAGATCACAATGATGTGTTAGACATTTCTGATTTGTAATGAACCTGAGGGCTGCATGATACACTGAATCAAGTGCTCTCAGGGTAGTGGCTGAGGGCTGCATGATACACTGAATCAAGTGCTCTCAGGGTAGTGGCTGAGGCCTGCATATATATAACATCACTAAAATCTAAAACCGACAGTAATGTACATCGTACCAGCTCCTTCCTGGCCTCAAAAGAAAAACAAGCCTTATGCCGGTAATAAAATCCTATTTTCAGCTTGAGCTTCCTTATCAAGTTCTCTACATGCACAGTGAAGCTCAGCTTATCATCCCCACACACCCAAATATTTGTACACTTTAACTTGCTCTATAGTATGTCCAGCCAATGTAGCAATGACATGATTTGTAACATGCCTGGCATTTGAAAATACCATGCATTTTGTTTTACCTGAATTTAGAATCAGCTTTAAATCATACAGATTCTGTTGTATGATGTTAAATGCTCTTTGGGCATTTTCAAAAGCTAAAGATAAACTACCACTTGAATAAAGAACAGTATCATCTGCATAAAAATGAACATCCACTGTTTCAATAAGATCCCCAATGTTGTTGATATATAAAATGAACAACAGTAGGCCCAAAATAGAACCTTGCGGAACACCTGAGCACACCTCTATGGACTCAGATTTACAACCATCCACCATTACACATTGTGTACGATTTGATAGGTAATTTATATACCAATCTAGAGCATGACCAGTAATTCCACAACATTTTAACCTTTGCACTAACACAGCATGGTCCACGGTGTCAAAAGCCTTCGACAAATCAATAAAAACAGACACACAATGTAACTCCTTATCAAGAGCACAGTGGATGTCATTTAAAACCTTCAATGTTGCTGAAACAGTGCTGTGGCCAGACCTAAAACCTGATTGCATTCCATTTAAGATGTTGTTTTCTTGGAAGTAGGTCTTTAGCTGCCTACTAACTAAGGACTCCAGTACCTTTGACAGTACAGTACAGTATATTATACACTATACACATCAATATACACATCAATATACACTATACACATAAATATGCACATCAATATAAACTATACACATCGATATACACATCAATATACACTATACACATCAATATACACTATACAAATCAATGTACACATCAATATACATTATACACATCAATATGCACTATACACATCAATATACACATCACAATACACTATACACATCAATATATACATTAATATACACTATACAGATCAATATTTAAACCAATATACACTACACACGACACTATACACATCAATACACATATCAATATAGACTATACACATCAATATAGTCAATCAATAAATATCAATATTCACATCAATGTACACTATAGACATCAATACACACTATACACATCACTATGCACATCAATGTACACTATACACATCAATATACAAACCAATATACACTATACACCTCACTAAACACTATACACATCACTATACACAGATATATATACACTATACATATCACTCTGCACAGCAATATAAACTAAACACATCAAAATGAACATCAACATGCACTATACACAACAATATATACATTAATATACACTATACACATCAATATACAAACCAATATACACAATACACTACACTATACAAATCAATAAACACATCAGTATACACATCCCTATACACTAAACACATCAATATATTAAATAATATACACATCAATATACACATCGATATACTATATACAGCCCTATACACATCAATATACATATCAATATGCACTATGCACATCAATATACACTATACACATCAATATACACATGTATATACACTATACACATCACTATACACATCAATATACACTATACACATCAATATTCACATCAATATATACTATACAATATACACATCACTATCCACTATACACATCAATATACACATCAATATACACTATACACATCAATATTCACATCAATTTATACTATACACATCAATATATACATCACTATACACATCAATATATACATTAATATACACTATACACATCAATATACACTATACACATCACTATACACCAATATTCACATCAATATACACTATACACTATACACATCATTGAACACTACACATCAATATACACATCAACATACACATCAATATACACTATACACATCAATGTACACATGAATATACACTATACACATCAATATACACATCACTATGCACATCAATATATAAACCAATATAAACTACACTATACACATCAATTCACACATCAATATAAACATCACTATACACTAAACACATTAATATATACATGAATATACACTATACACATCAATAACAAACCATTATACACTATAAACATCAATATACACGTCAATATACACAGAAATCTACACTATACAAATCAATATACACTATACACATTAATATACACTATACACATCCCTATACACATCAATATACACTAAAAACATCATTATACACATTGGCATATGCTGGGGCGGCAGGTAGCCTAGTGGTTAGAGCATTGGGCCAGTAACCTTTCGGTTACTGGATCAAATCCCTGAGCTGACAAGGTAAAAATCTGTTGTTCTGCCCCTGAGCAAGGCAGTTAACCTGTTCCCTGGGGGCAGTGGATGTTGATTAAGGCAGCCCCCTGCGTCTCTCTGATTCGGAGAGTTTAATGCAGAAGACACATTTCAGTTGAAGGCATTCAGATGTACAAGTGACTAGGTATCCCCCTTTCCCTTATACACATCAATATACACAACACTACACTATAAACATCAATATACACTATACACATCAATAGACACTATACACATCAATATATCCTCCACTAATATTGGCAGCCTTGGTAAATAGGAGCAAAACAGGCTGTGAAAAAATTGTCTTTATTGTTTATCCTCTTGGTCTTTCATTCAAAATATTCCCAAAAATCTAACCTTTAATTAAAGTAAAATAATTGAAATAGATCAATTATTATCATGAAACAAATGTTTTTCTCAAATATATGTGTGCCACAATTATTGGCACCCCTTCATTCAATACTTTGTGCAACCTCCCTTTGCCAAGATAACTGCTCTGAGTCTTCTCCTATAATGCGTAATGAGGTTGTAGAACACATGGCAAGGGATTTGAGACAATTCCTCAATACAAAAACTCTCCAGATCCTTCAGATTCCGAGGTCCACGCTTGTGGACTCTCCTCTAGCTCATCCCACAGGTTTTCTATGGGGTTTATGTCAGGGGACTGGGATGGCCATGGGAAAACCTTGATTCTGTGGTCAGTGAAACATTTTAGTGTTGATTTTTGAGGTGTGCTTTGGATCATTGTCCTGCTGGAAGATCCAACCACGGCCCAGTTTAAGCTTCCTAGCAGAGGCAGTCAGGTTTTGATTTAATATCTACTGGTACTTGATGGAGTCCATGATACCATGTCTCCTAGCAAGTTGTCCAGAGCCTTTGGAAGAAAAACAGCCCCACAAAATCAAAGATCCACCACCATACTTCACAGTGGGGAGGAGGTACTTTTCTGCATGGCTATCTTTCTTTCTACGCTAAACCCACCTCTGGTGTTTGTTTCCAAAACGCTCAATTTTGGTCTCATCTGACCTTTTTTTTTTTTTTTTTTTTTTTTTTTTTATCTTTAACCTTTATACCAGGTAGGCAAATTGAGACACGTTCTCATTTACAATTGCGACCTGGCCAAGATAAAGCAAAGCAGTTCGACACATACAACAACACATAGTTACACATGGAGTAAAACAAACATATAGTCAATGATACAGTGAAAAAAAATAAGTCTATATACAATGTGAGCAAGGAGGTGAGATAAGGAGGTAAAGCAAACAAATATATGTATAATAAATAAAATATAAAAAGGCCATGGTGGCGAAGTAATACAACACAGCAAGTAAAAAAAAAACTAAAAACACTGGAATGGTTGTTTGCAGTGGAAGAAAGCGCAAAGTAGAGACAGAAATAATGGGGTGCAAAGGAGCAAAATAAATAAATAAATAAATACATAGGTAAAGAGTATTGTTTGGGCTAAATTATAGATGGGCTATGTACAGGTGCAAAATCTATGAGCTGCTCTGACAGCTGGTGCTTAAAGCTAGTGAGGGAGATAAGTGTTTCCAGTTTCAGAGATTTTTGTAGTTCGTTCCAGTCATTGGCAGCAGAGAACTGGAAGGAGAGGCGCCAAAGGAGAATTGGTTTTGGGGGTGACCAGAGAGATAAACCTGCTGGAGGCGTGCTACAGGTAGGTGTTGCTATGGTGACCAGCGAGCTGAGAAGAGGGGACTTACCTAGCAGGGTCTTGTAGATGACCTGGAACCATGGGTTGGCGACGAGTATGAAGCGAGGGCCAGCCAACGAGAGTGTACAGGTCGCAGTGGTGGGTAGTATATGGGGCTTTGGTGACAAAACGGATGGCACTGTATAGACTGCATCCAATTTATTGAGTAGGGTTTTGGAGGCTATTTTGTAAATGACATCACCGAAGTCGAGGATTGGTAGATGGTCAGTTTTACAAGGGTATGTTTGGCAGCATGAGTGAAATGCTTTGTTGCGGAATAGGAAGCCAATTCTAGATTTAACTTTGGATTGGAGATGTTTGATGTGAGTCTGGAAGGAGAGTTTACAGTCTAACAGACACCGGTATTTTGTGTAGTTCCACATATTCTAAGTCAGAGCCGTCCAGAGTAGTGATGTTGGACAGGCGGGCAGGTGCAGGCACGATCGGTTGAAGAGCATGCATTTAGTTTTACTTGTATTTAAGAGCAATTGGAGGCCACGGAAGGAGAGTTGTATGGCATTGAAGCTCGCCGGAGGGTTGTTAACACAGTGTCAAAAGAAGGGCCAGAAGTATACAGAATAGTGTCGTCTGCGTAGAGGTGGATCGAGAATCACCAGCAGCAAGAACGACATCATTGATGTATAACAGAGAAGAGAGTCGGTCCAAGAATTGACACCTGGGCACCCCATGTAGACTGCCAGAGGCCGGACAACAGACCCTCCGATTTGACACACTGAACTCGATCAGAAGATAGTGTTGGTGAACCAGGCGAGGCAATCATTAGAGAAACCAAGGCTGTCGAGTCTGCCGATGAGGATGTGGTGATTGACAGAGTCAAAAGCCTTGGCCAGTCAATGAATACGCTGCACAGTATTGTTTCTATCTGAGCGTGGCTGAGGTGCACCCATGACCAGCTCTGAAACCAGATTGCATAGCGGAGAAGGTATGGTGGGATTGAATGGTCGGTAATCTGTTTGTTGACTGGCTTTCGAAGACCTTAGAAAGGCAGGGTAGGATAGATATAGGTCTGTAGGCTGTTAGGTCAAGAGTGTCCCCCCTTTGAAGAGGGGATAACCCAGCTGCTTCCAATCTTTGGGATCAGACGACACGAAAGAGAGGTTGAAAAGGCTAGTAATAGGGGTGGCAACAATTTCAGCAGATAGTTTTAGAAAGAAAGGTCCAGATTATCTAGCCGGCTGATTTGTAAGGGTCCAGATTTGCAGCTCTTTTAAAACATCAGCTGACTGTATTTGGGAGAAAGAGAAATGGGGAAGGCTTGGGTGAGTACAGAGGGGAGGGCAGTGCTGCTGTTGTCCGCCGGGTAGGGTGCCAGGTGGAAACGATGGCCAGCCGTAGAAAAATGCTTATTGAAATTCTCAATTATAGTGGATTTGTCGGTTGACAGTGTTTCCTATCTTCAGAGCAGTTGGAAGCTGGAGGAGGTGTTCTTATTCTCCATGGATTTACAGTGTCCCAGAACTTTTTGAATTTGTGTTGCAGGAAGCAATTTCTGCTTGAAAAAGCTAGCCTTGGCTTTTCTAACTGCCTGTGTATACTGGTTTCTAGCTTCCCTGAAAAGTTGCATATCACGGGGCTGTTCGATGCTAATGCAGAACGCCATAGGATGTTTTTCTGTTGGTTAAGGCAGTCAGGTCAGGAGAGAACCAAGGGCTATATCTGTTCGCGTTCTAAATTTCTTGAATGGGGCATGCTTATTCAAGATGGTGAGGAAGGCATTTTTAAAAAATGTCCAGGCATCCTCTACTGACGGGATGAGATCAATATCCCCAGGATACCTCGGCCAGGTCGATTAGAAAGGCCTGCTCGCTGAAGTGTTTCAGGGAGCGTTTGACAGTGATGAGTGGAGGTCGTTTGACCCGATGCCATTACGGATGCAGGCAATGAGGCAGTGATCGCTGAGATCTTGGTTGAAAACAGCAGAGTGTATTTGGGAGCAAGTTTGTTAGGATAGATTCTATGAGAGGACCCGTGTTTACGGAATTGGGGTGGTACTGGTAGGTTCATTGATAATTTGTGTGAGATTGAGGGCATCAAGCTTAGATTGTAGGGTGCTGGGTGTTAAGCATGTTAAAATTTAGGTCGCCTAGCAGCACGAGCTCTGAAGATAGATGGGGAAAATCAGTTCACAATAGTTTCCAGAGCACAAGCTGGGGGCAGAGGTGGGTCTATAGCAGGCGCAATGGTGAGAGACTTGTTTTTAGAGAGGTGGATTTTTAAAGTAGAAGTTTCAAATTGTTTGGGAACAGACCTGGATAGTAAAACAGAACTCTGCAGGCAATCTTTGCAATAGATTGCAACACCGCCCCCTTTGCCCTTCTATCTTGTCTGAAAATCTTGTATTGGGATGAAAATGTCAGAATTTTTGGTGGTCTTTCTAAGCAGATTCAGACACGGCAAACATCCGGGTTGGCAGAGTGTGCTAAAGCAGTGAACAAAACAAACTTAGGGAGGAGGCTTCTAATGTTAACATGCATGAAGCCAAGGCTATTACGGTTACAGAAGTCATCAAAAGAGAGCGCCTGGGGAATAGGAGTGGAGCTAGGTACTGCAGGGCCTGGATTCACCTCTACATCACCAGAGGAACAGAGGAGGAGTAGGATAAGGGTACGGCTAAAAGCTATGAGAATTGGTCGTCTAGAACTTCTAGAGCAGAGAGTAAAAGGAAGTTTCTGGGGGCCATAAAATAGCTTAAAGGAATAATGTACAGACAAAGGTATGGTAGGATGTGAATACAGTGGAGGTAAACCTAGGTATTGAGTGATGATGAGAGAGATATTGTCTCTAGAAACATCATTGAAACCAGGTGATGTCATCGCATATGTGGGTGGTGGAACTGTGAGGTTGGATATGGTATAGTGAGCAGGGCTAGAGGCTCTACAGTGAAATAAGCCAATAAACACTAACCAGAACAGCAATGGACAAGGCATATTTACATTAAGGAGAGGCATGCTTAATCGAGTGATCAATAAGGGTCCAGTGAGTAGAGGTTGGTTGGGGTCACGGCGATCCAGACAGCTGGCCGGGTGGATGGCTATCGGTAGCAAGATAGCATAGTATGGAAGTCTATTTGTAGATACCTCGTGCGTTTCCGTCGGTAGGTTAGTGGGGTTCCGTGTGGTAGAGGGGATCAATCCAAATTGGCAAAATAGATATAGTGACCCAAGAAAAAAATAAAAAATAAAAATAATAATAATAATTGTCCGATATACTTATTCAGATAGCAGCCGATAAGACAGCTAACGGTTAGCGGGCCCCAGATGAGCGTTCAGGTAACGTCGGGACGGAGGTGCCAGTTGGATAACTCCCTCGGGCAGATAACGTCGGCAGTCAGTCGTGAAGGCCCGGTGGYGCTCCGTATCTGCAGCAACAACAAAACAAAAAAAACGGGTCCGGATAGGTGACTGTAGCCCAGGAATGGCTGATGGAACTCCTCAGCTGGCTAGCTCCGGAATGATTTGAGTTTGCTCCGGGATCGACGTAAGCCAATAGTCACACGGTTTGCAGCTAGCTAGCTGAGCCTGCGGCTGAAATCCGGGGAAACTGAGAGAAAAAAAAAAATAAAGTCCCGGAATGCTCCGGTCCGAGTCGCGTTGCACAAAAGTGCCGGTAGATTATCGAGCTAAAGGAATAGCTGATGACCACAAAACGTGGGCAGCTGAAACACCAACGCTAGCCAGCAGACCGGCTAATTTCTGGGCAGCTACAGATTAGCTTCTGGCTAGCTATCGGATAGCTTCTGGTTAGCTTTCTGGCTAGCTTCTGAATTAGCCCCTGGCTAGCTTCCACGGTGGATTTTCAGATTTGAGGTAAATAATACTTTTTTGTAATTGGTGAAGCGGGTTGCAGGAGAGCTTTTGTAGTTGAGTTCTTGGATAATAAAATATATAAAAGATATGCGAAGAAAGGTGTAAATATATATATATACAGGACACGACAATACGAAACAGAAATGACGTCTGAACTGCTAAGCCATCTTGGAACCATAGAACCCGGTCCCATTGAAAGTTACAGTAACGTTTGGCAAACTGTAGGCGCCTGAGTTTGTTGTTTGATGACAGCAAAGGCTTTTTTATGGCAACCCTCCTAAACAACTTGTGGTTATGTATATGGCGTCTGATTGTAGTTTTGGAGACTTTCTGACCCCAAGACCCAACTAACGTCTGCAATTCTCCAACTGTGATCCTTGGAGATTTTTGGGCCACTCAAACAACCCTCCTCACTGTGCAAGAGGTCAATATAGACACACATCCTATATACAATATACACATCAATATACACTATACACATCATTATACACATCAGTATAAACTATACACATCAATATACACTATTCACATTACTATACACATCAATATACAAACTAATATACACTATACACATCAATACACACATCGATATACACGTCACTGTACACATCACTATACACATCAATATACACTATTCACATCAATATACAGATCAATATACAGTACCAGTCAAAAGTTTTGATACATCTACTCATTCATGGGTTTTTCTTTATTTGACTATTATCTACATTGTAGAATAATAGTGAAGACATCAAAACTATGAAATAACACATATGGAATCATGTAGTAACCAAAAAAGTGTTAAACAAATTCTACAAAGTAGCTACCATTTGCCTTGGTGACAGCTTTGCACACTCTTGGCATTCTCTCAACCAGCTTCACCTGGAATGCTTTTCAAACAGTCTTGAAGGAGTTCCTTCACTCGGCGATCCAACTCATCCCAAACCATCTCAATTGGGTTGAGGTCGGGTGATTGTGGCGGCCAGGTCATCTGATGCAGCACTCCATTCCACAAATTAACTTTTAACAAAGTACACCTGTTAATTGAAATTAATTCCAGATGACTACCTCATGAAGCTGCTTGAATGAATGCCAAGAGTGTGCAAAGCTGTCATCAAGGCAAAGGGTGGCTACTTTGAAGAATCTCAAATATAAATGATTTGTTTAACACTTTTTTGGTTACTACATGATTCCATATGTGTTATTTCATAGTTTTGATGTCTAAACTATTATTCTACAGTGTAGAAAATAGTAAAAATAAAGAAAAATCCTTGAATGAGTAGGTGTGACCAAACGCTTGACTGGTACTGTACATAAGGGATTATCAACGAGGGGCTATGCGTTCTATGGAAAATAATGAAGGAGGTGGAATGTGTGTTCCAAGACACGGAGTGGAACTGACCATCCATGGAGTTGCATTATTTCCCATAGAACACATAGCCCCTCGTTGATTATCCCTTATGTACAGTACCAGTCAAAAGTTTGGTCACACCTACTCATTCAAAACTATGAAATAACACATATGGAATCATGTAGTAACCAAAAGTCCTGAGTTGATTTTCCCTTTCATACCATGGCTATAATTTCAGACATTTGCCACTAGAAATGAGGTTCATTTGCCAGTAGACATGTGTTCAACATCCACTGAAGTAGCTAGCAAGTTTACTAGCTGTGGTAACCAAACAAACATACTTGCTAGCTTGCTATTATGAAAACCAGTGGTGTAAAGTAATTAAGTACTACTTAAGTAATTTTTGGGGGTATCTGTACTTTACTATTTATATTTTTGACAATTTTTACTTTACTACATTCAAAAAGAAAATGATGTACTGTTTACTCCACACATTTTCCCTGACACCCAAAAGTACTCGTTACATTTTTGAATGCTTAGCAGGACAGGAAATTGTCTAATTCACACACTTATCAAGAGAACATCCCTGGTCATCCCTACTGTGTCTGATCTGGCTGACTCACTAAACACACATGCTTCATTTGTAAATTATGTCTGAGTGTTGCAGCGCGTCCCTGGCCGTAAAAAAATCAAAATGGTGCCGCCTGGTTTGCTTAATATAAGGAATTTGAAACGATTTATACTTTTGATACTTAGGTATATTTTAGCAATTACATTTACTTTTGATACTTAAGTATATTTAAAACCAAATGCTTTTAGACTTTTACTCAAGTAGTATTTTACTGGGTGCCTTTCACTTTTACTTGAGTCATTTTCTGTTAAGGTATCTTTACTTTTACTCAAGTATGACAATTTATTCAAATTCAAGTATTACTTTTTCCACCATGAAAATCGAATTCAACAATACCAATACTGTTTTCAATTTGACTTTTGCTTTCAAAAGCAGCTCAAACAAAACATGTAAAAATGAACTAAGGCACCTCTGGGGTTTCTGATATATGGTCAATATACCACTACAAAAGGCTGTTCTTTGGCACGACGCATCTCGGTGTATATTGACCATATACCACACCCCCCTCAAGCCTTATTGCTTAAATATACACTATACACATCAATATACACAATACACATCACTATACACATAAATATACACTGTACACATCAATATACACTATACACATCAATATACACATCAATATACATTATATACATCAATATACACTATACACATCAATATACACTATACACATCAATATACACTATACACATCACTGTACACATCAATATACACTATACACATCAATATACCCATCAATATACACAACAATATTCACATCTGTACACGAAAAGCATCAACACAATCATAGAGAACAAACATCTTCAGTACAAAGGTCCTCAATCAGCCTTTTGAATTCCCTCCTAATAAATGTGTATTTTGTTTAGTTCCTTGATGTATATAGGCTATTTCTTGATGGATGGATGGCTAACTCTGATTCAGAGGGGTTGGGTTAAATGCGGAAGAAACATTTCAGTTTCTTGAATGCATTCAGTTGTACGACTGACTAGGTATCCCCCTTTCCCTTTATACAGTATATTTGTTTTCTGTGCATGAAAGAAGTAGTGATTTTCAGGGATTGACATTAAAGGTTGTCCTACTGGCCAGGCAAGTGAACTTTCTGGTTTCTTCCCTTATGGACGGAATGGCAGTTGGGCAAGTTGAGCCTTCTCTGTGGTTTCCCCATTGGTCAGGTGAAAACAACCAAACTTTCCAGTAGCCTAAAACATGTATTTTTGGTTCCTCCCAATTGTTTAAGTGAAAGAGAGACAATTTATGGCACTTTATGGCTCTAGCTGTTTGCACACAGAAATGTCATAAATTGTCTTCCACTTAAACCACGTGTCAAACTCATTCCATGGAGGGCCAAGTGTCTGCGGGTTTTCGCTCCTCCCTTGTACTTAGTCACTAATTAGTAAAGAACTCCCCTCACCTGGCTGTCTAGGTCTTAATTGAAAGGAAAAAGCAAAAACCCGCAGACACTAGGCCCTTAGTGGAAGGAGTTTGACACCCCTGACTTAAAAAATGGGGAGGAACCAGAAATATCTGTTTTAGGTTACCTTAATGTCAATCCCTGATTTAGATCCAACTGATCTCTACAAATTAGTTATAAGGCTCTGTCACATTGAAAAGTGAACTGTGGCTACCTGCATCATGTAGCTGATATTATGTTTTTGATTACATTATAGTGGGTGATATATAATGCCCTTTATGGTTGCCCATTAAGCTTGTTCTGTAAGATATCACACATTGATTCGGTACTATTTGTCATTTTAAAGTTGTATCAGTGGGTGGTTGGTGCATAAATATTAAAAGTAAAAAATAGGGAAGACAACACCGAGCAGGATGTTGGAAGGGGTTCAAATTTGACCTGAATTCATAATTGGGCCATTTAAGAGCAGAATGAATGAATAAAAATTATAATGTTTTTGATTAGTTTAGAAAATATATTCAAACTGAGATACTAGTTCATACACTGATAATATGTTAATGAGTAAGAAGGAAATATCGGTGCCTATTCAAATGTAACGAATCAGACACTGGAGGATGAGCGTGCCCATAAACAATGGCTGCTTGACAGTGAGTTCATGGACTGAGGTGTTGGGTTTACTGTTGTTTTGTGATGGGCAACGTCCTCGTTAATTAGCAAAAATCATGCAACATTCTCAAGGCTACATTCGAAGAATGGAGCTTCACTGTCAGTCAGTGTTCTTTGTTGTTTAGCAGGGTTTTGTGTTTTTCTGTCTCCTTTTTCCTCCTAATGACTGTGACTTCTTTGTACATCCAGGTGAGAAACCACATCAGTGCAGCATCTGCTGGCGCTCGTTCTCCCTGAAGGATTACCTAATCAAACACATGGTCACTCACACAGGGGTGCGTGCCTACCAGTGCAGCATCTGCAACAAACGCTTCACCCAAAAGAGCTCCCTCAACGTCCACATGCGGCTGCACCGTGGAGAGAAGTCCTATGAGTGCTACATCTGCAAGAAGAAGTTCTCTCACAAGACCCTGCTGGAGAGACACATGGCTCTGCACAGCACAGGGGGCGCCGTCACAGGGCTGTCCGGGGCAGCAGGTGCCGGTGGCCCCGTTTCCATTCCCATGGCCGTGCCCGAACCTGGCGCCGGCGTGGCGGCCCTCGCCATGCCCGTCGGCGGTGGCGCAGGAGTAGGGGGTGGGGTCGGACCAGGAGTGGGTGTGGCTGCGGAGGCAAGCTGCCAAGAAGGGACCACCTACGTGTGCTCCGTCTGCCCTGCCAAGTTCGACCAAATTGAGCACTTCAATGACCACATGCGAATGCATGTCTCCGATGGATAAGTACAAATAGATACACTTCTTTAAAAAATATTAAATGAAAAAGAAAAATGGCACTAGATTTTTTTTTATTTTGAGGCATGAAGAATAATCAGTATAGACACTGGCACATTAAGTTTCCCAGAAATGAGTTTTTTTTTGTTATTCTAAAAGAAAAACAAGATGGTGGCCTTAAGGCTTTGTAGTTTGATATTGATCCACTGGATGGATCCTTACTACAGGCCTCTAAATGTATGCTTTCCTAAAATACTGATTTATGTGTTGAACACTACCGAAAGGCCTATGAAAGAAACACACACACATACACAAATTCAAACTCACACACCTATATACAGTATAAATATATCTTTGTATGAGTGTATGTGTTAATCTGTGTATGTGTGTACTTGTGCGTGTGTATTTGTATGTGTGCGTGTGTGTGCGTGTGCAAACATTGCCATGGAATTTGGAACATGGTAAATGTAATCCCATATTGACCGTTTTGGACACTATTAGGAGTCCAAGCTTACTGTGGTATAATTTTCACAAAAAAATATAAAAAATCTGGCTTGGGCTAAAGATTCCCTCTAAAAAATATTGTTGGTCACAAGTTTGCCTTCTTATGTAGGGTAAGAAAAGGAGAGTAATTAATTTGACACTGGGTTTTTATTTATTATTATTAAGGTATTGAGGGATTACAATACAGCTGTTGTGAAGGTACAAATTGATATTAATAATTGTACTGAAATGTAACTTCCTGTGAGTGGGTATAGAAATGGGTATTTAGTATATGTGTTATTGTCCATGCATTTTGATGGTTCAGGTTAAGTTTACAAAATTAGGGTTGTTGATAAGACAGTATTTGAGAAAAATGTAACATTGTTAGGAGTTTATTTCATTTGCATACACTGCCACTAATATCTTAGAAGACTGTTAAGGCTATTAGACCTCTTCCATTTACAACATGTGACATAACAAAAGACTAAAGGTTCTTCTTGACATAATGAGGTTATAAATTATTGTTTAGTTCTATGAAGAGGATTTTACATGTGCAGTTGTAGCAGGCTTGATTGAGTATGCTACCAGACTCATCATGACTGCTGCTTCGCAATTTGCACCAGACTGTTATCAGCTGTAGATTACAACATGATTGGTCAATATTACTATTAACGTTTAAATTAAGAAACTAAAATATATTATTTGATAATGGAATGGTTTACCAGGATAGTTTAAGACAGCTTTCAAATAGATTACCGGTAAATTGAGTGATTCTGTGAACTTGCATTGGACAAAAATATAATTGTATGACCTAAATCTCTGTATATCCTGTTCCTATGGACATGACACAGCTATTTGAGCAGGTGGAGAAACTAAAATGCACTACTCCTGAAATGTTAGCTCCACCTGGTGGCCCAAATGGCATGTCACGTTCGGACATTTAATACAAACACCGAGACAGACGAGGCAAAAGAAACCACAATAACATATACCCCGGTCAATAATTACTTCATAATATAACACAACTTGCAGATGGACTTCCAAGACAATAAGATACATTCCTGATTTCACAGATACCTAGACACAGTGTGTACAGAATAGATTTGGGAGTAAGGCAAGGGGATGCCATTCAAGTGTCACGTCACTCAAAGGCTCTGCTCTGATATTTGGCTTACTGTTCATGCATTTTATCCAAAATAAGACATACACGTCTGCCTGCAACTGCAATCTGAAGATTTTGCTCATTTCTTTGAGTAGACACACCTTTTTAGTTACCATGATAAGATAGTAACTTACCAGAATTACAGTACAGTCTGAAAACAATATGTTGTAGATAAAAACAAAGTGCTGCTTTGCACATTTTCTTCAAATGCCTGTGCTTAATATTTTATTGTTTTACTTAATAAATGAAATTCTATTATTTTCATTTGTTCATTTTTTAAACATCTTTCTTAAAAGCTTGATAAGAGGACTGCATTATTTTCTTGCATAGCCTATATGTTGCACTGCTTGAGCCGATAAGTGCACTACTGTTACCAGAGATATTATAGTTTTAGAGAAAAATAATCATTTTTTATCTAATAATTTGTTGTAGAATTATCGTGTTAGAATAGCTTTGTTCCATTTTACGATAAGGTCATTTTATGTTTCTTAGCTTTTGTTATCTCTTGTTATTATATGTATTTACTTGTGCTGTGTTTGTGCAAGCGTTTAGTTCTATTTAAATGTGATCCATCGTGTGAGCTTGTCTCTGTTTTCAACCTTTTAATGTATTCTTTTCAAGAGGTAATCCCCTTCAACAGCAGTTATCCCATTGCATACATTAGAACAGATGCTGAATTTTCATACAAAAGCATTCATGCCAAACGAAATCCCCCCCCAAAAGAAAAAAATATTTTATAGTGTCCGTGGACATAAATTATGTGTTTTTTTAGAACAAGTTTCTTTAGGAATTACAGGGTGGGTGGGAGATTGTACGCAGCTATTATTTGCTATTTGTAAATTGTACACAAGTCTGCATCTCTTGTGTTTGTCTGTGTGAGTGTTTGTGTGTGTTGTATAATCAAACTGTTGGTGTCCCAAGTGGAGGTGTAATACCTGAACTGTAGGGCTTCCTTTGCAATATGCAGTGCAGGTACTGTGAGACGCAGCTTTAGCTAACCCTCTTGGGCTAATAAACACATTTGTTGTGCACATTTACAAAGACATCTATTGATCAAATATTGATAGTGGTAAATACATTGCCCCGAGTGGAAGAAGTGCATGGCATTTTGTGCCTAGTGCTTTAGTTAGCTTCAGCTAGTTGATATTTGGATAAGGCCTACCTAATAATACTCTTCTATCATCTTCACTGTATTCTATCTTTGTCTCTTTCAAATTGAAAACAAGGAAGTGATGAGGGCTATTAGTTAGTAATCAATCCCAGAGTTTCCTCATATCATCAGAGCGAGGGCCTTGTATTATGTTTCATAGAGTTTCTATCTGGTCACTGAAATAGCATGTGGTTGTCAAGTAAAGGGAACAATATATGTGACTTGTGATTGGGCCGGAGTTTGTTATCCTCTGCTGCAGAGGTCTCTATCGGGAACACAAGCCTATAAATGCTTCTACTCTGTTGCTCCCATTGCTACTCTGTAAGACCAGGAACTGCATGGCTGCATACAAGGTTAATTGTGTCTGTAGTCTTAGAGGACTCTGTAGTCTCATGTTTGATGAGACAAAGTCCTTAACAGATTGTTACAGTATGTAAGGAACTGCTGAGATCTATTTTGATCACATGTTATTGCTCTGGCATAAAGTTGTTGTTGGTGGTGGTAGTGGTAGGGGTGGTGGTGGTGGTGGTGGTAGAGGTAGTAGTGGTAGAGGTGGTGGTGTTGCTTGTGGTGGTGGTGTTGTCTGCTCTATGGAATAATATAGAAATGGTCAACCAGCTAGGCAGAGCAGTACATTCACCAAGTTAGTCCCAGTAAACACAGTAAGAACCATGCACTGTGAACTAAGTCCAACCATCAGTTTCAGAAACAGAATAATGAATGCTAAACTATTTAACCATCACGTATTTCTTATGAAACCAGACCAGACTATAGTTGCTTCCAAATGTATTATCAGTGAGATAATCTAGCATTATTTTGACCACTTTGCAGTCTCTTACAGTCAGCCTAAATGATATTTATGTCATAAATGAATCAAATGCACTATTGACTGTAGATGTTTTTCTAAAGTACATCATTTTCTCGTTGTCATAGGTTGTGAAAAAAGATAATAGCAAAGTAATAGTTTAATGTTGGTTTTGAGATATTTCAAGAGTGGATTTGGGCTATATAAATCATCCATATTATCACACAGCTCACGAGATATGGTTCATTGGAAACATAACAGAATCTTTGACAATACTGAGGTATATGCCTGTTGGCTCGCCCCGGCCCATAGATGGTTGACCTCACTTATACCTGTGTGTGACTTACAAGCAGACGCTTAGCATTAGTATCATTTTATGATACTATAAATTGACATGACATAAGAACTTTCCAGGATTTGTTTTCCAACAACGCCATGTTTTGTCAGCAGTCCCTCCCTGGCCTTTCTTGTCATATCTCTCTTTTGTTTGATTAACTTATTGTACCAGTGGCTGATGTCATTGTGTTCAATTAATAGTCAGGTAAAAAGTTGGGAAAACATGCAATGCGACCCTGAAATACGCCCCCTGTCGTTGTTGTCCTCGGTTTATATACTATACAGTCAAGAAAGAGTTTAGAATTTATGTTTGTAAGATTACTATAACATAATGTATTTTTCAGCTATACAATATATTCACAGGTATAGAATTACTTAGAATTAAGCCTACAGCTTTTCGTTTGGTGTTTTAACTGTCATGTTCTTATATTTCACATTTTTACTTAAGTGTAGAGACACAGGATCAGTTTTGCAGTGTGTTTGAATCATCTATGTGCTTGTGTGTTCCAGGGCTTTAATTTGCCTGTTTTTCTTGCAACCATTATGTACCGGTGCATTTGTAAATAGTTTTTAGTTAGTGGGCAAAGGATAGACAGCCATTGAGTAAGACATCATAGCTTGTCAGAAGCGCCTATCTTCTGGTTGGACATGAACCCTCTTTTCAAATGGGAGATACTGTACGTTCAGTTGGAAAAAAATAGGAAAATATAACAAATGTAGTGCTAAGACTAATGTGATGTGATCAGTTACTAGTTTAGCTCTTGTGACTAAGCAGGCTTTTAGAGAAATACCCATGCTGTTTATCTCACAGCTCCTGATGTACTTTCCTTCAGTGTCCTCACATTCATTTTATTCACTCACCTAGAGTAGTAACACATAGTAACTCAGAAACGAACAATTACCATGACAGTAAACCTGCTGGCATACATTATACAGATACAGTCCAACTACATAATATCAGTTGAATCTAAAGTATATATACACCGTTTTTTTTTTATCAATATGTTCTTCATCAACAACTTTAACACATATAATGGAAAGCGTTTGAGATACAGACAGAACTGTAACTATAGGAATATGCTTTGAGGGATATAAGGAGTATGCCTAGCTATCAAGTGCCTATTTATACATTACTATACTAAATCTTCATAAAGTAGTTTTGCTCTCCTACCGTACATTTTCCAAATATATACAGTAGCTATATATACATGATAATCTATACACAAATGATAACAATATTTATACTACTATAACAGCAATGTTGGTCACAGTCATAACACAGTGCATCCTAAGAAAGCCCTTTAAAATATCTTTACCCGCCTCAAATCTTCTATTTATATAAGATAGATTTGTTATTATTTCCTGCTGACATACTTAGTTTTATAACTAGTACATATGAGAAAACAGCTAAGATAAACAACTGGAGTTCATTAACTGTAGTAAAGGTTTGCTTTAAGGGGCCTAGCCATGAGGCATTCAACTAACTCTTCTTCATTAAAACAATGAGTAAGCATGTGTAGTAATACGATATAGTAGCTAGTCCCTATCTTCATGTTTGCCATTACAAAAACACAACGTTGTTTTGTTCGTCTAAAACTACAGGTATGTGATCCGAAAGATTTTAAATAGTTTTGCGTAGTTTGCCCAGGTTTGTAAGCACACCTAAATTGTCATAACTTCTGGCTTATCAGCACCAGCTATCATTCTTCTGCCACACTGAATGTCTATAATTACATTTTGGGGGGGTTTTGCTGTTAAAAATAATATAAATAGTAGTCACTAAAACACATATTTTCTTACCTTTCGATTTTTGTTTTGATGCAAAATACCAACCACAATCAAATGTTGTCCTTAGACATAGCCTAGCTGTTCTATCAGAATACAGTGATTATGATCTCACATAAGACATGCCAGTCAGTTGAGCACATTCCTTGTGTTTGTTCTCTGGTTGTAGCTCATAATGATGGATAAAGTGTGTACTATTGTCTTTGTGCTGGTCGGAATGTTTCAGACCTAGCAATCAATGATGCTACTCGGTCCCTGCAGCTAGCTACACGTGCGCGCCTACGTTACTGTACTTGATCAGTGACATCAGTGCAGTGCTATATTTGCTTCAGCTACTGCAGCCTACAACACCACAGCAATATCAGTTAGAAGTGCAATCAAGTTTTACTTGAAGAGTACCAAGCATTTGTCTGAGTGCTAGATGTAATTAAAAGTGTCCTTGTAAACAAGAATCAGACCGCTACCCCTCTTCTTCAGCAGTCTTGTCATAATCTATCGTTGTATGAGAGTGTTACTCTACAATTTGATTTGGAATCAATATTCACCAATTGTGTGTCTCTCTACCTTGAATTGATAAGGAAAGTTAGTGTCATAAATTATTAGGAACCAATACCTGCAGCATATCTGAAATATGCACATTCCTGTAATGTCCAGAACATTCCTGTACCTAGTCTGTCCTCACTCTACGAGATTATGTTGTCGATTTTTTCAGACTCTGTAACAAATGATGTGACCCCAACAGCCTTACTAGGACAATAGATCAATGACTTTCTTTTCATTACTTGCTGGTCTGCTCTGCTGGTTATTTTGTCGTGTGACATTTTCCCCTCTACGTTGGTTTACGTTTAGTTGAATCTCCACAATAATCATCCTCACATTTATGTTTATTATAGTGTCACTGGCTTGCTAAACTGTATATGATTGCAGATCCGTCTCAGAAAAGCACTGCTTAGCATCTCTGGCATTGATGGTCCCATCATAGGATTTTTTTTTAGCTTCTAACCATAGTGCAGAATATGCCCCTGCATAAAGGAAAACGGCCTGCTTGCTACCTTGGTGTGTTCTTCTGGAACATGGTGTGTCCTTCTACCTATCGGATTGTGTTTCATATGCAATATATCTCAAACTCTCCCTTAAATGTTGTGTCTTAGTTACGGAGAATACTGAGTCATCCAGAAGATGTGGAGTTTGAAAGGTGCTGAATAAAAGAGCCTCAACAGTAGCTTGCTTAGCACCCTTGGATGTCTTGGGGCTTTCGGCAGGTCTCTTGAACTTCTAACATGTCCAAAAGATAGTTTATGTCTATGGTAAGATTAAGTAACATGCACTGCACTGTATTACCCATATGTTTTTCTACGTTTGTCTCTCTTTTACCTAATAGGTTTGGTGAACATATTTCTGCCCACTTTCTGCCGTGTACCACACATACTTGTGGTCTCAATCAGCATGCAATCATATATAATTAGTTTGGGCATGCAGAGCTTCCATTACAATACGTTGCTTGGTGTTGTTAAAGGTGCCGGTGGTAGTAATGATTTGTTGTGATATGAAACCAAACCATCAGGGGGCTATTGAACATGTTGGATGACATATGCTTGTTTCCGTAAACACCAAAGAATGATAAGAATATCACAGTGTCTGAATTTCAAGCAGAAAGAACATTATCTGTTGCGTAAGCGATAACAAACACTACCAAGATGTACGTTCCTATAAATGTGTATGTGTTCAAATCTGGCAAGATGGCTAAAATTATATTTTCTTTGATACTCAAGACAGGGTGCTTGTGAAAATGCTTTTCTGCGTTTTGTCCTCTGATCACTATTGGTAGACTGTAGTTTAATTGTTGTGTTAATGTGCCTACTGTAGACCAAAATAGCTTTTCTAAAGAAATTCAGCAAAATATAAAAAGAAACCTGACACGTAGTAGTTGTTGTAGAACTATAGCATGTTATAACATGAATAAGATTGTAAATGTTGCATTGTTCCTCTGCTTAAAATGAATACTCAATATCCATTAGTTATTTTTTCTACACACACTTAGCAAATTGATTTAGGCCTTTTCAATTCACATTTGATTTTGTTTGATTGATCCGTTTATCTTTGTTTAATCCATTTGTCTGTTATTCCAGTTTTCAGTAATTGATTTCTTCCTGCCGTATTGTTGATTTCAAAGCTTTTACTCTCTGATAAACTAAATGCACTGGATTAGTGGAGAACTGATACTAAAGTGACATGCCATGCACAATTTATCTATTTGTCTGAGTAATATTCTAAAGACATCTGTCTCAAAATGTTATTCAAACATATAGTGGAAGACCCATACCGAATTTAGACTGTTTTTTCAAACTTTGAGGTGGACCAAAATATAAGTTGCTTTTGCACATACTTGTTTTGCAATGTGTTGATGCCATTGAGTAAAAGAGTAGGAAGATTAAACTTGCCGCTGCCCATAACAACCGAACCAAGCAACACAAAGAGGCCTAAATCTGATTTAATGGCAACGGTTTTATCCCTCAATACGATATTATAAAATTTTGATGGCTTATTTAGAGCCTGCTACAGATACATTTCCCCCAGATAGCATTAAACACAAAAGCCAGCTGACATTTGATGAATAATTAAGGCAAAAACAACAAAACAGTGTAAAGATATTACTATTAATTGAGTTGTATTAACATCTTGATGAGTTGGACCAAATGTCTTATCAGTTGGTAGCATACAGTAAGTACATGATGTTGATTACTACATGATATATTTGTTGTAATATGAATTGTTCATATCAAAGAAAAATGCAACCCGTTGGAAAATTTGTATTAGTAAAATTTCACTTATTGTGGGGGTATGACATAATTTGAAAGTTTTTTTCAAGCTGGATGTTTGAAATATGATTAGTTATTTGGGCCGTGCTTCTTTAGTGTGGTAGTTGCATAAAGTCAGTGTCTACATTTGACATTGTAAGATCCACTCAGTGATGAATCAGAAAGTCAGTATGCTCCCACAGTACATGTGTCGATTTATGTTACAGAAAGCTTAGGTTTTTAATCAGATATTCAAGCTTTTTTCTGACATATCTTAAAGCTGTTTATTTAAGATATGTACCTGCAGTGAAAAATAAATTGCACTTACATATATATATATATATTATATATATATACTATATATATATGTGTGTGTGTGTGTGTGTGTGTGTGTGTGTGTGTGTGTGTGTGTGTGTGTGTGTGTGTGTGTGTGTGTGTGTGTGTGTATGAACATGTATTTAATTAAGAATCTTTTGTTAGGTTTTGTTGCCTGCTTTGGCTTGTGATTTCTTTATCTTCCTGATCAAATACTCCTTATATATTAGAATAATAAACTTGGCAGAAGTGGAGCTGTTGTAGTACAGGTAGTTAACATCACACATAAGCAACCCTGACTTATATGCTGCAGTAATGTTGTTTTTTCAGTTTGTTTTCTTTTATGTGTGCTCCAAGTTGGTTGGTATTTCTATTACTGTTATGAAACAACCTTGTTTGAATTGTATGACTGCTGTTTTGAAATAGGTGATGAGTTTTTTTTATGTATGTAGGTAGGCTACAAGGAAGTTTCATACTTTGACTTGTCAAACACTGGACTGGAGTGAGTTTTCCAACATTTCCAAGTTGAGAGCTATTATATGAAAGACATGAACCGACTACACAGAATACAGCCTTATCGCACACATTACCTGACAGACAGAGAGGGTCCAACCTGCTAGAGAAGGAATAGTGACTTCTCTGACTGGAAATTTTATTTCCACCATTTAATCGATAAGGTGCTGAAATATATCTGCCAAAATGTTGCATTTGTCAGGCTTATAAAATCTGGCCATCATAATTATACAATAACGATTTCAAAATTCCCTGTTCTAACAAAATAAGTAAATGCTAAAATATCAAAAGGGATACCACTTAATAGCAATTCATTAATCAAAAGAAACCACTTGGTATATGTTGTCTTACTATGTCAATCAAACATATAGATTGAACCCTGTAGTGACCTTAATGTCAAAGTCTTTTTTTAGAGCCGACTACCACTTATCAAACCAGAAAAGAGATTTGCACTAAACATATTTTGGTCTTCGTTGATGGAAAGCAATATGACACAGAACAATTGACACATTCTTCAAGCCACAGTATCTCAAATAAGAGAGCTGTCTGTGCACAGGGGTAATGCTGTGTAAAAGGTGATATTTGAAAAGTTTGTTGAATTTTTTTTTTGTGTAAAGGTACAGAATGGAAACTTGTTGTCTTTGAGACGCACATTATGAACTTGGACACGCACACATTGTTGTTTAGAGTTGACATATTTGACCAATCAGAAGTGTCCGAGTCTGAGGTGCATAGTTTCCTCTTGTGATTGTTTTGGAGAAAATGAAACGGCTCTTACTAGCCCTAAATGAGGGACAGGAAGGAGAGGAGTGTTACAACATATCCCATAAACATGCAATCATTGTAAAAGATAACTGAACAAAAGGTAAAAAAGGTTTATGTTATGTAGACACATTTTTTTTCAAATGATTCCAACATAAGACATTAAACTTCCTCCATGTTAAAACATACAGTTTTCTTCACTGATTTACTCATTTTTGTTTTAAAACACTCATATGATCTGTAAAGATTCAAGGTCAGTTCAAGGTCATTTTTCTGGGAAATTATTGATTAAAAATATTTATGAAAAAAAGACTACAACATTTGTGTAGTAAAACACTGATGGATGGGAAATGTAACTTTCCTTGTCAATTGTAACATCAGTTTAGCCATCCAAAGAATCAAAGTCCACCCACATATATTGTAATTCATAATTACCCATAAGAAAATAGACAGCAAGAGTAGTGGGTTGAAATATTGTTGACGCCTAAATGTTCTTTATTGATAATTTTAAATCATCAATAATTTATGATAGCAATCATGATAACTATGATTTTTGGTATCTGGAAATATTAGCTTTCCTGTTATTAGGCCTACCGTTTTGTGGTGCTGCAGTTTGTCTAAATATGTTGCGTGTTAGAGGAAGCATAAGTATGTGCCTTCTTGTAATCTCCTTGGTGAGCTTGTTATTATTGAGAAGCTTAAGCCAGCCAATTGTGTTTGCACTAAAACCAAATTGCTTTTGTGATGTAGGCTATTTAAGCAAGCTTGTTGCATCACTTTAACCGTACAGTATGCATGAGGGTGAAATTGGTAAGTGATAGGGCTAGAGCTCCCATCTGTTGAACTAGTGCAGCTTAGGGAATCCCCTGAACATATCAGCTTTGTACTGCGTTCAGTTTTTGATTCCATCTCATTTATTACTCTTCTAAATGATCACAGACACATGTTCCACAGTAAATAGTCTCTGTGGAATATCCACATTCTAAAAGATAAGTAAATAACATAAGAAATAAAATACAGCCCTCCTTTTTTATTTTTTTCATATGCCACAGCTGAACAGCTGCATTACTGTAGTAAGAGATATTCAACCATTCTCTCAACCCATGGAGATGCATGATTACAAGAGGTCGCCTCGAGACTTGGTCAACTTTATTTTTATGTTTTTTGAAAGTTTCTGTTTTAAGTTCTTTTTGTTTGTTTAAATCTAAGAGAAAGACCTACAGTACATGCTTTGAGTCTTACAAATGCACCTTATTCATGTCAGTCTGAGTGGAAAAGACTGGCTATGTAATATCTCTGGTTTATCACCTTACTACACAGCATGTTTTCACTWTATGCCAGTTTTGCTATTCTTCCGTGCATATGATTTCCAAAATAAACCTTATATATTTTGTGAAAATGTTTAAAGGGATGTGCCAAAGTTTGGAGGCGATCTCCCAAGTTTTTATGCTAATTATTTGTTCTTTCTTCCTCCTTTAGTTATCACAATGGTATGTCAAACCTTTCCTATCAATGTGTGAAAGCAAGTTATTTCAGCAAACAGTATCATTACCTGCCATTTTACAGTAAGCCCTGTATTTCACGTATATTTACCAGTGATGTGTATTTGTTATTATAAAGAAAAATWGCCGTAAAGCTTCATTATGTTACATAATATTGTGACTTTTTTCGAAAAACTGTGAAGACTTATCTTGCATATACTTTATACAGAAGTATTAAGCCTTAATACAAAATACTAAAAAAAGTGTGGAAGAATAAACTGATTGTTGCTAAGTAAGGATGATTTTTTGTAAATGTTACCAGCACTTTTTTTGTAATTTTCACTCTGAGGTATTGTACAAGTTCACGCTGTTTGTGAAGTTTGATTATGAAGGAATAAAAACTAGTACTTTCCTGTACTTCACAGAAAGTAATGTTGTGTTTTTATTTCATTAAAGGATTTGCTTAGTGGACCAGCCATATGTTGCTACCTGATGCTTCAATAATTCAAAGGTCCATATTACATTAAGCCACTGATTTCCAAACAATTTCAACTAGTGAAATGTACTCTTTGATGGTCAGCCTCTGTGTAACAGTATAACTTTAGTACGTCCCCTCGCCCCGACACGGGCGCGAACCAGGGACCCTCTGCACACATCAACAACAGTCACCCACGAAGCGTCGTTACCCATCGCTCCACAAAAGCCGCGGCCCTTGCAGAGCAAGGGGAAACCCTACTTAAGTCTCAGAGCAAGTGACGTAACTGATTGAAATGCTAGTAGCGCGTACCCGCTAACTAGCTAGCCATTTCACATCCGTTACATATGCAGTGTGGTTTTGATCATGTTAAAAAAATTCATCCCCAGACCATAGAAGTTCAAATCTTTAGTTCAAGAAAAAATAAACATTTTATGATTCAAGACATTAGTTATTGTTGATTGCATTATCATACCTTCTAGTTGGCTATATATAGCTGTTCAGGAAACTACATACCTCTCCAGAATTAAATGATGGAATTAATTCAATGCCATCACATGGCTGTATACATTGTTTTACCACACAAACTATGTACAAAAAGACATGAAAACAACCCAACTATTATAGTCATCCTCACTATATGAGCCACATTACAACTGGGTATGTTTATATATTTTTTTCTCCACAATTTCGTGGTATCCAATTGGTAGTTACAGTCTTGTCTCATCGCTGCAACTCCCGTACGGACTCGGGGAGGCGAAGACACGACCCAACCAAGCCACACTGCTTCTTGACACAATGCCCGCTTAACCCGGAAGCCAGCCACACCAATGTGTTGGAGGAAACACAGTCCAACTGGCGACCGTGTCAGTGTGCATGCGCCCGGCCCGCCACAGGAGTCACTAGAGCGTGATGGGACAAGGACATCCCTGTCGGCCAAACCCTCCCCTAACCTGGACGACGCTGGGCCAATTGTGTGCCGCCCCATGGGTCTCCCAGTCGCGGCTGGCTGCGACACAGCCCAGGATCAAACCCAGATCTGTAATGACGCCTCTAGCACTGCGATGCAGTGCCTTAGATCAATGTGCCACTTGGGAGGAAATCACATTATATGTACCTTAGCTTTGATTGGACTGATCATGTCAACATCATACTTTCAAAATCTTAGCTAGCAAGCTAGACAAGCAGTCATCATCATGAATCACGTTGACAATCTACTGCAAATCGTTTTCAATCCTTGTCATTTAAAGAGGAAATTATAGATAAAATGTATCTGTGCTCATCGGCCATTGGACACAAACGTTACACAACAAGTTGGAAATCGCAAATTCAACAATGAGTGGTTTGGAGTGGCTAACTCAGAGTGTTGCTAAGCAATCACTAGCCTACTATTCAGTGTTGTGGGTGTGTGGTCCAAGTCTGGGTTTATTGGCCTCTTTTCCAAGCTTAAAAGGATAAACATTCAACACCATGGGCAAGAAAAGTTTGAATACATTGGCCATGCTGTCAATCCAGCATGACTTTAGTGAGTTCAAGACAACTGGGAACTCTGAAAAAAACTAGCTCCGACTGGGAAAACACGTTTTGAACGGTCATCCAACTCGGAATTCCAAGTCTGGGACTTGGAATTCCAAGTCTGGAACTCGGGCCTCTTTCTAGAGCTCTGACCTGAAGATCACTGACGTCATGATTCGACCTTGTGTTTTTCCGAGTTCCCACTTGTCTTGAAAGCACCATAAATTCAGATAATGCCAGACTTTGATGACAAAATTTGCCCACAAGGACTTCCGTGCCACCTTTCTGTTCAAGTGAGTAGAGCACAACAAGGTGAGTCCAAAAATGTATTTTATATTACTGCATAAATTATGTAATATGCCAGGGAGATATGTATACTGTAACTAAGAAATTAATATTAAGTGTATATCATAAGGTGAATGCACCAATTTGTAAGTCGCTCTGGATAAGAGCGTCTGCTAAATGACTTAAATGTAAATGTATGTTCTGTAGTAAACTGTTAGTAGCCCATGTGCTTCACCCTAATAATTTGTTCCCTTTCCCCCTCATAACTTAGCCTACTGTTCTGACTTGGTGGTGCACATGTAGCCTATAGCCTGTTTTAGATAAATGTAATCATCGAATATTGTAAGAGCTTTCATTGTCTGCTTATATGCCCCCTTTATTTATCCTACGGTTCTGACTTGGTGTACAGGGAGAATACTGTAAGAATGGCCTATGTTCTGAATTCTGTCACTGTACATTTCAAAAGTTCTGAACAAATAGTTATGACTACGTCCGTCCCAGCTTGCTCATTAATGTCTTAATCGAAATTATGGATTGCCTCTTATGCGCTCGTCGTCCCCTTATGCCACTGTTTGTACATCTCAATTGTCAGTAGAAACCACATTTGTTGAGGCAAGTCAGCCATATCAGCTATGTTTTTTTTTAAAGGCAGTAAATGAGGCTATATGAACTGTTTCGCTGCCAGACAAGGCTCCGCTGATAGCAAGGTGTAGCAGTGGTAAGGATTCACTCCATTGTGCTGCAAAGAAAGCTTTGCTGTTGGGATAGCTTTATGTAGGCCCTAACAGTTTGTGGGCACCGTTTGTCACCGTTATAGTGCAATTAATGTATTGTTTAGTGTTGTGTAGTGGCTTTGCTGGCATGCATCTTAATTTTTTGTTGTTGAGTGTGCCCCACCAAGACTGACATGCTAAAATCGCCACTGGTGGTAAGTAGGATAGAGTTCAGGGAAAAACTTGGGGGAATTCGTGTTCCAGAAGAAGATAAGTCATTAATTATAAACTACTACTACTGAATGGTGCAGCGGTCAAGGGCACTGCATCTCACTGCCTTCGAAAGTCACTGCATCTCAGTGCTAGAGGTGTCACTACAGATCCTAGTTCAATCCCGGGCTGTATCACAACCGGCCGTGATCGGTAGTCCCATACGGCACACAATTGGCCTAGTGTTGTCTGGGTTAAGGGAGGGTTTGGCCAGGGTAGGTCGTCATTGTAAAATAAGAATTTGTTCTTAACTGACTTGCCTCGTTAAATAATTGTATTTTTATTTAAAAAAATATTAACTGGATGGTCATGATTAGAGCCTGGCATTATTTTTCGGGTCATGGGTAACTGCATAAATGGAGTGTGTCTGTAAGTGGCCGTGTCAACAGAAGTGGGAGGATCAAGAGAAGTGGGTGTATGGAAAGCGAATCAGCTAATTGGGCAGATTTGTTGTCACTCAAGACCGTTTGTGGCGTGGCTGATTGGTCTGCATGACTAGTCGATTGTTGAAAACTGTAGCATTTTTAGCTCAGCCTAACCCTAACCTACTACGTTAGATCTCTTAGCCTGATATGTAAACATTAAGCTACTCATCACTGTTGATCCAGCCATTTTGTTGCTGTTTTTGTGTTACACCCATCGCTGTTGATCCACCAACTTCTTTTGCAACGCCAACTTTCAGACACTCCAAGCAAATATTTTTTTATAACTAACCTCATTGTTCTACCTGTGCTCCAAATATCCAGTTACCCACACTTGTCAATTTCAGCAGATCTGGGCCACGAGTGCCAACTGCGTAGTACGCAGCATTGATGTCCTCGAACATGCCAGCTGTGTCGCACGCGCTTTTACGACAGCGTACGACAGACTTCACTCCCACACGGCATTTGCATTGCACGTGTGTTTCTAGCTAGTTTCGAGTCAACATGGCCAAGTCAAAAGCTACACGAAAGAGTGGAGAAACTATGAAGATGACAAGGTTTGTGCACTGAACTCACATTTTCAATAACTCGGGCCTCTACTGATATTCTTTACAGTGCGACTAATTAATTGAAACGAAAGGTCGAGAGCCACTGATGGTGCCAAATACACAAAATTACGTTAAGTAGCTAACCTTTGCGTTTTAACTAGCTACCTGGTTCACCAAAGGAAAACGTTACCTGCCCGAATGCATAGTACCAACTGTAAAGTTTGGTGGAGGAAGAATAATGGTCTGGGCTGTTTTCATGGTTGGGGCTATGCCCCTTAGTTCCAGTGAAGGAAAACCTTAACGCTACAGCATACAATGATATTAGCCAAATCGCTAATTTTAGCTAACTAACGTGATTTGGTGTATTTGGTACCATCAGTGGCTCTCGACCTTTAATTTCAAGTAATTAGTCGCACTTATTTCTTACACTACATGAGGTATGTGGACACCTGCTCTTCGAACATCTCATACCAAAATCATGGGCATTACTATGGAGTTCGAATCAAATTTTATTGGTCACATACACGTGATTAGCAGATGTTATTCCGGGTGTAGCGAAATGCTTGTGCTTCTAGCTCCGACAGTGCAGTAGTATCTAACAAGTAATATCTAACAAATTGCACAACATACCCAAAAATCTAAGTAGGAATGAATTAAGACTATATGTCTATGGACGCGCGATGTCAGAGCAGAACGGACTAAGATTCAGTAGAATAGAATACAGTATATACATATGTGATGAGTAATGCAAGATATGTAAACAAAGGCTCCCCCCTTTGCTGCTATAACAACCTCCACACTTTTCCTGGCATACACCAAACCCAGATTAGTCTGTTGGACTGCCAGATGGTGAAGCGTGATTATCACTCCAGAGAACTTATTTCCACTGCTCCAGAGTCCAATGGCAGCAAGCTTTACACCACTCCAGCTGACGCTTGGGATTGCGCATGGTGATCGCTTGGCCATGGAAACCCATTTCATGCAGCCCCGGATGAACAGTTCTTGTGCAGATGTTGCTTCCAGAGTCAGTTTGGAAATCGATCGCGAGTGTTGCAACCGAGGACCATTTTTACGCACTACACACTTCTGCACTCGGTGGTCCTGTTCTGTGAGCTTGTGTGGCCTACCGCTTCGCGCCTGAGCTGCTGTTGCTCCTAGACATTTCCACTTCACAATAACAGCACTTACAGTTGACCGGGGCAGCTCTAGCAGAGCAGAAATCTGACACGCTGAGTTGTTCCATCATATGACGGTGCCACGTTGAAAGTCACTGGGCTCTTCAGTACGGCCATTCTACTGCCAATGTTTGTCTATGGAGATCGCATGGCTCTGTGCTTGATTATTATAACCTGTCAGCAACAGGTGTGGCTGAAATAGCTAGATCCACTAATTCAAAGGGGTGTCCACATACGTGTGTGTGCTAACTACACGTTGCACAGAACTCCAGGGGCTAATGATGATGGTCTTTGGTAGATTAGTCAAATATTGATGGAATAAAAAGATAACTAAGTGCAAAGTAACAGGTAGCTCTTTTGTCCCCCACTCCAGTTCCCGTGAGATGGTGGTCCAGGGGATGGATGACGAGGATGATGA
The DNA here is from genome assembly GCF_002910315.2 of Salvelinus sp. IW2-2015. Classification (NCBI taxonomy): domain Eukaryota; kingdom Metazoa; phylum Chordata; class Actinopteri; order Salmoniformes; family Salmonidae; genus Salvelinus; species Salvelinus sp. IW2-2015. Next base: position 30,975,214 of record NC_036844.1, read on the forward strand.
GGAGCTTCAACGGGCACTGGCAGATGACATCATTAGTGCTAGTGAGGATGAGGTAGGATACACACACATACACACACACACCTGCAGTAATTATCTTGAGCAATAATAAGTAGCTTATCTGTCTATTTGGAATTTTTGAAACATGCAGGAAGAACACGAAAGAGGAGGTCACTATATTGAGAATCAGTATGAGCTGACTTTTCAAAGCACATGAATTCTGGATTGGTCGGTTCATTTTGGGTACAGTGTAGTGCTCTATACTGACCTTTTTTACAAGGAGCATGTTTGCTCCTAAGTTGAAAATGTAGGCATACAGAAATACATTTAGGAGTATGCAAAAAATGTCTATAGGTAATAACGCTAGAATCCTTCATTTTCTCACTCACTGGTGCTCATAAATGAAAATTCCAGATCGCACTGCAAAATATTTACGTGCATATGTGAGTACAATGGACGAATGTAGGGCCCTGCTGTTTGTTTTGTCTGATACAGGGAGGCAGTGATGATGAGAGGAAACACTGCAAGCTGCTGGAGGCCATCAGCTCGCTTGGGGGGAAGAAGAGGTGAGAGATGTCAGAAAATTGTGCTGCTATAGTACCTTCCTAGATGAGTTGGGCTTCTGGAGTTATACAAGAGAAATGAGGACTGGCAAACTTGGCCCACCAACTCATTATATTATTCACCAGTATGTAATGTTACATTTTTACTTGTATTGCTTTTGTAGTCATGTTTGATCCATTTCTTTGTCTGATGTGCATTGTTTTCACGATCAGGAAGAAGCTTACTGAACGGTCTGAAGCAAGCATTCAGGTGTCAGAATTCACAGTCAATGCTGAAGGTAAATGATGCTAAATGTACCTGATTTACTTATTTGAAAATGCCTTGTGCTTTTATCAAGGTTTTTTGTCAGTTAGTTTGTGAAAGTTAAATGACAGGATCCAGGAACCGTGATGGAAATCCAAAATGTGTTTGAACAATAAGCTGAGTCTGAACTGTATGTCTGTCCGCGTGTCATGACTGACAGGTGAAGGAGACAAAATAAATTTGTCTGACCTCATTGGAACCTTGGATAAGACCCCCAGTGCCTTAATCAAGACGAAGAAGCAGCTGAAGAACCTTCAACACAACCAGAGCACCCTGGAGACGCCCCTGACCAGGAAGGAGACAGAAAAGGTAAGACCACCGACAGGGGCAGGATGTCTAGTCTTGAATGCAGGCCACTGTTCACGACTCAGAGGATTGAACAAATATTCTTGTACAGATCCAAAGAGAAGTGGCTTTTGAGAAAACGTCAAAAGAGGTGTCTCGCTGGCAGAGTGTGGTCCTACAGAACCAGAAGGCAGAGCAGCTGGTCTTCCCACTGAACCAGGAGCCCTCTGGCCCCAAACGCATAGAGCAGGTGGTGGCTGGATGGAAGGTGGGTGTAAAAATATCCTTTTGAGTTTTCTGTTTGTGTAACATGATTATAAACTAATTTCAGATTCATATTTTATGTTCAAGGCCCAAACCCCCCTAGAACAGGAGATATTCAGCCTCCTACGCATGAACAAGCAGCCTCTCCATGACCCTGTCTTGACGCCCACTGAGGAGGCTTCTCTCAGGGCCATGAGTCTGGAGGAGGTGAGTCCCCGCCTCAAGCATGACATCCAGTATGTGGTCAGATGTGTAAAATAAGCTGAATATGGTGTGTTAGTGCTGGGCAAGGACAAAGGCCTGCACGCACTACTGATATTGACTTCATTCTGTATGTGGACAAAACGGACAATGTACTGAAAAACAACAATGTACAAATTGTGGAGTTTTTCTAAATGGTTCTTGGTTGTCACATATCTACAACCAATATATAATACATTATTACATTTTTTTGCAGGCCAAGATCCGTCGGGCAGAACTCCAAAAAACCAGAGTACTACAGTCTTATTATGAAGCGAAAGCCAAAAGGGAAAAAAAAATAAAAAGCAAAAAGTGAGGGTTTGATATCCTTACCATGTAGTTCCCTATATTAATGAGAGTTTGATATATCCTTATCATGTAGTTCCCTATATTAATGAGGGTTTGATATATCCATATCATGTAGTTGCCTATATTAATGAGGGTTTGATATATCCTTACCATGTAGTTCCCTATATTAATGAGGGTTTGATATATACGTACCATGTATTACATACCCTGTATTAACGAGGGCTTGACGCTTTATTTATTTTGCACTACAAAAGTGAACTGTTGTATTGATTTTCCTAAATTGTGCGGTGATAAGAAATTCCTAACTTCTGTAGCTGTAAATTCTGCTGGAGGATGAGCAATGCGAAGTAAAAGGAAATGAGCTGATCCAGGAGGAGGTTTATTAACTGAGATGGTGGAAGGAAGGTGGCATGTGATTGCTGTAACATCACTGCAAGGGAACATCAGAGGCACTACATGATGAATAACATTCCCATTTCTTCCCCAGATACCACAGGGTACAGAAGAAAGTGATGCGTAAGGAGTATCTAAAACAGTTTGATGAAATGGTTAAGACAGACCCTGCTGCTGCCTTGGAGGAACTGAAGAAGATGGAACTGTCAAGAATGAAGGTAGTAGGCTTTGTGAGACCTTTACATGAGAGGAGAGAGTGATGGAAACAACTTGAAAGAACCTAAGAATAAACTGTGATTATTAGCATTAAACCTGCTTATTTTTTCTGTTTCATCTCTATTCCCACAGGAACGAATGTCTCTGAAGCACCAGAACAGTGGCAAATGGGCCAAGTCCAAGGCCATCATGGCAAAATATGATGATGGGGTAATGTGCTTTTAAACTGTTTTTAGATGTTTGTTTAAAAGATATTACGCTACCAGTCGCAATATTTTATTAGCAAAAAAATATTTTAAATGTATTGGGCAGTTTGAGAGAACCAGTGTTTTCAGAAAAGAGCGGTATCATATGGAGAAGAAATTTATCAAAATGTTTAAAATATAAGTAGTGTCACAAAGATACCAATATTTTTTTCGCGGCTAAAATCAATATAATCTGCACATGAGAAAATGCAAAGATGGTGTGCATGTAAACGTGCTAACTGTGGTCAAACGGTAATATTGTTTATACTACTCTTTATCAATCTTACATAATGTAATCAGTCACCAAAGTTGATGGCAATTTCATTTCTAGTTTAAAATTATGTTGTTTTTTCATTAAAAAGTGTGTGTGTGAGGGCTGACCTCTGACCTGTCAAATATGGAGCCCACTCCAGCTCTGTGGGCACTGCTTTTGCCAGAAGGATCCCAGCTGAGGAAGCCCTAATATGGATGCTGTGCTTTTAATCTGCACAAACTGAGCCGTAAAATACAACTCACAAATATGGAATGGCAGTCAAAATGTAATGGCAGTTTCAAATATGTAAAATGCAGGTCACAAAAGTAATCTGTGGAGTCACAAATGTCACATTCACAAAAACATATTCGACCACGTGTTTGTAAAATGTGCTGTATTAACCAGAAAAAAGCTATCTTGCATTTATTTGCTAATCTGTTTTCGTTAATGATGACTCCTTGGCTTTTGGATCATAACATACTGTGAAACTACAATGAACAAAAATATAAACACAACATGTAAAGTGTTGGTCCCATGTTTCAAAAAATTTCCATATGCACCGAAAGCTTAATTCTTTCAAATGTTGTGCACAAATTAGTTTACGACCCTGTTCGTGAGCATTTCTCCTTTGTCAAGATATGTCACACCTGTCTGGTGGATGGACTATCAAGAAGCTGATTAAACAGCATGATCATTACACAGGTGCACCTTGTGCTGGGGACAATAAAAGGCCACTCTAGCATGCAATTGGCATGTTGACAGGAATGTCCACCAGAGTTGTTGCTAGAGAATTTAATGTTAACCGGAGCCCCTCGCCAACAGCCAATGATATTGCAGGGCGCCAAATTCAATCAACAGAAATCTCATAATTCAAATTTCTCAAACATACAAGTATTAGACACCATTTTAAAGATAAAATTCTCGTTAATCCAACCACAGTTTCCGATTTCAAAAAAGCTTTTCGGCAAAAGCAGAACATCATTATGTTAGGTCAGCAACTAGTCACAGAAAGCATACAGCAATTTTCCAACCAATGGAAGGAGTCACAAAAAGCAGAAATGGAGAGAATTAATCACTAACCTTTGATATTCTTCATCAGATGACACTCCCGGGACAACATGTTACACAATACATGTATGTTTTGTTCGATAAAGTTCATATTTATATCCAAAAACCTCAGTTTACATTTGGCTTTGCCTCCAAAACATCCCGTGAATTTGCACAGAGCCACATCAATTTACAGAAATACTCATAATAAACATTGATAAAAGATACAAGTGTTATTCACAGATTTAAAGATATACTTCTCCTTAATGCAACCGCTGTGTCAGATTTCAAATAAACTTTACGGAAAAAGCAAACCATGCAATAATCTGAGTACGGCGCTCAGAGACCAACACAACCCAAAAAGATATCCGCCGTGTTGGAGTCAGCATAAATCAGAAATAGCATTATAAATATTCGCTTACCTTTGATCTTCATCAGAATGCACTCCCAGGAATCCCAGTCCCACAAATGTTTGAATTGTTCCATAAAGTCCATCATTTATATCCAAATGACTCCTTTTGGTTCGCGCGTTCAGTACACAATCTAAACTCACGACGCGTGGGCAGGTCCAGGCAAAAGTTCAGCCGAAAAGTCATATTACAGTTCATAGAAACATGTCAAACGAAGTATAGAATCAATCTTTAGGGTGTTATTAACATAAATCTTCAATAATGTTCCAACCGGAGAATTCCTTTGTCTTCAGAAATGCAATGGAACTCAAGCTAACTCTCACATGAACGTGCATGGTCAGCTCGTGGCACTCTGGGAGAGACCTTACTCAATCCCCTCTCAGCATCAAACAAGGTTCTAAAGACTGTTGACATCTAGTGGATGCCTTAGGAAGTGCGAAATTACCCCATAGACACTGTGTATTCGATAGGCCAAGAGTTGAAAAACTACAAACCTCAGATTTCCCATTTCCTTGTTGGATTTTTCTCAGGTTTTCACCTGCTATATGAGTTCTGTTATACTCAGACATCATTCAAACAGTTTTAGAAACTTCAGTGTGTTTTCTATCCCAATATAATAATATGCATATATTAGCAACTGGGACTGAGTAGCAGGCAGTTTACTCTGGGCACGCTTTTCATCCAAATGTGAAAATGCTGCCCCCTAGCCATAAGAAGTTAATTTCTCTACCATAAGATGTTGGAGGCGACGTTTTATAGAATTTAGCGGTATGTCCAACCGCAGAGCATGTGTATGGCGTTGTGTCGGCGAGCGGTTTTCTGAATTCACCGTTGTGAACAGATTGCCCCATGGTGGCGGTGGGGTATGGGCAGGCATAAGCTACGGACAACGAACACAATTGCATTTTATTTATTTTATTTTTACCCCTTTTTCTCCCTAATTTCGTGGTATCCAATTGGTAGTTAGTCATGTTTCATCGCTGCAACTCCCGTATGGACTCGGGAGAGGCGAAGGTCGAGAGTCGTGCATCCTCCGAAACACAACCCAACCAAGCCGCACTGCTTCTTGACACAATGCCCACTTAACCTGGAAGCCAGCCGCACCAATGTGTCGGAGGAAACCCTGTACACCTGGCGACCATGTCAGCATGCACTGCGCCCGGCCCGCCACAGGAGTAGCTAGTGCACAAGGACATCCCTGCCGGCCTAACCCGGAACAACGCTGGGCCAATTGTGCGCCGCCCCATGGGTCTTCCCGTCGCGGCCGGCTGCGACACCGCCTAGACTCGAGCCCAGAATCTCTAGTGGCACAGCTTCACTATGATGCAGTGCCTTAGACTACGGCGCCAATTGGGAGGCAACAATTGCATTTTATCGATGGCAATTTGAATGTACAGCAATCCTGATTCTGAGGCCCATTGTTGTGCCTTTCATCCACCGCCATCACCTCATGTTTCAGCATGATAATGCACGGCCCCATATCGCAGGGATCTGTACACAATTCATGGGACCTGAAAATGTCCCAGTTCTTCCATGGCCTGCATACTCACCAGACATGTCACCAATTGAGAATGTTTGGGATGCTCTGGATAGACGTGTACGACAGTGTGGTCCAGTTCCCGCCAATATCCAGCAACTTCGCACTTCCATTGAAGAGTGAGACAACATTCCACGGGCCACAATCAACAGCCTGATCAACTCTATGCAAAAGAGATGTCGTGCTGCATGAAGCAAATGGTGGTCACACCAGATACTGACTGGTTTTCTGATCCACGCCCATACTTCTTTTTGAAGGTATATGTGACAAACAGATGCATATCTGTATAAGGGCCTAATAAATTTATATCAATTGACTGATTTTCCTTTTCATGAACTGTAACTCGGTAAAAATCTTTGAAATTGTTGTATGATGCGTTTATATTTTTGTTCAATGTGTATATACGGGCAAATTTACAGACAGATTTTTATTTAAAAGTTGCATTCTATATTTGAAATATATCGCCATAGGTATGTGTCATGAGACAGAAATAAATTGGAGACTAATTTGGTTTCTCTTTGTCCCCAGGCTCGAAAAGCCATGCAAATACAGCTGGAAGTGAACAAAGATCTGACCCAGAAGTTGGTAATCCCTGCTGACGAAGATGAGGAAGATGAGGAGGATGAAGAGGAGTCAGCAGAGACCTTGCCAGACTTTGTGAATGACGTAGAGCCCATACTGGACCAGGTGAATCCATGGATGAGAGGCAAGCTTTCTACAGAGCCTATGATGCAGGAGGAAAGCAACCGTTTAGATCCTCCTGTTTGGCCCAGAGAAGTGGGGAAACCAGGGGAAGGATGGGACGACCAAGAGGAGGATGAGGAGCAGATGGAGGAAACTGAAGAAGAATCACTTTTAAGAGGGTTTGAGGAGAGGCGGAAATTGCGTCAAACTGAAGATGTTGAGGTTGCACCTATGTCTATGGAGGAGAATGACGGTAAGGTGATTGATATAGTGTGTCACAATGTAGCATCAGGTCTTTGCAGATTAGTTTCTTATCGTGATCAGGAGTGAAATGACATTGGGACAAGTTTTGTGTTTGTGTTGTCTCTCACAAAGTACAACTCCTTTTCCATTCAAACTCCAGATGAGAAGAAAGCTGAGATTTTAGACATCTCTGACGATGATGAAGAGGCTGTAGAGATTTCAGATGGTGAAGAGGCTGTAGAGATTTCAGATGGTGAAGAGGCTGTAGAGATCTCTGATGATGAGGAGGCTGGGCTCTCAAATTTCACCAGCCTGTTCCATGGGCTAGTGAAGAACCACATGGAGCCTCCAGCTGACCAGCCCAAGGCAAGCCCAGGTGCAGGCCAGGAGGAGAGCCCTGCCCTGCTGGAGGAGGGCCTGGTGCGGGTTAGGACCCTGGAGGATGTGGAGCTGCTCAGTCAGGACATCTCTGCCAGTGACACAGCACTTCTGACCACCCAGACTCCGGGCACAGAGGAAACAGACACTCAGTCTGCAACTCAACAGGCAGACAAAAAGAGAAAGAGAAAGAAAATGATTGATCCCAATGAGGTTCTGACCAAGGAAGCAAAGGTCATCGAAATGCCGTTGGCTCCAACAGCTATCGAGGATGTTGAGGTAAGGGACACAGTTCAAAGACCAATACATGTATTTTTCAAGGCGCATCTGAAACGAGCGCCCTTCGATCTGCAGGAGGATTCAATGCACCATTAGCTCACCTTCCTGCAAAAAGATCTTTACGTATCCTATGCTGTTACCTGGGAAATTAAACTCTTCTTTTTCTGTCATGTTTTGCCATCTCAGGACAAGGAGGAACAGAGGATCATCATTAAAGAGGCCTTTGCAGGGGATGATGTCATCTCCGACTTCCTGAAGGACAAAAGGAAACAGGAGGAGGCAGGAAGGCCGAAGGTTATTGACCTGACGTTGCCTGGATGGGGAGAGTGGGGGGGCCTCGGTCTCCAACCTTCTCGTAGCAAACGCAAGAGGTAAGTAGATGGCAAAGGCATTAAATTGTGGTCTTTTGACAAACTGCTCCAAGTAGTATCATGCAGGCTTAGTGAAGGTATTTTTGAGTTTGTCCCCCTAACATTGTTTGCTTTTTCGTCTACTTAAGATTCCGGGTAAAAGTTGCTCCACCTCCACCAAGGCAAGACCAAAAGCTCCCTAACATCATAATCGCAGAGAAGCGGGATTCCTCCATTGCTGCACACCAGGTGACCTAGCTCGTGTACTATTTAAAACAAAGATATGAGGTTGTCAGATGAGGATGGTCTCCCCCCCCCCCCCAAAGAAAAAGTATGCCAATGAGTTCTGGTTTAACTTCTAATTTCTTCATATCTTGCAGGTGTGTCAGTTACCGTTCCCATTTGAGAACCCCACACAGTTCGAGCGCACCATCCGTTCTCCTGTTGGCCACACCTGGAACACCCAAAACACAGTGCAGAAGATCACAGCGCCAAAGGTCGTCACCCAGTTAGGTGCCATCATTGAGCCAATTGCTCGGGAGGACTTAATAAAGAACAACAGACAGGCAGTCACAAGGCCCAGTATTAACCTGGAGTCAGACCAAGGCCCTCAGAAGAAAAGATGCTCCCAGCAAAAGAAGAAACACAAACGCAAAAGAAACTGATGGTCCTACTGGTTGTCATCACTGAAATGTCTGAGACTGTTGATAAGAACTCATTCTGTTCATTAGGTTAAGGGCTTGATTCAATCCGTATCGCTGAAGTTCAGCGCTTTAGTGCGATTTGAAATGTCAAGGTAATTTCCAATTGAGCTGACATACAGCATTTATCGTATATGCTGTCTCTGCGAACGCAGACATGTTGCCTTTTAAGTGTCAATCACGCTACAGATTGAATCGAGCCGTCCGGTTGAATTTGACTGTAGAGGGTTCTGTGTCTACTGGTTATGTCTATTTTAGTGGTTGACTCCGATGAGGGGAAACCAAGCTGTGCGCTTTCTGGGCAGTAAATAAAACCTTGAAATGAGACCATGATGTCATGAAATTATATTGTAAACCTGAATCTGAGATATATCAACATAAACCAGGTGTTCAAATGGAGGATATAAAGGTACACTTTCATAGGAAAACATCTGTTTTCTGAAATTGTTTCTTTTGGTTTAAAGTGCTTAATAAAACACATGACACCTAATAAAGCTCGCTGTCTGACCCTTTCAGGACTATTCTGAATGAGGTGCTGTTTTCTTTTACCATTATGTTTATAACATTTTGCTACATGGAGTGCGTTTGCTGGAAAAAGTTGATTCTTGAGAGATATTCCACAAGTAGCAAAGTAATTTAATCGACTCATCCAGAGCAATGGTCAGTAATCCATAGATTAGAGCTACTCATGGTGTAAAAGCTTGCTGTTGATGACATGACTAGGAGATTAAATATAGATAACTTGGTCACATTGCACAATAACTTTCCATTGCAGTTCAGAGAATTTGACATCAAGCCACGAGTCCAGTGAGCATAATTGTTATTTTTCATGGCTGTATGTGGAGAAGAAAGAGTTGCTTTGTTTTGCCATGAAAAGAAAAACATGTTTTTGGGGGAAATAGAATGGGGAACTGTTGCTCCTGCGCGTGGTCAAGGGTTCACCTGACACCCCTGTTGGTGCACGGGCATGTGCACGAGTGGTGAGAAAAATTGTAATTTTTCACAGCAGTGTGTGGAGAAGAAAGAGTTGCTTTGTCTTGCCATGAAAAGAAGAGGATAAACCTTTTTTTGTGGGGCGGGGGGGTAGAATATGGGGACTGTTGCTCTTGCGCATGTCAAGGGTTCACCCCTGTTAGTGGACAGGCATGTGCATGAGTGACTCAGCAGTAATTTGCCTCAAAAGACCATCTCTTGATTCAAGGCTCCCATTCCACTCTTCCCCCACCTGCCCTCTGTACGTAGTGCTGCTGTGCTGGATTACTTTGACTTGACCTGATGGAGCTGTTGATGTTTAGTCTGGTCCTTCTACAAGGGATCTCTCCCTGCTTTGGCTTTCCCAACGGTGCACCCACCTCCGCCTGTGATGACATGGTTCCTCGCCACACTGGGGTGCAGCCACAGCCAACCCCAGCACCCTACACCATCCTCACCAGCACCAGGACCCTTCAGACTGGCCAGCCCATTACAGGTAAGATGTTGGACATCCTACCTACACCTTACAGCTTTGGACATGCCCAAGGAACTAGATGTGATTTCTAATTTGATCGGACCAGTAACACTTCTGCTGATGTTATGAAATAACCCTAACAAATAGTTCACAAATTAGAAAAATGTGTTGTGTTAAAAATAACAATTATTAATTCAAAGTGGAAGGGATAAGGCAGGCCAATGACAATGGTCACAACTAGACACTTTTCGATGGGTAAGACAGTGTAGTGTGTCTGAGGCTTCTTACATTTTCTGTTATCATGCCTTAACATTGATTCAAGATACCACATTTCTGCAGATGAAGGGGAACGCAATGGCACATTTGTATCACTCTGTACTGTTTGTTGGTGTATCTCCCCATAAGTGACCATAACTGGAACAAACTACAGAGGCGTGCTTCTGGAGGCCCGATCGGCAGCCAGCACTAGCACTAATGCTTTAGGAAGTTGGCAACTTCCTCCTCCAGATACCAAATTCCTGCAGGTAAGTTAATAGCTTCCTATGTGTAACCTAATTGGGGTGAAAATTCCATGAGTAAACTAAACATTCTAGAAAGAGGTTGACAAATATGATTGTGTCTCCAAGTGCTCAGGAAATAAAGAAGGTGCCATCACCCATGCCAATACTAACTTGAAAGACGACACTACTGTTTTTACCTGGATACCACCCAACAACACCAACACTATCTACTTCATGTAAGAACATAACACCAAGGGCTCTATTCAATCTGTATAGCTGAAGTTCAGCGTTATGTTATTAAGTTTAGAGTCTCATCACCCTTACTACACTTTTCGTAAAAATACCATTGGCTACACACATTACTCAGATGTAAACTTGCGTATTTGCTAAATCTCGACCACTACCTCCAGAGACAATGTTAAAAGCAATGTTCATGCGTTAGCGGAGACTGCATTCAAGGTAAAGACTGTATATGTCTGCTCAATCGGGAATAATCTTTACATTTCCAGTGCGCAACCCTTAGGCTTCAGCGATCCAGATTGAATAGAGCCCTAAATCTAATCTTGAACCCTTTGTGAGTCTATAAAACTAGATGATCCGTTTTGCTCCGCACGTATTACACAAATGATATGACAATGTTAACGAATTCTTATAATACATGACATTAAAAGAATAAAGGTACATTTACCATTAAATTATATGCCAATTTAAGTCAAAAGTCAGTGAAAAAAATCTGTTTCTCTCACAGTACTTTGACAGGCAACCTTTCATTAATCTGCATTGCACTTTTTTTTCAGGGCCACTGTAGCCCAACAGCGCACTGTCTACTGGTTGAATATCAGGTCAGGAACTTTGATCAAAGGTGGGTGTGAATGTACAACAGTAAATTAGATTATGATCCATCTCACTTTCTCTTCCATGGGTCTGTGCTGACCTCTTTCTACTGTATCTTGTGTCTCAGGATCAGAGGGCATTGGTCTGGCTACAGGTGGAAATCCAGGGATGGCCAGTAAAGGATTTCTGCTGCTCCTTGCCCCATGTATGCTGGTGTCACAGATGCTCCCAAGATAGTTCCATTTTGATTCTACCGAAGCAGATTGCATCACCCGCTTTCATTGGAAAAAGTATTTTGATTGCATAATTAATATATATTGTATTAGAAAAAAGTACTTTCCATACAAAAGTTTTACTGATTAAAGGTACAGTATCATGCAGCCGTTTGTGATACATTTGCTTTGTCTTCATTCAATTGGGGACTAAAGTCTATCCTAATTATTTTACGTCACTATAACCTCATTTATAGTTGAGTGTCCTGTTATCCATATTCTGATTGTCAGAAATATGTCTACACACGGCATTAAAATGTAATTTCTGTCCACTGTGTCCAGATTTCATGGTTCCACCTTGTATGCTATTTATTTTAAGACAAGTCAATGGTGGCACTTGTCAATTTGTTTTAAGGCAGATAATTATTTTAATACCTTACTGTCCAGATCCATCTACACATGAGTGCCTGACCAGCTCTGGAGTTCGTCAGGAAGATCTTCCCAATGTCTTTTAGTCATGGGGGAAGCAGGACATTGAGTTTTGTTTACTCTAGAGGACACTTTGCCTACCATATGTAAGGCAACTATACCAGATTTCCCACCAGACTCCTTTTGTTTTAATGTAGTAAAATATACCATAAAATGTGGACAGAAGTTGAACTACATTCCAACTGTAGAAATGAGAACTGCTGTCACAAGCCAAAATGGAGTGTGCTGGGATCATATAACATGCCTATGGCAAGACTAGCCAACAAGGCACCGGACACCAGTGGCACAAACTAAATATTATGTTAAGTCATCTCAAACTTGTCAGCTACTATACTTCACTTCTTGGATCATTACGCCATAACTCAAATCCAAGCATGTATGACTATGCGTAGGGCAACAGACCAGTTAAACCAGGTAGTGCAAATTCATGCAAAGGGTTGTCAGTTTACATTGCAGTCTCCCGATCTTTCAAAATCTTCATATTCCATCTAATGAAAACATCCTGGAACAGTTTATTACATGCAAAAACACTGGTAAAGTAATTTCATTTTAAATGTAGTAGACTATAACCATAGCCTTAAGTCAGAGGCTAAGTAGGCGATAAGGCTAAGTAGTTGATAAGCACACAACTATAGCTGTAAGTGGTGTAATCCACTTGATTATCCAATCAGTGCACATGTCCCATAATCTCTGAAACCCAGACATTCAACAAACCTGCATACCAATAGAACAGTTAACTTTGCAGCCCCCCCATTAAAAAAAAAACACTACTGACATCATTCCAGTGTAGGTTTGTCCATTATAATGAATTTATTCAAGTGGTGGTTAGAAACATACCCACTGGAGGACAGGAGTAGTATTTGAGGTTTCTTATACAGGAATGACATTGGTAAATGAGAATGGAACGTTTGAAAGATAAAATGCACAACTTACAGCCGCCACCCTCAACTAGTAGCAGACCACTAGCTGGTTCACATAAATAAGGCAGAATGCAGGATCCATAGGAGTGGAAAGTTGTTACATTTAGCCATTTAATGTAAATTCAACAGTGATGTTAAAAAAACAATAATTTAAAGGACTTTCTTTAGCTCATCGTACAAGACCAGCACAAAGGCACCACCCATGCCTCTGAGAACATTGGACCAGGCTCCCTTGAAGAAGGCCTTGCCACCCTCATCACGAGCAATCTTCTTCCAGCAGTCCATGGTACCAGAGTACATGATATCAGCTGGAGAAAAAAAGTTAACGCAAGTTAGGACATAATGCCAATTTAGTTGTATTTGGAATTGCATGTTTCTCCTAGTCTTCCAGATGTACAATTTCTCCCTAACCATTTAAACATGGCAACACTGGACGGTTTGGGTGACGAGGAAAACTCACCTCCTTTACGGCCAGACTGCATCATCATACGACGACGGACAGTGTCGAAGGGGTAGGAGGTCAGGCCGGCCACAGCAGTTACAGACTGAGCGATTGCCCAGCTCACTAAGATGGAAGTGTTCTTGGAGTCTGGCAGCATACCTGTTACATACCACACAATATTACATATCGCACAAAACGACAGACACCAACAGCTTTCTGTGAAAAGATGTTATCAGTGTTAAAGTCTATACCTTTAGCAGTGTCATAAATTCCGAAGTATGAAGCTCTGTAGATGATGATGCCCTGGACAGACACTGCGAAGCCCTGGTACAGACCCCTCATACCGTCAGACCTGAACGTCTTCGCCAAGCAATCTGCCAGACCGTTGTACTCCCTCGCACCAGCCTTTCCGACATCAGCTCCCAGACGAGTTCTGGCGAAATCAAGAGGGTAGACAAAGCAAAGGGAGGTGGCTCCTGCAGCACCACCAGAGGCCAGGTTGCCAGCGAAGTACCTCCAGAACTGCTTTCGCTTGTCTACACCGTCAAGGAAGACACTCTTGTACTTGTCTTTGAAAGCAAAGTTGAGGGCCTGGGTGGGGAAGTATCTGATGACATTAGCCAGGTTACCTCTCCAGAAGGCAAGGAAGCCCTGCTCCTTTGGAATGCGGGTAACACAATCTATGATACCCTTGTACTGCATTTCTTTGCTGATCTGCTTGCTGGCATGTTGGACCTGTTAAGAATAGGAGAACACTTGAATTACACTTATATGATAAAATAAATAAACCCTTAAATGCATGCTGGTAAAGCTGACGTTTTCTGCCCTGCAGTCATCCCTGAGCTCTGCTCAACTCGACCTTGCCACCTGCTTAAATCAGGGCTTTCTGGTTGCTAACGATTTGCATCAACTATTTAATTGAACAAGACAGACCAACACTTGGTGGTTACGGTTTGCCGGTCAAATTACCCTGCAGACTTTCAATGCCAGCCAAGTATTTAGTTTAACCTCAGTTCTACCACTGTGGCTGCAGTACCTACCCAACTGCTCGATTGTTCAAGTCGTGATAACGTATATTTTACTGGTATGATTTACTACGAAACCAAAGCTAGTTAGTCGAGTAACGTAACTAAATTGTTACATGTAAATGAGTTGTGTAAATAACTATATCAGGTGCCATCCAGAAAGAGGAATTGCCCAATGTCATAGACTGGCCCTGGCTTTGTTAGCTAGCTAACGTTAGCATTGTGTGGCCGAGCTAGCCAACCTGTGCTAATGACTTACTGCGTTAGCCAGCCGGCTAGCGTGTAGGTCATTTGAAACATCTCATGACCTCGAATTATGACAACCAGCAGAAGATGCTAGATAACCATCCTGCGTTTATTAAACATATCAAATCAATATAATAGTCTTAAGACATTGAAAAGACATAGCTAGCTAGATGTACGTTACCGCAAGGAAGATAAGCAGCGTGCATTTCTCTAGCCAGTGATAACAGATAGCTAAGTTAGCTAGCTGATGCTTGCCATGCAGCAGAGGCGGCATAACTTTAGCTAGTCATGGACCAATAGCTACCTGAAGGAGAAGCTTGACTCTCTCGATGGGAGCAACCGCCGTTTTGGAGATGGCAGCAGAGATGCCACCAGCCAAGAAATCCTTGGCAAATGAAACTGCGGTCTCGTTCATTGTGCGATGTTATAAATTGACTTGCAGACAGAAGAACACTTGCCCTGCAACAGCGGATGGCCTACCACGAAATGGCCGATTTTATAGACGCGTAGGAATTTTATGAATTCAGCAGATCGCGAGACACAGCGGGAACTCATATTCCATTGTCATCTGACGATAGGCGCAGAGGAAAAAATATCCGCAATCACAGATTTAGAGTCGTCACTAGTTACCACAAGAACAAAATCATAATTATGTCTACAATGTATCTTCTTAAAATCCGATTTAATCCTAACCACACAGCTAACTTTATGCCTAACCCTGACCTTAACTGAAGAGAAAAAAGGAACATTTTGTTTTCATGAATTTTTACGATTTTTACGATTTTGTGGCTGTGGTAATTTGTGACAACCCAGATCTAGGATTAGATCGTCATACCCATCCTTAATCTCAACAATCAATGGGACCTAAAATATATCTGACCCTGTATCAGTGGAAGGTGCAACTTCTACCTCCCCCGAATGCCTTTGTAATAAGGGGTGAGAGAAAGTTTAAGCATGCGAAAGGTTCAATTTCACCACAAAACATAAGCAAATGGATCTGTATCTATACTGTTTAACATTTTTTTCTTTGTTTACGCACTTATATTCGCTGGTGGTTGGAGTATGATCTCTCTCTTGATCCCTTTCTCTCTCTTTCGCATCCTTCAAAATGTAACAAATGTCAAATGAGAAGTCTACAGTACCATGACCTGACCGGTTCATCACCACTACTTTACATGCAATTGTTGGACATAGCCAAAATGTGAATTTGCTGTATTTTTATTGGGTGAATTGTGGGAAAAGATCCATGCAATAAAGCAAGGCCTCAAACGCTACTGTAATTACAAACTACGCTACGCATAGTTTAAGTGGTCGATGGTCACAGATCACAAAAAAATAGTAAAGCCCAGGTCAGGATTTTGTTTAATGTAAAGAGAGGCGACAGTATACAGTATTATATTATATTATACCTTGCTACTCTGTGCCAGAATGTCAGAAGATAGGACACATTTTTATAGTTTGAATCTAATCTACATAATGACATATCTGTATCAACTAATATTTTTTATAGAAAAAGTGGTATCAACACAGTGTTTGAAATGGCTTCTGGCAAAGAAATTACATTCTATATATTTACAATATGACAAAGCAAGATGGGGCCTGTCCTAACAGTGACAATTATGAATCTGGACAATGTAATGATGCAGTTGACAATGTCCATGATCAATGCATGAGTAAAAATCATAATTCTAGTATGATTACACTTGTATTTTAGGCTACACACCATTGAAACAACTTAAGAAGCCATTAGATTGGAATCTCTTTCTTGATTCCAATCACTTCACTTGAAATGGACATTTCATATTAAATTTTTCCTTACAAGAAATCAAAATTGTCTAGCCATGGTCATTTTCTTTTTACAAAAATTAAGATCTAGCCATGGAGCCGCAATGTTCTGCTTTTTTCAGTCCTTGTGCTCTTCCCCACGCCCCAACATATCCTCTGGGACATCCTTGTCTTCTTTGCTGCGTTTGCTTTTCTTGTGCTTGTGTCTGCGATGCCCCTCCCCCTCATCATCATGCTGCTTGCTGTAAGGAAATTCATAATATAATATCATTCTGTTAACATTTTTGTAAGCGTTTATCTTAAGACTTAAAGTGAGTAACTACACATTGCTAGTTAAAAAGAACCACAAGCTTATCAATGGAGCTTATGTTCATCAATCTCGTAAATGTAGGCCAGTAAAGTAAAACCTAACCAGTGTGCATGATATATTTGAAATAAACCACAAATTCTGTCCTACTGCATTTTCCTTTTTCTCAATCTAACAATACTAACTTTCCCTCACCGTTTGGAAGACTTGTGTTTACCACTCTCCTCCTTGTCACGATGGCGTCTGTCTCGCTGATGCTCCTCCCTCTCCCTGCTACGCCTACCGCTGCTGTCATGAACATGAAGGTAACTGTGCTCAAATTCTCGCTCACTCTCTCGATCATGGCTGTAGTAGTGGTAACGGTCATCCTCACTAGGCCAGATATCAAGACAGATGAGAGAAAGTTTAGGCATGCGAAAGGTTCAATTTCACCACAAAACATAAGCAAATGGATCTGTATCTATACTGTTTAACATTTTTTTCTTTGTTTACGCACTTATATTCGCTGGTGGTTGGAGTATGATCTCTCTCTTGATCCCTTTCTCTCTCTCTTTCTCTATGACTTCCTTGGTACTCCCAATGCCCTCGTCCTCTGTCTTCACCCCCCTTCTCCAGCACAGAGCCCCAAGGCATGTGTGATGATGAGACTGGAGGGTAGCTAATGAAGCTTGACTCTGAAAGAAAATACACTGCATTAACTGCAATACAAGAGGAAGTTATTTGATGTGTGGAGCATAAGGCATGACAATTGTATTTTGAACCTGCCAGGTAACCACGATACATACCTCCACTGTTGTATCCAAAAGGAAGAGGGGCTCTACTGCTGTAATTCAGGGAAGGACAAATTGTCAGGATTAAGACCATCACTTAAACATTCACACAAACGCGGCAGAGTAAAGAGAGGCTCTGACTGGTACTGCTTATGAAACAGAAGTTCTGACGCCTCACTGCAGTCCATAGTAGAGCTGCAGGAAGATGTTTGGGGGTGGGGGTGCTGCGAATTGTTTCAGAAAGATTTCTTAGCATGCGCTACAGACTGCTATATTGGTCTGCTAATACAGGACTATTAAATGTGGCTTTAGAGCAGCGTCTGAACGTATTGCCTTATTAATGCATTAGTATATTTTAATTAGTCTACTGACTCTCACATACCTATCCACAGGTGGCATCATCAAGGTAGGGGGAGGAGCAAGGGGAGGTAGGAACAGGCCTAGGGGAAAAGCAGTATGTAATCCTCACCAAACAACAAATTTTTGATCTTGAGTATAACTATGTAGCATACACATTCAGATTACATTTCTAGATGAATGGTTATGTATGTTTACAGCCATTTCAAAGCATGTTGTATAATATTATCATACTACAATAAAAATGCATTTCTCTTGCATCCTCTGAGAAACTAAGGACTACACAGTTTTGTGGTCCAGCTATAAAAACGTACCTGTAATGGAAGGTGGGGGTATACCTGAGAATGAGACCAAACATGTAAAGGTATTATAACATTATGTTATAATTTCTCATGGCTCTCCTTATCATATCACAAGACTATGCATTTGGTATGCTTTCATTCATGGTCTGGATAAAGGATGATACCTTACCTGGGGGGTGAAGAGGTGGGGGCATACCAGATACTGGTGGAGGAGGATGCAGGAAGTGTGGTGGGGGCATACCCATTGGAAGAGGAGGGGGAGGTCCTGCTGGTGGAACCAAGGGTTGTACCTTGTTACCATGGTCTCCGAGCACCTGCAGAGTTGTTGAGAACATTGAATGATGCAGAACAATAGGTGTAGGTGTGTGTCTTACACTCCTTAGCCTGCAGTCATCTTTGACTTCATCAAATAAAATCACTGAATGTGTGAACAGATTAACCTGGATAGGATTCTGTTCCTGCATTTCCCTCCTTCGGCCTTCAACCCGGCGAATGGCTCCTGTCTGTCCACCAATCACATCAATAGTTCCACCCAATTTCCTACAGAAAGAGATGACAGACATCTGTACTCTCTCTCACTGCAGTCAGGAGCCATTTATGCTTCACATGCTTTCTCTACCAAGTGTAAAATAAGTATTTAACAAGCGTAGCTATTTACAATCCAGTTCTTTTGAGGAAAATGTTGTACCAGATCTGAGTTAGTCTCGGAGATCCCAGACCTAGGGCAGCAACAGCACTTGGTCTGGGATTAATGATTGAGACAAAAAAATGTTTAAAGCCAATAAATCACGAGGCAGATATGCCAGAATGTCACGATTCGAAACCAAAGTTTGCAGGCAAAACCTTTGCAGTGGTTTTAGTGAAGGTGGTTGATGCAAACTAGCCACTTGCGAAATGCACCCATTAAAAATAACCCCTGTGATCTCCATCTTGCTAGCTACTATTTTGTGTCCGGGAATGTTTACGTTAGGGCAACAAGCTGATAACGCAAAAAGCGGATAAGGCAGTGACGTAAGAAAGCCGAATGTCCCAACTCCGCCCTTTCCTCTATGCCAAACTGACGTTGTATACATACTGTTAAGCTGGAACATTGGAATATTGTGGGAGACAAGACTGAGTTGGTGTGATGCTTGAACATGTAGAGGTTATTACTTCCATATTTAAGCATAACTTTATTAACAGGTTTTCTTCAAATAAAATCAAATGTTATTGGTCACATACACATGGTTAGCAGATGTTATTGCAATGGTTGCGGAATGCTTGTGTTTCTAGTTCCGACAGTGCAGCAATATCTAACATGTCATTTAACAATTCCACAACAACTACATAATACACACAAATCTAAGTAAAGGAATGGAATATATAAACTCAGCAAAAAAAAGAAACGTCATCTCACTGTCAACTGCGTTTATTTTCAGCAAACTTAACATGTGTAAATATTTGTATGAACATAACAAGATTCAACAACTGAGACATAAACTGAACAAATTCCATAGACATGTGACTAACTAAAATGGAATAATGTGTCCCTGAACAAAGGGGGGGTCAAAATTAAAAGTAACAGTCAGTATCTGGTGTGGCCACCAGCTGCATTAAGTACTGCAGTGCATCTCCTTCTCATGGACTGCACCAGATTTGCCAGTTCTTGCTGTGAGATGTTACCCCACACTTCCACCAAGGCACCTGCAAGTTCCAGGACATTTCTGGGGGGAATGGCCCTAGCCCTCACCCTCCGATCCAACAGGTCCCAGACGTGCTCAATGGGATTGAGATCCGGGCTCTTCGCTGCCCATGGCAGAACACTGACATTCCTGTCTTGCAGGACATCACGCACAGAACAAGCAGTATGGCTGGTGGCATTGTCATGCTGGAGGGTCATGTCAGGATGAGCCTGCAGGAAGGGTACCACATGAAGGAGGAGGATGTCTTCCCTGTAACGCACAGCGTTGAGATTGCCTGCAATGACAACAAGCTCAGTCCGATGATGCTGTGACACACCGCCCCAGACCATGACGGACCCTCCACCTCCAAATAGATCCTGCTCCAGAGTACAGGCCTCGGTGTAACGCTCATTCCTTCGACGATAAACGCAAATCCGACCATCACCCTTGGTGAGACAAAAACGCGATTCGTCAGTGAAGAGCACTTTTTACCAGTCTTGTCCAGCACGGTGGGTTTGTGCCCATAGGCAACGTTGTTGCCAGTGATGTCTGGTGAGGACATGCCTTATAACAGGCCTACAAGCCCTCAGTTCAGCCTCTCTCAGCCTATTGCGGACAGTCTGAGCACTGATGGAGGGATTGTGCGTTCCTGGTGTAACTTGGGCAGTTGTTGTTGCCATCCTGTACCTGTCCCGCAGGTGTGATGTTTGGATGTACCGATCCTGTGCAGGTGTTGTTACACGTGGTCTGCCACTGCGAGAACGATCAGCTGTCCGTTCTGTCTCCCTGTAGCGCTGTCTCACAGTACGGACATTGCAATTTATTGCCTTGGCCACATCTGCAGTCCTCATGCCTCCTTGCAGCATGCTTAAGGCACGTTCACGCAGATGAGCAGGGACTCTGGGTATCTTTCTTTTGGTGTTTTTCAGAGTCAGTAGAAAGGCCTCTTTAGTTTCCTAAGTTTTCATAACTGTGACCTTAATTTCCTACCGTCTGTAAGCTGTTAGTGTCTTAACGACTGTTCCACAGGTGCATGTTCATTAATTGTTTATGGTTCATTGAACAAGCATGGGAAACAGTGTTTAAACCCTTTACAATGAAGATCTGTAAAGTTATTTGGATTTTTACGAACTATCTTTGAAAGACAGGGTCCCGAAAAAGGGACGTTTCTTTTTTTGCTGAGTTTACATAGAAATATATCGATGAGCAATGACATAGCGGCATAGACAAGATGCAATAGATGGTATAAAAGACAGTATATACATATGAGATGAGTAATGCAAGATATGTAAACATTATTAAAGTGCCATTATTAAAGTGGCAAATGATTTCAAGTCTGTATGTAGGCAGCAGCCTCTCTCTGTTAGTGATGGCTGTTTAACAGTCTGAATCCCTCTTACATGTTTACCTGTTAGGTGGGGGTCCTGCCTTCAGTCTGTTGGCGGCGAGGGCCAGGACTGAAGCAGGGGGGAAATCTGGCTTGTAATCAGGCTTGATGGAAGGCGGTTCGGTATCCTTTTCTAAAGTGGTTGCCCTTCCCTGCTGAACCTCGAAAATAAAACAATTGTCCAATTATTTCCCACCTGCAAAATATCCCTGTTAATATAATCAAATCTATGTTAGTACTGTATCACATTTAGAAATAAAATAGACTATTATTTTATATTAACATTAGTAATATTATTACCAATGGAATTATTAATGTATTATTTGACTTGGGGCCAAATCCAGTGGGGTCTGTTCTTGATTTAAGTGTGGGATGAGAAATCTGACACAGAAAACAGCAGCTTTTCCTTGGCTGGGCCAGTCTATTTTATTTCAGTTCACATAACTATATTTCCTGTCTTTCTTGATGATTAAAGCTAGAATCATTAATTGCTACATACATTTTTTGACTTATAAATTAATGATACAGTGCCTTTAGAAAGCATTCATACCCCTTGACTTATTCCACATTTGTTGTGTTTGTTACAGCTTGAATTCAAAATTAATGAAATATTTATTTTTCTCACCCATCTCATAATGAAAAGGTTAAAGCATGCTTTTAGAAATGTCTGCACATTTATTGAAAATTAAATACAGAAATATCTTATTTACATAAGTATTCACACCCCTGAGTCAATACATGTTAAGAATCACCTTTTGCAGTGATTACACACTGTGAGTCTTTCTGGATAAGTCTCTAAGAGCTTTGCACACCTGGATTGTACAATATTTGCCAATTATTTTATTTATTTTTATTCAAAATTCTTCAAGGTTGTTGTTCATTGCTAGAAAACCATTTCAAGTCTTGACCATAGATTTTCAAGCAGATTTAAGTCAAAACTGTAACTCAGACACATTCACCGTGTTCTTGGTAAGCAACTCCAGTGTAGATTTGTCCTTGTGTTTTAGGTTATTGTCCTGCTGAAAGGTGAATTCATCACCCAGTGTCTGGTGGAAAACAGACTGAACCAGGTTTTCCTTTAGGATTTGCCTGTGCTTAACTCCATTCCATTTCTTTTTCATCCTGAAAAACTCCCCAGTCCTTAACGACTACAAGCATACCCATAACATGATGCAGCCACCACTATGCATCAAAATACGAAGAGTGGTACTCAGTAATGTGTTGTATTGGATTTGCCACAAACATAACACTTTGAATTCAGGACAAAAAGTGAATTATTTTGCCACATTTTTTTGCAGAATTACTTTAGCACCTGCATGTTTTGGAATATTTTTTGTCTGTACAGGCTTTCTTTTTATCACTCTATCAATTAGATTAGTATTGTGGAGTAACGACAATGTTGCTCCATCTCAGTTTTCTCCTATCACAACCATTAAACTCTGGAACTGTTTTAAAGTCACCATTGACATGGTGAAATCCCTGAGCGGTTTCCTTCCTCTTCGGAAGGACGCCTGTATCTTTGTAGTGACTGGATGAATTGATACACCATCCAAAGTGTACTGAATAACTTCTCTATGCTCAAAGGGATATTCACTGTCTGCTTTTTTACATTTTTACCCATCTACCAATTGGTGACCTTCTTTGCAAGGCATTGGAAAATCTCCCTGGTCTTTGTGGTTGAATCTGTGTTTGAAATTCACTGCTCGACTAAGGAACCTTACAGATAATTGTATGTGTGGGGTACAGAGATGAGGTGGTCATTCAAAAATCATGTTAAACACAATTGTTGCACACAGAGTGAGTCCCTGCAACTTATTATGTGACTTATTAAGCACAATTTTACTCCTGAACTTATTTAGGCTTGCCATAACAAAGGGGTTGAATATTTATTGACTCAAGACATTTCAGCTTTTAATTTTTTATTAATTTGTAAAAATATCTAAAAACATAATTCCACATTGACATTATGGGGTATTGTGTATAGACAAATGACAAAAACAATCTCAATTGAATTCATTTTAAATTCAGGCTGTAACACAACAAAATGTGGAAAAAGTTAAGGGGTATGAATGCTTTCTGAATGCACTGTATATACCCATTCATTCTTGAAGAATATAACTTATAAATGCCTCATGAGCTTAGTTCAACTGTCATACCCTATCAGAACCCCAAATATAAGCTTGTTTCACTCCAGTGTTTGTAAAGAATGTAAATGTAAACAAATACTACATAGCCTGAAAACATTGTTAAAAATATAATTTGTAATAATAACTTTGTAGCTTTGTCTATGAATTTGAGAGTGGTTACACTTCTCCAGGGCCATCTCTCAGCTTTTTACCAAAACTGAGGCAGGGTGGCGCTTTGTTATTGTATAATTTAAGGATTCTAGCTTAAAGGTTCATTACTCTTAACCATCACTGTTTGGAGACAAACACAAAGTTTTACAGTAGTGTGAGAAGTTGGTATAATTAATCAATGTTTTGAGGACTCACTGTTATCTTGTTTTCAAAACTGAGAGGAGCACTGGGCTCCAGGCCAAGCTGTAGTCTGCGCTGTCTCTCACAGTATCCCTTCCACGTTTCCTCATTAAAACTATAGTTGAAGTAGTCTGAGAGGTCGGCACCTAGAGACAGAACAACATACAAAATAATGAATTGATGTTGTAACAATCTGCAGCAATTTTATTTCAAAGATTCAAACGGTCAGTTCAGTATACGTAAGCAAATCCCTTACCTGGCTTTCTCCATGGTTTGTCCTCAAAGATGTCCATTTCCACCTCCACAACTGGTGCACCATTGAAGGCCCCTAGTGTCTCTATATCTATCCCTTTGGGCTGCAGCTTAACTTGTAGCAAAACAGTAACATCATGAATTAGTCAACAAATACAATAAAACCATTATTGCCCACCTTAAATAATCCCCCAAAACAGGACGAGTTCACTCACTGGCTGCTGCTGAGGCATAGCCACGAGCTGGTTTCAAGCTCAGGTTCATGCCCGTTCCCCTGCAGAGATTCAGAAAGATTTCTTTAAAAATGTATCCAGTGGCCTTCATTAGTCCCCCAGATTTTAAATCAAGTGTGATACTGTCATTATTATTCATTACAGCAGTATACACAGTCCCTCAGAAAGTATTCACACCCCTTGACATTCCAAATGTTGTTGTGTTACAGCCTGATTTCAAAATGTATTCAATCATTTTTTTACCCTCACCTGTCTACACACAATAACCCAGAAATGACAAAGTGAAAACATGTTTTTGACATTTTTGCAAACGTATTTAAAATGAAATACTGAAATATCTAATTTACGTAAGTATTCAATCCCCTGAGTCAATACATGTTAGAATCACCTTTAGCAGAGATTACAGCTGCGGGTCTTTCTGGGTAAGTCTGTAAGAGCTTTGCACACCTGGATTATACAGTATTTGCACATTATTATTTTTAAAATTCTTCAAGCTCTGTCGAGTTGGTTGTTGATCATTGCTAGACAGCCATTTTTATGTCTTGCCAGAGATTTAAAAGTTGATTTATGTCAAAACTGTAACCAGGCCACTTAGGAGTATTACATGTAATCTTGGTAAGCAACAACTATATTTGGCCTTGTGTTTCAGTTTATTGTCCTGGTGAAAGGTGAATTTGTCTCCTAGAGTCTGTTGGAAAAAAGACTGAACCAGGGTTTCCTCTAGGATTATGCCTGTGCTAAGCTCTATTCCATTTTATTTTTTGTAAAAAAAACTCCCTAGTCCTTTCTGATGACAAGCATACCCATAACATGGTGCAGCCACCACCATGCTTGAAAATATGAAGAGTGGTGCTCAGTGATGTGTGGTGTTGGATTTGCCACAAACATAATGCTTTGTATTCAGGACATAACGTTCATTTCTTTGCCACATTTTTTGCAGTTTTACTTTAGTGCCTTATTGCAGACAGGATGCATGTTAAGGAATATTTTTTATTCTGTTCAGTCTTTCTTCTTTTCACTCTGTCATTTAGGTTAGTATTGTGGAGTAACTACAATGTTGTTGATCCATCCTCAGTTTTCACCTGTCACAGCCATTAAACTCTGAAACTGTTTTCAAGTTACCACTGGCCTTATGGTGAAATCCCTGAGCGGTTTCCTTCCTCTCCGGCAGCTGAATTAGGAAGGACACCTGTATCTTTGTAGTGACTGGGTGTATTGATACACCATCCAAAGTGTAATTAATAACTTCATCATCTTCAAAGGGATATTCTATGTCTGCTTTTTTACCCATCTACCAATAGATGTCCTTCTTTGCGAGGCATTTGAAAACCATGAATCTGTGTTTGAAATCCACTACTCGACTGAGGGACCTTACAGATAAAAATGTACTCCTGAACTTATTTAGGCTTGCCATAACAAAGGGGTTGAATACTTATTGACTCAAGACATTTCAGCTTAAAATGTTGTATTAATTTGTAAAAATGTCTAAAAACATAATTCCACTTTGACATTATGGGGTATTGAGTGTAAGCCAGTAACATAAAATCTAAATGTAATCAATTTTAAAAATTCAGGCTGTAACACAACAAAATGAGGAAAAAGTCAAGGGGTGTGAATACTTTCTGAAGGCTCTGTATTTAACCCTCTGACTTAACAGTTTTTTGGAAAAGCAACTGTCTCTCGGGATGCGCAAGTACACTTACATGTAGGAAGGTGCACCAGTTTTGATGTTACCAATGGTGACCTTGACGTCATCATCGTCATCACTGTCACTGTCCTCCTCCTCTTCACCTTCAGTACCTTTGGCTTCCTGTTGAAAAAAGGGAGAAGCATAGTAACATTAACCCCGTTGAGTTGCCCATTTTGGACTTCTATCCCCTTTTAAACATTGTGTGTTTGAGCTACAGTAGGTTGTACCATTGGATTAGTCTATTTCTTCTGCATCCGTAGATACCAACCATTAGTCTGTGTGATTAACGGGGGCTGAGCTAAAGCGGTGTTTCTGAGAAAAGGGCAGATCCCGAATGGTCCGAATGGTTTACGCTACAAACTATTAAAAGCTATCTATGAAAAGATGACTCTCACAAACACAAGCATGTTTTGCTCTGTGACGCTAACAAGCTACACAACCCTTACAAAGATTGGAGTTTTGAAGATGCCGTAAAAGTGCAGTAACTGCAGTCGACTGTGGTATTCTGGACGCAGTAATTGCAAAATAACTGCAGTGTACTGCAGTTGAACTGCCTTTATACTGCACTTTAACTGCAGTTACACTGCAAAATTACTGCAATAAAAAAACTGTGTTATTTTGGACGCAGTATTTGCAGCATACTGCAGTTATACAGCACTCTAACTACAATATTTTTTTGTAAGGGAAGAGTCGTTAGAAGGTAAGGGGTTCTTCTACATAGATCATAGGAAATCCCGGGACATAGGGTCTATAATACTGTAATAAGCTCACATATAGTTGCTGTCATGAACTCCAAACTCCAAACAGTTGTCACTGACAAGTTGGATATTCATTTCCCAGTAAGCAAACCATTTCTGTAATTACAGCATTCATATAAATACATTTTTATCAAATTTTTGTTTTGACGGACCTTGTTTTTTTATTGACATTTGTCAATAAAACGCATGAATACAACTGTTTATGTAAAATAGGTTTGTGTTCTACTTATAGCCCTGGTTGTCCTGAAAATAAAATGGTACAACACATCATTGTGAGGCTAAATATAAAGTCTGGACATGCAGATAAATGAAAGTCAGATAAGCAGATTTTTGCTGGAGTCTCGGGACTGATAGGGTTAACACTACAAAATGAACGCTCACACCTGCACCATTACGTAAACCAACACACACCTCATTGGTTGCCTATGAGAGGTTCCTCTATTTCTATTGGTTGGATCTCATCGCTGTGTTACAGTATGAATGAACCATCAGAGGTTTAGGAATATCTATTTTCTCAGAGAGAATTGGTATGCAACTAATAACACCGGGTGTACTATTATGTAACAACTTACAACAGCTGTTAAGATACATTGGGAACTCTTTAGCCTACATTGTGAAAACGTTTTAGAACTAACTATTTATCTATGTGATAAGAAATGTAGATGATATTGCCCCCATGCCATGCCTGTGATGCAGCATCCTTCTCTTCGGTATTGCCCATTGAAGTCAGCTGAAGGGAGTCACCAGGCCTAATAAGCAGAGGGGGAAATTATTGTAGTTACATTGTAATAGCATGTCAAATAATATTTGGAACATCATGTGCCTTGAGTGAATTTGGGTGAGAGGATCAAGTGAGCAGGAAAGATACATTCTTACCCCGGCAAACCCTCGGGGACATTTTGTTTCTTGGTGTTTTCCCCTAAGAAAAGATGACATGATGATTGAAGGTCGATGCATTTACTGCCAGTCGCCTAGCATTTAAGACAAGAGCGTTTTGGAGCTAATTTGTTTTGGGCTGAGCTGCCAAATCATACTGCAGATTTTGCAGGGGAAAATGTACATGATAAAATCATCTTAGGTGTGCATCCTAAGATAAATCAAAACACTCCACAAAAAAGACACCACTAGATGTGCAAAAATGTGCGATGCGAAGAATTCCTATGTGTTTTGAGCATCATCGGTGAAGCCGGTGGTTGGTGTTGTGCGTTTGTTAACTGTCTCAATTAATCTTGATCAACATCTGAGGGAAGGAACTGTTTAGCGCATGCCTTGTGTATCCATGTGGATACATTGTATATTCACCCCCATACAGCCAATGTTCTTCGTCTTCAACCTGATGGGGCTCACTCAACGGGACTGCTGATTCTGAAATGGTCAACTCAGTAGCCATGGTGTAAATTAGATGCGTGGTCTATTTTTCCGTTTTTCGACCTTGTCCGGCCGCCAGTGTTTGCCGAATAGCAAAAGCCTATAACATATCATGTGCCTGATAACACCTCTGCCATTATCAAGTCATCAAAATCCTCTAATTATCACGAACTGATGATAGTAACCTCTATGACAGACAGCCTACCTCTTTCCCAACAACACCCGCCTCCTAGTAGAGTGGCATTCAAAAGGCAAAACAAAAGGTCCTGGGTCCTAGTGCCTTCACCAGTCCTTGTATTTTAACTATTCAATTTAAGGGGCTTTATTGGCATGGAAAACATATGTTTACATTGCCAAAGCACGTGAAATAGATCATAAACAAAAGTGAAATAAACAATAACACATTTACAGTAAACATTAAAGTAATAAATACATATTATGTCTATATACAGCATAGTAGTGATGCGCAAATAGTTAAACATAAATATGGGTTGTATTAACAATGGTGTTTGTTCTTCACTGGTTGCCCTTTTCTTTTGGCAACAGGTCACAAATCTTTCTGCTGTGATTGCACACTGTGGTATTTCACCTAATAGATATGGGAGTTTATCAAAATGGTTTGTTTTCAAATTATTTGTGAGTCTGTGTAATCTAAGGGAAATATGTGTCTCTAATATGGTCATACATTTGACAGGAGGTTAGGAAGTGCAGCTCAGTTTCCACCTCATTTTTTGGGCAGCGTGCATATCTTGAGAGCCAGGTCTCTTGAGAGCCAGGTCTGTCAGATCCTAATTGGTATGTCGAATTTTATGTTCATTTTGATGGCATAGAAGGCCCTTCTTGCCTTGTCTCTCAGATCGTTCACAGCTTTATGGAAGTTACCTGTGGCGCTGATGTTTAGGCCGAGGTATGTATAGTTTTCTGTGATTTTCAAACAGTACATTTTCCAACGGGGCTATACATTTGGGTGAGGTTTTTTCTCGCCTGAGTAGCCTCGTTTCACTGCCAAAAATAAAATTCAACCATCTAGTGTTTAGCGAAATAACAACACAATGTCAAATACAGGTAGCATAGTCAAATAATTAACATCCAATCACATTAACCGTTACTCTCTCGCGGGAAATCTTCACTCTTGTGCAGACATTTAGAAATGAAACATGACAATTTGAAAAATAAGCCACAGGAGGTTTTTTTGCGAGAATAAAGACGACTTTTGAGGAGTAAGACATTTACAAAAGTAAAAGATACCAATAATAAGAAGGGACAAGAAGCATCTTATATGGTGAGCTACCGACTGGCTAGGACAGGCAAGCCCCATACTATTGGACTTAATTCTTCCTGCTGCCACAGATATGGCTGGGACAATTCTGGGGGAAAAGGCCCAAAAAACTATACAGCCTTCATCAAACAACACTGTTTCACAATGCATCAGTGACATGGCAGGAGATGTTTTGAAACAATTACTGCTTCGCATACAAGCCAGTGAATTATATGCGTTACAGCTGCATGAGTCAACAGACGTGGCGGCCCTGGCACAGCTCCCTGGCACATGTCCGTTAAGTTTATGGGGGGTTAATTAAGGAAGACATCCTCTTCTGCAAACCACTGGAAACCAGGACAACATGAGAAGATATTTTTGAAGTACTGGACAGCTTTGTGACATCAAATGGACTTTGGTGGTCAAGATGTGTTGGTATCTGTACTGATGCCGCAAAAGCCATGACAGGGATACATAGTGGAGTGGTAACGAGTGTGCAAGCAGTTGCTCCTGACGCCATTTGGGTACATTGCAGCATCCACCGAGAGGCTCTTGCTGCCAAGGGAATGCCTGACAGCTTGAAAGACGTTTTGGACACTACAGTGAAAATGGTTAACTTTGTTAAAGCAGGGCGCCCGAACTCTCGGTATATTCTGCATTATGCAATAATATGGGCAGCGACCATGTAACGCTTTTACAACATACAGAAGTGCGCTGGTTATCAAGGGGCAAAGTTATGGTCACGATTTTTTGAATTGAGAGACGAGCTTAAAGTTTTCTTTACTGACCATCATTTTCACTTGTCTACCTATCCCTCAACGTAACCAAGACTAAGGAGATTATTGTGGACTACAGGAAAAGGAGTAACGTGCACGCCCCATTCTCATCAACGGGGCTGTAGTGGGGCAGGTTGAGAGCTTCAAGTTCCTTGGTGTCCACATCAACAACAAACTAGAATGGTCCAAACACACCAAGACAGTCGTGAAGAGGGCACGACAAAACCTATTCCCCCTCAGGAAAGTAAAAAGATTTGGTATGGGTCCTCAGATCCTCAAAAGGTTCTACAGCTGCAACATAGAGAGCATCCTGACTGGTTGCATCACTGCCTTGTAAGACAATTGCTCGGCCTCTGACCGCAAGGCACTACAGAGGGTAGTGCGTACGGCCCAGTACATCACTGGGGCTAAGCTGCCTGCCATCCAGGACCTCTACACAAGGCAGTGTCAGAGGAAGGCCCTAAAAATTGTTAAAGACCCCAGCCACCCCAGTCATAGACTGTTCTCTCTACTACCGGATGGCAAGCTGTACCCGAGTGCCAAGTCTAAGACAAAAAGGCTTCTCAACAGTTTTTACCACCAAGCCATAAGACTCCTGAACAGGTAATCAAATGGCTACCCGGACTATTTGCATTGTGTGCCCCCCCCCCACCAACCCCTCTTTTTACACTGCTGCTACTCTCTGTTTATCATATATGCATAGCCACTTTAACTATACATTCATGTACATACTACCTCAATTGGGCCGACCAACCAGTGCTCCCGCACATTGGCTAACTGGGCTATCTGCATTGTGTCCCACCCACCAACCCCTCTTTTACGCTACTGCTACTCTCTGTTCATCATATATGCATAGTCACTTTAACCATATCTACATGTACATACTACCTCAATCAGCCTGACTAACCGGTGTCTGTATGTAGCCTCGCTACTTTTATAGCCTCGCTACTGTATATAGTCTGTCTTTTTACTGTTGTTTTATTTCTTTACCTACCTATTGTTCACCTAATACCTTTTTTGCACTATTGGTTAGAGCCTGTAAGTAAGCATTTCACTGTAAGGTCTACCTACACCTGTTATATTCAGCGCACGTGACAAATAAACTTTGATTTGATTTGATTCAAAGAGGTTTTCTGGGTCTCTATATTTTTGGTTGGACAGGTTTCTCAATTTCTTTGTTAGGTTTTAGCATTCTTCATCAAACCATTTGTCATTGTTGTTAATTTTCTTAGGTTGTCTGCTTGACATTTTTAGATTTGATAGTATATTTGACCTCTCAGCTTCCCTGTTTAGGTTTTCTAAGTTTTCACCTTCACTATTACAGTGAAACATTTTGTCTGGGAAATTGTCTAGAAGGGATTGAATTTGTTGTTGCATGTCTTAATATTATTCAGTTCCTTTGGCTTTGATGCCTCATGATTGAGCAAAGCTCTGTTCAAGTAGAGTGTGATTTTGCTGTGATCTGATAGGGGTGTCAGTGGACTGACTGTGAATGCTATAAGAGACTCTGGATTGAGGTCAGTGATAAAGTAGCCTACAGTACTACTGCCAAGTGATGAGCTATATGTGTACCTACCATAGGAGTCCCCTTGAAGCCTAACATTGACACCAGTGCCTTGCAAAACTATTCATCCCCCTTGGCGTTTTTCCTATTTTGTTGCATTACAACCTGTAATTTAAATTGATTTTTATTTGGATTTCATGTAACGGACATACACAACATAGCCAAAATTGGAGAAGTGAAATGAAAAAAATTACTTGTTTCAAAAAATTACAAAAAATTACAAATGGAAAAGTGGTGCATGCATATGTATTCACCCCCTTTGGTATGATGCCCCTAAATAAGATCTGGTGCAACCAATTATCTTCAGAAGTCACATAATTAATTAAATAAAGTCCACCTGGGTGCAATCTAATTGTCACATGATCTGAGTATACATATATACACCTGTTCTGAAAGGCCTCAGAGTCTGCAACACCACTAAGCAAGGGGCACCACCAAGCAAGGGGCACCATGAAGACCAAGGAGCTCTCCAAACAGGTCAGGGACAAAGTTGCGGAGAAGTACAGATCAGGGTTGGGTTATAAAAAAATATCAGAAACTTTGAACATCCCATGGAGCACCATTAAATCCATTATTAAAAAATGGAAAGAATATGGCACCACAACAAACCTGCCAAGAGAGGGCCGCCCACCAAAACTCACGGACCAGGCAAGAGAGGCATTAATCAGAGAGGGAACAAAGAGACCAAAGATAACTCTGAAGGAGCTGAAAAGCTCCACAGTGGAGATTGGAGTATCTGTCCATAGGACCATTTTAAGCAGTACACTCCACAGAGCTGGCTTTACAGAAGAGTGGCAGAAAAAGCCATTGCTTAAGAAAAAAAAAAAACAAACACGTTTGGTGTTCGCCAAAAGGCATGTGGAGACTCCCCAAACATAGGAAGAAGGTACTCTGGTCAGATGAGACTAAAATGTTGCTTTTTGGCCATCAAGGAAAGCGCTATGTCTGGTGCAAACCCAACACCTCTCATCACCCAAGAACACCATCCCACAGTGAAGCATGTGGGTGGCAGCATCATGCTGTGGGGATGTTATTCATCGCAGGGACTGGAAACTGGTCAGAATTGAAGGATGGCGCTAAATACAGGGAAATTCTTGAGGAAACCTGTTTCAGTTCTCAGAGATTTGAGACTGGGACAGAGGTTTACCTTCCAAATCAAATCAAATGTATTTATATAGCCCTTCTTACATCAGCTGATATCTCAAAGTGCTTTACCGAAACCCAGGCTAAAACACCAAACAGCAAGCAATGCAGGTGTAGAAGCACGGTGGCTAGGAAAAACTCCCTAGAAAGGCCAAAACCTAGGAAGAAACCTAGAGAGGAACCAGGCTATGAGGGGTGGCCAGTCCTCTTCTGGCTGTCTCCCGGGTGGAGATTATAACAGAACATGGCCAAGATGTTCAAATGTTCATAAATGACCAGCATGGTCAAATAATAATAATCACAGTAGTTGTCGAGGGTGTAGCAAGGCAGCACCTCAGGAGTAAATGTCAGTTGGCTTTTCATAGCCGATCATTAAGAGTATCTCTACCGCTCCTGCTGTCTCTAGAGAGTTGAAAATAGCAGGTCTGGGACAGGTAGCACGTCTGGTGAACAGGTCAGGGTTCCATAGCCGCAGGCAGAACAGTTGAAACTGGAGCAACAGCACGGCCAGGTGGACAAGGGACAGCAAGGAGTCATCATGCCAGGTAGTCCTGAGGCATGGTCCTAGGGCTCAGGTCCTCCGAGAGAGAGAGAGAAAGAGAGAATTAGAGAGCGCATACTTAAATTCACACAGGACACCGGATAAGACAGGAGAAGTACTCCAGATATAACAAACTGACCCTAGCCCCCCGACACATAAACTACTGCAGCATAAATACTGGAGGCTGAGACAGGAGGGGTCAGGAGACACTGTGGCCCCATCCGATGATACCCCCAGACAGGGCCAAACAGGAAGGATATAACCCCACCAACTTGGCCAAAGCACAGCCTCCACACCACTAGAGTGATATCTTCAACCACCAACTTACCATCCTGAGACAAGGCCGAGTATAACCCACAAAGATCTCCGCCACGGCACAACCCAAGGGGGGGCGCCAACCCAGACAGGAAGACCATGTCAGTGACTCAACACACTCAAGTGACGCACCCCTCCTAAGGACGGCATGAAAAAGCACCAGTAAACCAGTGACTCAGCCCCTGTAATAGGGTTAGAGGCAGAGAATCCCAGTGGAGAGAGGGGAACCGGCCAGGCAGAGACAGCAAGGGCGGTTCCTTGCTCCAGAGCCTTTCCATTCACCTTCACACTCCTGGGCCAGACTATACTCAATCATATGACCCACTGAAGAGATGAGTCTTCAGTAAAGACTTAAAAGTTGAGCCCGAGTCTAGGGACAATTGGGAGGGACAATTAGGAGGCCTGCGTCTTGTGACCGTAGCGTACGTGTAGGTATGTACGGCAGGACCAAATCGGAAAGATAGGTAGGAGCAAGCCCATGTAATGCTTTGTAGGTTAGCAGTAAAACCTTGAAATCAGCCCTTGCCTTAACAGGAAGCCAGTGTAGGGAGGCTAGCACTGGAGTAATATGATCAAATGTTTGGGTTCTAGTCAGGATTCTATTAGCCGTATTTAGCACTAACTGAAGTATATTTAGTGCTTTATCCGGGTAGCATGAAAGTAGAGCATTGCAGTAGTCTAACCTAGAAGTAACAAAAGCATGGATTAATTTTTCTGCATCATTTTTGGACAGAAAGTTTCTGATTTTTGCAATGTTACGTAGATGGAAAAAAGCTGTCCTTGAAACAGTCTTGATATGTTCGTCAAAAGAGAGATCAGGGTCGAGTAACGCCGAGGTCCTTCACAGTTTTATTTGAGACGACTTTACAACCATCAAGATTAATTGTCAGATTCAACAGAAGATATCTTTGTTTCTTGGGACCTAGAACAAGCATCTCTGTTTTGTCCGAGTTTAAAAGTAGAAAGTTTGCAGCCATCCACTTCCTTATGTCTGAAACACAGGCTTCTAGCGAGGGCAATTTTGGGGCTTCACCATGTTTCATTGAATTGTACAGCTGTGTGTCATCCGCATAGCAGTGAAAGTTAACATTATGTTTTCGAATGACATCCCCAAGAGGTAAAATATATAGTGAAAACAAGTAGTGGTCCTAAAACGGAACCTTGAGGAACACGAAATGTACAGTTGATTTGTCAGAGGACAAACCATTCACAGAGACAAACTGATATCTTTCCGACAGATAAGATCTAAACCAGGCCAGAACTTGTCCGTGTAGACCAATTTGGGTTTCCAATCTCTCCAAAAGAATGTGGTATCGATGGTATCAAAGGCAGACGCCATTTAAAAGGTAATTTACCACCTTCACAAGTGCAGTCTCAGTGCTACGATGGGGTCTAAAACCAAACTGAAGCATTTCGTATACATTGTTTGTCTTCAGGAAGGCAGTGAGTTGCAGCGCAACAGCTTTTTCAAAATGTTTGAGAGGAATGGAAGATTCGATATAGGCCGATAGTTTTTTATATTTTCTCTGGGTCACAGGTTTGGCCTTTTCAAGAGAGGCTTTATTACTGCCACTTTTAGTGAGTTTGGTACACATCCGGTGGATAGAGAGCCGTTTATTATGTTCAACATAGGAGGGCCAAGCACAGGACGCAGCTCTTCAGTAGTTTAGTTGGAATAGGGTCCAGTATGCAGGTTTAGAGGCCATGATTATTTTCATCATTGCGTCAAGAGATATAGTACTAAAACACTTAAGTGTCTCTCTTGATCCTAGGTCCTGGCAGAGTTGTGCAGACTCAGGACAGCTGAGCTTTGGAGGAATACGCAGATTTAAAGAGGAGTCCGTAATTTGCTTTCTAATGTTCATGATCTTTTCCTCAAAGAAGTTCATGAATTTATTACTGCTGAAGTAAAAGCCATCCTCACTTGGGGAATGCTGCTTTTTAGTTTAGTTGCGACAGTATCAAAAATAAATTTTCGGATTGTTCTTATTTTCCTCAATTAAGTTGGAAAAATAGGATGATCGAGCAGCAGTGACTGCTCTTTGATACTGCACGGTACTGTCTTTCCAAGCTAGTCGGAAGACTTCCAGTTGGGTGTGGCGCCATTTCCGTTCCAATTTTCTGGAAGCTTGCTTCAGAGCTCGGGTATTTTCTGTATACCAGGGAGCTAGTTTCTTATGACAAATGTTTTTAGTTTTTAGGGGTGCAACTGCATATAGGGTATTGCGCAAGGTTAAATTGAGTTCCTCAGGTTAGGTGGTTAACTGATTCCAGCAGGACAATGACCCTAAGCATACTGCTAAAGCAACACTTGAGTGGTTTAAGGGGAAACATTTACATGTCTTGGAATGGCCTAGTCAAAGCCCAGGCCTCAATCCAATTGAGAATCTGTGGTATGACTTAAAGATTGCTGTACACTAGCGGAAGCCATCCAACTTGAAGGAGCTGGAGCAGTTTTGCCTTGAAGAATGGGCAAAAATTACAGTGGCTAGTTGTGCCAAGCTTATAGAGACATACACCAAGAGACTTGCAGCTGTAATTGCTGCAAAAGGTGACTCTACAAAGTATTTACTTTGGGGGGGATAAATAGTTATAGTTATAGTTTTTTTGTCTTATTTCTTGTTTGCTTCACAATAAAACATATTTTGCATCTTCAAAGTGGTAGGCATGTGTAAATCAAATGATACAAACCCCACAAAAATCCTTTTTAATTCCCAGTTGTAAGGCAACAAAATAGGAAAAATGCCAAGGGTGGTAAATACTTTCGCAAGCCACTGTATGTACATACCCAGTGTTCAACAGAGCTGCATGAGTTGTGACTCGTTTTTGTTGGTTATGTTGTCGTAGTTGTGTCTATGGGGGCATATGGGGGAGGGAATGCTGTCCCCCCAGGTAGGTGTTTGTCCCCCTGTGTGCTGAGGGTATCAGGTTCTTGTCCAGTTCTGGCATTTAGTTTGCCACAGACTAGTACGTGTCCCTGGGCCAGGAAATTGTTGCTCTCCCCCTCTAGGATGGAGAAGCAGTCATCGTTAAAGTATGGGGATTCTATTGGGGGGATGTGGGTAGCCTATCAGGTGTAGGCTATATCATACTTCCAAATGAAGATAGCCTAAACAGAATACAAACATAATAATAAAATAATAATAATAATAATATTCACATTGTGTTTTCTCATGGCAGCTATTTTTCAGAGATGTGATCAACATTAATCAATCAATCAATTAATCAATAAATCAATTCTAATTCTCGCTAATGAAATATACACTCTCCCACCACCATTTGCTACATAAGTGTTTCTTAATCCTGTTCCTGTGGAGAGGTGTGTACTGCTAGGGCAAAAACACAAATGTGCACAGTCATTAACAGAGGTTGTTCGGTGAATAACGCTCTGGTGATTAACCTCGTCTGTCTGAGACCTGAAGACTTGTGTTAGCTCCCTGAGAGGATGCCTTGCCTTTAGCTCAGCAGACTTGTGGCGCACAGGAGATCCTGGTTAGAACCGCAGTCAGTCACACGGCGGCGTGACCCAAATGGGTGTCTGCAAGAAATAAAGGGAAAGGGAAAAGGGGATACCTAACCCCTCTGAATCAGAGGTGCGGGGGCTACCGTAATCAACCACGTCATCGGCGCCCGGGGAACAGTGGGTTAACTGCCTTGCTCGGGGGCAGAACAACAGATTTTTACCTTGTCAGCGCGGGGTTTCGACCCAGCAACCGTTCGAGATCAATGGTTGATGTCACAAGGTGTTGGGCCCAAAAATCAAATTTTGCTTAAGGTCACTAAAAACCTTGATCTGGGGACCCATGATCTGTTGAGCAGTAGGCTACACGAGGAGCAAAGGGAAGTAATCCACCATTGCAACAGTATAAAATTGTGTAGGATTTGGCGGAGGGAGACCTCGTGTGGCAGTCGTTGGAGCTTTTTACAGTCTATGTGTTGGAGTCATTCGAAAAAAATGTAATGTTTTATTTCAGTGTAACTAGCTAGATACATTTATTTAGCTGAATGTATTTTTATTAAATATTTTTTCCCCCCTTCTGTTTGCGTTTGTTGCTGCCCTAATGGGCATTGTCCGCTTTTGGCCCAACCGAGGGTATGCCTGGTTAATTTTGCAACGTTTTGGTTAATTTCGCAACGTTAGTAACGTTGCAAAATTTGCGTGTTTGAATGCATCTTTGGCTTGGTTGACGTCTACAGAAGCATAATGGCGGCTTCCTTGGTGAGACCACGAGTATCTTTACCATACGACAATTCTGGTGTTAGCCCTCTTTAAACAAGTTTTTGTCAATGGCTAAACGTGATTGTGACTTATCAATGGTGTTGTTTTTGCCTACATTATTCAGGAAGTCGGGGCTATTTCGATAATGACTGGTTCTGATGATTTGAAAACAGAAGATACCGGGGTAGCTAAGTTAGCTAACCATTCATACATGCTTCAGCTCTAGTCCGAATGTGTACATCACCGCATTTCAACTATTTTGTTAAGCCAATCTGACAGTCTTTTTCTATCCCATTCTATAGGATGAGTCGGTAGAGGAAAC
Source organism: Salvelinus sp. IW2-2015 (assembly GCF_002910315.2). NCBI lineage: Eukaryota > Metazoa > Chordata > Actinopteri > Salmoniformes > Salmonidae > Salvelinus > Salvelinus sp. IW2-2015. The sequence goes on from NC_036844.1 coordinate 31,013,512, forward strand.
AAAAGATGATTTGAAAAAAGATCAAGATTCTGAGGTAATTAACAATCATGCATGCAACTAGGTTATAAGGCTTCTCCACGCCTAATGTGCTTCGGTATCATCACATTTAATGACAGCCTATTATAGTAGTCTTTTCTCTATCATATTCTCCTAGGAAGACGAACCGGCAGAGGAACCAAGAGAGCCAAGGATACGTGAAACGCCAGAGGACATCAAACTCGACGCAATTGTCAACACATTGGCCTTCCATCCAAAACAAGATATTTTTGCTGCCGGGGATATTGACGGTGATATTTACGTGTAAGAAATATAACCACCTGTGATGCTTATGAACATTTACATAAATGTAAGTGCCATTGTGGAAGTGAACGTCATTGTTTTGCATCCCCAGATACTCCTACTCGTGCACAGAGGGGGAGAGTAAGGAGCTATGGTCGTCTGGACATCATCTCAAGTCCTGCAGGGAAGTTGCTTTCTCTCATGATGGACAGAGTAAGTGTGATCACTGGTAGGGTTTGGTTGCCTTGCATTTATTTTGCTTGTGATACATTTTTATCATCTCATGTTGGTCAACACAACTTGCTGGGCCATTCTGTCTGTTATGTTTTAAATGGTTAAACATCAACCAGTAGTTACTTTTCTGTGTATGTAGAACTGTTCAGCGTTTCAAAAGACAAGTCAGTCCATCTCATGGATGTGGAAGGGGGAAAACTTGTCACACGCATCGCCAAAGCCCACAGGTAAAGTCTCTCTAGTCCATTGATGTCACTAGTTTAGGGCTTTAAATTTTTTTTCTACACCCTCACTTGATCCATGTTCTGTTGAGAGAGCCTAATGATTGTATTGCACTATTGTGGTTGCATTGACTGTGTTCCTCACCTTCACCCATATTTGACTAGTGTCCCAATCAATGCACTGCTGCTGGTGGATGAGAATGTGCTCGCCACCGGGGATGATGGGGGGACACTGAAGGTTTGGGACATGAGGAAGGGCACATCGTTCATGGACCTGAAGCATCATGATGACTATATCAGCGGCATTGCTATTGACCAGGCCAAGAGAATGCTTCTCACCTCCAGGTAAGAGTTCAGTTCAGACACGGGATGGGGATGGAAAATTGAATAAGTGTTTTCAGTGGCTCTATTCATTGAGACTAGCATGTACAGATGTGACTTGTCAACTGACATGAATTATGTTTTATGTCACAGTGGTGATGGGACGATGGGGGTCTTCAACATCAAGAGGCGGCGATTTGAGCTCCTGTCAGAGTTCCAGAGCGGGGACCTTACCTCGGTGGCCATTATGAAAGTGAGTGTCTCATCCTCTTTATCTGAAGGTTCAGGACTGGCTAGTCTACTGGCTGAGACACTTGAAATCCTTGCATTATCTAAAAACGTTCAGAGTCAATAACTTAAGTTGTCCACTGTTCCCTGCCTCATCACACAGCGAGGGAAGAAGGTGGTGTGTGGCTCCAGTGAAGGGACTATGTACATCTTCAACTGGAACGGCTTTGGCGCCACCAGTGACCGCTTCGCTGTGAAGGCAGAATCTGTGGACTGCATTGTTCCCATTACAGACAGTATACTGTGTGCTGCCTCCATGGATGGAGTTATACGGTAAGTGTTCAGTTGGATTTTATATAGGATCTAAAGAGTTGAATGGTTTTGTAGACTTTAATTATTTAGAAGTAGTATGTTAAGTTCGTTGTCATCTGCATTAGATGATAACATGCAATGCACAGATTTGAGGGAGATTCTTTTGCAAGGCGTTGTTCTTCAAATCTCCTATAGAGGGCAAGAGTATGCCAAACATACTTATGACATGGCTTGATTTTTCCTTAGGACCATTTTTAGTTTTCAGTGATACAGTACTGAAGTTTTTACTTAGACTAATTAGAATCTATCTCTCCCTCTTGACAGTGCCATAAACCTCCTGCCCAATCGGGTACTGGGCTGCATAGGGCAGCATGTTGGGGAGCCTATTGAGCAAATTGCCCGCTCTCGCGACTCACGTTTCCTGGCGAGCTGTGCCCACGACCAGATGATCAAGTTCTGGGACATTTCAAGTCTCCGCGACATGACAGTCAGTGACTACCGGAAGAGGAAGAAGAAAGATGGAAACCTCAAGTCCCTCAGCAAGAAAGCCTATGGGGGTGGGGATGATTTCTTTTCTGGACTGATGGAAGAGACTGAGGCAAAAAAGGAAGAGAAAGAAGAGGATGAAGGAGACAGTGACAGCGACAGTGATTAAAAGATACTTGTGGACGTCATGCCCATCATGTGTCGCCAGAGGTGTTGTGTGCTATTGGTCAAACAACTCCTGGCCATTGCACCAATAAACTCTTCTCAGCCGGCACTGTTGAAAGAGGCATCTTGGCAGAGTGGAAGCTTTAGATGGCATATGCTTGGGGCATAGCCTTGGAGATGAGAACAGCCTGTTTCATCCACTGCTTGCAGTGTGTTTTTCTCCTGAAACATGACTCTTCAAAAGTCTGGTGCAATCCCAGTTAAACATATGTTATGCTGTAAAAAACATTACATTTAGAGCCCTTGTAAATTAGTCCCATAGATCTGGTTGGATTCTGCCATTGGAGAGCTGAGCTATGGGAACTCAGGATCAAGGAAGAGTATGGGGCTGCTTATGGGGTCAGAGGTCAAGTGTCACTGTTCAGATTCGTCTTGCAAGAGGAAACCCCTCGGCCTGGTTTGCTGTAGTATCTTTGCCTTATTACCAGTATTGTAGCATGACATCATGCACATGTATGTAATGTACAGCATAACATCATTTAAAAAGACATGGAAATAAAATGTTAACTTTTGACATTTGATTCGATTGATGTCCTGTTTTTAAAGTATACCACTCATTGGCATCTTGTACAAAATATTATTTACAATTTAGGGACCATGTAAAGTGATGGCAGAAGTGTGGTGTTCTGTTGGTTGTTGGAGACCAATAGTACTAAAGAGAGCAGTGCCAGAATAGAAGACATATTCCAAGAGCTTTGTCTGTGCAGATAGACAAACTGACACAACCAGTCCTTAGAGGACACAAACTCTGGGATCTACAGGACAACAGCATTTTAATGGTCCCATAAGGCTCCCTCAACAGAGCGTCTCACCATCTTGGTTTGTATTACATGGCCCAGAATTTGTTAAGGTGGCATCGTAAAGCAAATTTTCAGTTGTCTCTAATCTACACTGCTCTTTTTTGAGGGAAGTTTGACCAATGTTAACTAGAACAGATGTTTCTCAAGAATGGGGTGTCAAGTGGATACTCTACCAGTGGTGTAAAGTACTTAAGTAAAAATAAGGGCTCCTGAGTGGCGCAGCGGTCTAAGGCACTCCATCTCAGTGCTTGATGCATCATTAGACACCCTGGTTCGAATCCAGGCTGTATCACAACTGGCCGTGATTGGGAGTCCCATAGGGTGGCGTACAATTGGCCCAGCATCGTCCGGGTATGGCCGGTGTAGGCTAACATTGTAAATAAGAATTTGTTCTTTACTGACTTATATATATTTTTTAAATACTTGTAAGTACTACTTAAGTAGTTTTTGGGGGTATCTGTACTTTGATATTTTTGGCTACTTTTACTAAACAACATTCCTAAAGAAAATAATGTACTCCATACATTTTCCCTGACACCCAAAAGTACTCGTTACATTTTGAATGCTTAGCAGGACAGAAATTGGTCCAATTTGCACACCTATCAAGAGAACATCCCTGGTCATCCCTACTGCCTCTGAGCTGGTGGACTCACTAAACACACATGCTTCATTTGTAAATTATGTCTGTTGGAGTGTGCCTCTGGCTAGATGTAAATTAAAATAAGAAAATTATGCCATGTGGTTTGCTTAATATAAGGAATTATAAATGATTTATACATTTACTTTAGATACTTAAGTACTGTATATTTTAGCAGTTCCAAATACTTTTGATACTTAAGTATATTTAAAAACTTAGACTTACACCAGTTGTATTTTACTGGGTGACTTTCACTTTTACTTGAGTCATTTTCGATTAAGTTATCTTTACTTTTACTCAAGTATGACAATTGGGTACTTGTTCCAGCACTGCTCTCTACTTAGGACAAAGGGGCACCTAAAAGTAGGCTAAGGTAATTACATTTGCCCTGAGGGTGGATAGAGGGAAGTGAATGAGTAGAGTGCTTTGATGGTGTGTAATGACTCCTAACTTTTCCTGGGTTAGTAACGATTTGGGGGAGCTGGGTATGACTTAATCTGACGAGTGGGTGGACCCTCGCCTTGTTTCCTTAGGAACATAGCACAAAGACAGCAGTCATGATGCTGAGGGGGGACGGACTAGTGAAATTACCCCGCACGGTAACACGTCAGAAATGAGTGTCTTAGAATATCCTTATTGAACAGCACCACGGTTTCTTAGCATAATATTACCATAATGTGTATGGAATGAGAGACTACGATTGGGCTGTGAGACTATTCCCATGGCATTTAATTGCAAATGCGTACTTTTGAGCCTCTCCCAACAATGCAGAAAGAAAAATATAGAATAAAAATAACAGGATATGAGACGTACTGTTTTTTCTCTCCACCCAGCTGAGTTACTCGCTCTATAATAACAACGGGGATGGACACCCTCAGCTGTGGTCTGTGCATGTCTGGTCTCAAATTGAGCTGGGTTGTGCCTCGGGGTTTATGATTAAATCATTACGATGAGTGGATTGCTTTTGTGACACTGTTACAAATTCCACTGTATGCTTTTCTATGCTGTTCTCCATTCATCCGTCAGTGTGATGGAATTGTATTATCATTGGACTAATAGATTGTAGTACACTCCTACCACCTCTCCCAGACAAATCTCATCAAATTCCTTCTGCTATAGTTGTCTTTTGCTCAGCTTCATGTTTTGTCTCCAAGGTTTATACATAATACTCAATATGTGAAATAATGTATTTTCATTACATTTGCAAATGTTTGTCACACCCATGTACTAACTAGTGATAGGCAATCAATACTTCGCCTACATGAATTGGATCTCAAAGAACTAAATCCTAAACCCCTTCGAACAACAAGATTGTTCAGCCACACACTGGCATAATGTAATTACCCTGTAATAAATTGTATAATATGAACTTCTGTAACTTTGTGCCATAGACTGAATGGTTGCGTCTTTTTAAATTAACACATCAGTGGGGATGTGATGTTAAAGGAATGTGAAACCCCGCCCCCTGTTTGAGATTTAGATAGAAGTCTCACAGTGGCACTCAGCATACCAAACTCTTTTCACTGGAGCAAGCGTCTACACCACTTCTGATCATCATCACCACAGACCAGCAATCATACCCCTGGAAGAAAATACAACGGAATCACTTTAACGTGGTTGATAGTCTGTGAAATTGTATTCGGTTGAACAGCGCACCCATCATTAAACACTGGTAAGTGTTTTGTGTTTAGTGGGCTAGCTAGTTAGCCCCTAAAAAGTAAGCTATCCAATTTGGCTTTGTAACGTTAGCTAGCTAAACACATTGATGATCGACTAGATGGGGATACATTCATGTAAATAACAGGTATGGATAAATTATAGGTGGCTGGTGTACAGGCGCAAATTACCGAGATACGGTTAGGTAGTTAGCTAGCAAATAACATCGAAGTGTTGGCTCCAATTTGGCCAACTTTTAAACCCTCTAAATTACCGTGTGGGAAGTTTTTTTTAAACCCACACGTCTATACGTTACAGACTAGTTGGTTCCGGGAATTGGATCCCTTGATAAAGATGTTGAAATAAGACTATAAAATAAATACAAATACTGAGCTACAGTGGCTATATTGTATGCTCAAAAAAAGTTATTTTATACTTATACAATTCCCCCGAGAAAGATTTTGTTTAACAAGTTAAGAGTCTGTCATGTAATCAATAGTTCAGCACCCTCCACTTACGAGGACAACCACACTGAGCTTTTTTCTTAAAGGTTTTATGAGATTGGAGAACACATTGGGAGAAATCTTAGACCCTTCAGAATCTTTCCAGATCCTTGATATCCTTCGCCTGCGCATATGGACTGCACTCTTCAATTCATACTACAGGTTTTCAGTGGGGTTCAAGTCCGGAGACAAATAACCATAGTAAAATATAGATTTTTGTGATCAATTAACCATTCTTTGTAGATGTTGTTGTGTGCTTGGGGTTATTGGTTCCTCACCGGCCACAAAAGGGGTTCTGATTGTGAAATGCAGTTTTATTCACAGAATAATTTTCTATGGTTTCTTTTGGTCGTTCAATATCCAGATCTGTTCCTAATCATCCCTCTAAAGATTCTTGACATTGGTCTGGTTACTGTGATGATTGGTCTCCCGAGTGGTGCAGCAGTCTAATGCACAGCATCTCAGTGCTAGAGGTGTCACTACAGACCCTGGTTCAATTCCAGGTTGTATCACAACCGGCCGTGATTGGGAGTCCCGTAGGGCGGCGCACAATTGGCCTAGTGTCGTTAGAGGTAGACCTACATTGTAAATAAGAATTTGTTCTTTTAACTAACTTGCCTAGTTAAATAAAGGTTCAATAAAACAAAAATTACAAATAAATATCTGATTTACTACTGATAAAGGGCATACGGTGGCCAGTTGCGCATGTTTATACTCATATCTGGCAGATCCTGTACACGGTAAAAGTTGGGAATAATGTATAATTTGTATCTAGTGCGGTGGAGGGCTAGGGGCCAATTATGTGTGCGCACGCTCGTGTGTTGACTGACAGTAGTCCCAGGAAGTTCCATCTGACTGCACATAGAGCCCTCTGTGATTTAGAGACAGCGTGGCAGCATAGGTAGAGTGAGGGGAAAACTGGTCAAATAGAGGTGGCTTAATTTGCTACACAGAATTCCTTTTTATTCCATTGATACCCACTGGGGAATCCAACTCAATATTGAAGGTATTGCCATGAAACATTCAGATTATGCTTTGAAAATAATTTTAGTTTTGATAGTCAGTATTGACTTTCAAATAGCACAGCACATAAAGCCAACCAGGGTTCTCCCCAAAAAATGAGAGGCACTGTGCCATCTTTTGGACTGGCTGTGCCACTATGTAAAACATATATTTATTTTTTACTTATCATAAGGCCATTTTTTTTGCTCTAGATTGCAGGAAATGGCAGGTGTTCAAAAACACAAATCTCTCGGGCCTCCACCCCAGCCATATTCAGCAGCACCACCTTGTTAAAAAATCCCGGTGAGAACCGTGCCAACGTTTTGACCTCAAGGCTGGAGCCCTTCTCAATGACGTGCTGGATACCAGACATCCTTGGGAAAGGACAAACTCAAAGGCTTGACTGAAACCATGTGCTGGTCTAAAAAATATATATTTTCGAGGCTTTCCCTTGGCTATGACCGTGATGCTCCCTCCTCACAAGGACAGTTTATTACTTTGTTTATATAATTATTAAGGTACACTGCAATGCAGCTCTTAGATTCCAATGTTGTACACCATGACAAACTAAACTTTACTATTGTTGTAAACTTTACTATTACGGCAAGTTATAAGAAAATGCATTCGGAAAGTCTTCAGACCCCTTGACTTTTTCCACATTTTGTTATGTTACAGCCTTATTCTAAAATTTAGTAAATGTTTTTCCTAATCAATCTACACACAATACCCCATAATGAAAAGGCAAATTCGTTTTTAGGAAGTTTTGCAAATTGATTAAATATATATAACAGAAATGCCTCATTTACAAAAGTATTCAGACCTTTTGCTATGAGACTCGAAATTGAGCTCAGGTGCATCCTGTTTCCATTGATCATCCTTAAGATGTTTCTACAACTTGATTGGACTCCACCTGTGGTAAATTCAATTGATTGGACATGATTTGGAAAGGCAAGCACCTGTCTATATAAAGGTTGACAGTGCATGTCAGAGCAAAAACCAAGCCATGAGGTCGAAGGAATTGTCCGTAGAGCTCAGAGACAGGATTGTGTCGAGGCACAGATCTGGAGAAGGATATCAAAAATGGCCTCATCATTCTTAAATGGAAGTAGTTTGGAACCACCAAGACTCTTCCTAGAGCTGGCCGCCTGGCTAAACGGAGCAATCGGGGGAGAAGGGCCTTGGTCAGGTAGGTGACCAAGAACCCGATGGTCACTCCGACAGAGCTCCAGAGTTCCTCTGTGGAGATGGGAGAACCTTCCAGAAGTACAACCATCTCTACAGCACTCCACCAATCAGGACTCTATGGTAGAGTGGCCAGACAGAAGCCACTCCTCAGTAAAAGGCACATGACAGCACATTTGGAGTTTGCCAAAAGGCACCTAAAGGACTCTCAGACCATGAGAAACAAGATTTTCTGGTTTGATGAAACCAAGATTGAACTCTTTGGCAGATGAAAACCTGCTCAGGACCTCAGACTGGGGGCGAAGGATCACCTTCCAACAGGACAACGACCCTAAGCACACATCCAAGACAACGCAGGAGTGGCTTCATGACAAGTCTCTGAATGTCCTAGAGTGGCCCAGCCAGTGCCCAGACTTGAACGCTACAAGCTTGTAGCACCATACCCAAGAAGACTCAAGGCTGTAATCGCTGCCAAAGGCGTTTCAACAAACTTCTGAGTAAAGGGTCTGAATACTTACATATGTGATATTTTTTTAAACTTAAGTGTTTTTGCTTTGTCATTAGATTGAGGGGGGGGAAATTATTGTATCAATTTTAGAGTAAGGCTGTAATTTAACAAAATGTGGAAAAAGTCAATGGATCTGAATACTTTCCGAATGCACTGTATGTAATTGACACCCTGCTTGGTAAAGGATGTCAGTAGCGCCAGGAGTTAAAATAAATGACAGGCCCATCTGTATTTGCTTAGTTTCTGTTAAATGGAAATGTTGGGGGAAAAATTGCTATTTTATCACTCAATCCATTGAAAAAATTAGTATGTAGACCCCCGTCTTACATGATTGTATTTTCTTCCTCGAGAGGGAGAATGATGGAGGTGAGGAGGATCTGTTGTATTGGGGCTGGCTACGTGGGCGGTCCCACCTGCAGCGTCATCGCACAGATGTGCCCTGAAGTGACGGTTACCGTGGTTGACGTGAACGAGGACCGCATCCGTGCCTGGAATTCTGATAGCCTTCCCATCTTTGAGGTGAGTGGGAGACAATATTAGTACAAGAAACTATCGGAACAGATCTCAACCTAGTAGAACTTGTCTCAACTGCAGGAAATTAAGTGAAACTGTATTACTCATTCATATCCAGGTTTCTCAAAGATCTGTCCTAACTTGTATTGGTCTTTCCAATATTTCCAGCTACTAGTGTTGCCACGTAAAGTCATTCATTTTGGCCACATGACTTTTGAGCTCATGATACTTTTGACACTTGTGCTCTAACAACCTCTCTCTCTTTCTAGCTTGGACTCCAGGAAGTGGTGGAATCATGTCGCGGGGTCAACCTTTTCTTCTCCACAGACATTGATGAGGCCATAAAAAATGCAGACCTGGTCTTCATATCTGTAAATACTCCTTTTCAACACTTTCCTTTCTTATGTCAATTGCTTTCATTGGAAGTATTGTTGAGACATGTTTCAGTTTTGCTTTCTTTGAAGGTAATAGTAATAATTTGGTGGTTGCTTATATTTGTCCTACTTCATACGTTTATTTATTTATTTATTTATTTATTTATTTTAAATCTCCCCCTAAGACAACCTCTGGGGGTCACGACCAGGGTCAGCAATTAGGGTTAAGTGCCTTGCTCAAGGACACAGACAGATTCTCCACCATGTCGAATCCCCGAGCAGACCTAGTGACCTTTAGTTTACTGGCCAAATGCTCCAACCACCTGCCGCCCAAAGTGCAGTGATGGAGAAAGATCCATGATTGAATCCACCTGAAACATTTCCCCTTTCCTTTGCCAGGTCAATACGCCTACCAAGACATTTGGGATTGGTAAGGGTCGAGCAGCGGACCTGAAGTACATAGAAGCATGTGCCCGGCGCATTGCCGATGTCTCCAGTGGCTGTAAGATTGTTGTGGAGAAAAGCACAGTTCCTGTACGTGCTGCTGAGAGCATCCGCCGCATCTTCAATGCCAACACCAAGAGTAGCCTCAGCTTCCAGGTGATTTCAGGGGACAGGCTTGCATGTGTGGATGGACTGCGTATCAAACGTCTACTTTCATCTACCTGCCATGTCTTCAGGTCTTTAAAAGTATGATCTTGTTCTCCTGCAGGTTCTCTCAAACCCAGAGTTTCTTGCTGAGGGAACAGCCATCACTGATCTGAAGAATCCAGACAGGGTATTGATTGGGGGGGATGAGACCCCTGAGGGCCAACATGCTATTCAGGCCTTGCGGAGCATCTATGAACACTGGGTCCCCAAGAACAAGATCATCACCACCAATACCTGGTCCTCTGAGCTTTCCAAGCTGGTATTTATATGTCCTTCTGTACATTACTGTATAACAATCTCAGGTCAGCAGTGTTACGATCTGAGACACCTCCTGCAATGTTTCCTGCCTTTATTCATTGGCTCACTTCTCTATCCTTGGTTTTTCCTTTTTTTTTTTTATAGGCAGCCAATGCCTTTCTTGCCCAACGTATCAGTAGCATCAACTCTATCAGTGCCCTCTGTGAGGTAACCGGTGCTGATGTGGAGGAGGTGGCGCATGCCATTGGGACAGACCAGAGAATAGGCAGCCGCTTCCTGAAGGCCAGCGTAGGTGAGTGGGAGAGAAGCAAGGCTGGAGTGGTTGAGTTGTGGGGTAGTAACAGTTAAGTTGTGGTTGGATGAGATCATTGGGTGGTTGGATGAGATCATTGGATGGTTGGATGAGATCATTGGATGACTGAGTGATTGGGTTTCAGTTATGGAAAAGTGGGATGTGAGTGGATGAGTTCAGTCATGATACATTCTGTGTTTGTTTCACAGGATTTGGTGGCAGCTGTTTCCAGAAAGACGTTCTCAATCTTGTGTACCTATGCGAGGCGCTGAACTTACCCGAGGTTGCAAGATACTGGCAACAGGTGGGCTTTTATCATCAACTCAAAGTAGTGCAATACAGAACTCGCTTCTCATTTGATAAGACATTCCTGTAACACTTTATTGTTTTACGGTCAGTAAAATACAGTATCACAATGACAAATGTTGAACATCTCATTGTTGCGTCTCCCAGGTTATAGAGATAAACGACTACCAGCGAAAACGATTCTCCTCACGGATAATCAACTGCCTCTTCAACACAGTGACAGACAAGAAGATAGCCTTGCTCGGATTCGCTTTCAAGAAAAACACTGGCGATACAAGGTATGGAGGGGCATTTAAAATATTTATCTGCTTACATCCAAAGCTCTGAGCGTATTGTCCTTTTGCCCCCTCCAAGCTTATATACTCATATCCTTGTGTGCATTTTGTTTTTAGGGAATCCTCTAGTATCTACATCAGTCGCTACCTGCTGGAGGAGGGAGCCTGTCTACACATCTATGACCCAAAGGTTAAAGCTGAGCAGATCATGCAGGACCTGACTAAGCCCACACTCTCAGAAAGACATGACACTGCAACAGGTAGCCACAGTGTTCTTTCTGTAAATTAATATAATAGTAAATCATCAAGAAGATTAACATGAATACCTTTATTGAATACATAATGATATTTCAAGGGGTGTTCTGTTCTCTCTGTGTTAGGTGTTAGTTGCCATAACGTGGGATACTTTTTTTGCTCATTCTAATGAGATGGGATTAATGTTTGTTGTATAATTGTGTGAAAAAGTTGTATTTATATGCATGAAGTAATCCTTGTTTATCCTCGCTCATCCTAGTTTCTCGTCTAGTCACCATCGTCACAGACCCATACAAGGCTTGTGAGAATGCCCATGCAATTGTGATCTGCACAGAGTGGGATATGTTCACGGTGTGTATTTACATTTTTAAACTACTCACTCATCAAATGGCAAGGAGATGACTGGCCACACAGATTTTGGTGCCACTTATATAATGACATACCGTAGTTGCACTGTTCATTGATGAAAGGGAGCTCTCAATGTAAACCATGAAGTCTATATTTGTATTGCAGGAGCTGGACTATGAGAGGATCCATAAAGCCATGCTGAAACCTGCCTTCATCTTTGACGGCAGAAGGATCTTGGACAGCTTGCACGACCAACTCCAGCATATTGGCTTCCAGGCAAGTAACCACGGCCACAGTAAAAATATGTTTCGTAACATACACCAGATAGGTGCAGTGAAATGTATTGTTTTACAGGGTCAGCCATAGTAGTATGGCAAACCCTGGAGCAAATTAGGGATAAGTGCCTTAGTCAAGGGCACATCGGCAGATTTTTCACCTTTTCGAACTGGCCCAACACTCTAACCGCTAGGCTACCTGTCATCCTACAGTAAGACGTGAACAATGTCTAGGATTCTGATGAGATTATGAAAACACCCTAGGACCAAAAAAAAGGTTGTCTTTGCTTTTGGAAGGCTGTGCTGACAAAAAGCCAAAGATCCATTCACAGCAGCATGCTTAGTGAGTCCCATTTAGTATTTGAAAAAAGTTGAGTAATAGACAGTCCAGCAGTTTCCAAAGTAACTGTTTTGTCCTTTCCAGGTGGAGACTATTGGGAAAAGAGTTAACCAAAGAATCCCTTTCACTGCCAGTGGCGACAGGTCAGAAATGGACCAACCGCAAACATTGAAGAAGAACAAACTGTGAAGTGTTCTTTACGGGACAGCAGCGTCAGAGCCGGCTCAATGCAGTAGAAAATTAAACCAAGTTATAATTTTGCTTTAATATTAAAATCAGACATTTCAGCACCCGCATCAACTAGATGGAATGACTTCAAACAAATAATTATGTTAGCTACAATGAAAGATAGGCCTGGAGAATGTTTTGGTTAGGGTTCAAGACCTATTTTGTCGGCTACATGCGGCAACAATATCCCTCCAACCTTATGCTTAATTTCTTTGTTTTGTGCATGTTGGACAACTACCAGGGTTTGGATGTTTTACTTACACAAGGGGTAAAACAACTTAAACTGATTTCATAACTTTCTGTATTTGCCCTTTTTTCAAGTTTTCTGCCTAAAAGTATTCCTGTATGAAAGCAATTTTTAAAGGACAGATTCCATTTTTCTTACTAAAGATAATGTATTTAGTTTTTATTCATTTCAAAGCAATTTTTATACAAGATGGTGCTAGTTGAATGTGAACTTAAGCATTGTGAACCCGATAATGCAATATTCTAATTATATGTATTATCTTTATGCATGAACTCTGTAAAGTAAAACATTTATCTATAGTTTTTACATGCAGAATAAAAAGCATTTTTAGTATCTGGAATTTAAAAAATGATAATTTGCAGGCCCAGAATCAATAGTACTGTACTACAATTATGTTACTTAATCTCAAGTGTTGTGTACTATGTAGTGGTGTTGCAAGGTTGCTCCCCCTCCTTATTAGTTAGATGTCTCATGGATGGTCAGGCATTCGCATGGCCATTCTGTCAGCTAATTCTAGGAAACTGGAAGACTTTCCTAACGGAACTGCATACCTCGGTCGACGGTCTTGATGCACTGCTGGGTTCCCCGTGGAGCAGCCATGGGGGCAGTGGCTTTATTTGACACATGATCCTAATCCTCAACATCTGTTCTGCTCTGACAAATGCACTTTAGCAACAAGGCCCAAATTATGACACATGTAGTGCCTTCAGAAAGTATTCATACCCCTTGACTTATACCACATTTTGTTGGTGTTACAGCCTGAATTCAAAATGGATTAAATATTTTTTTCCCTCACCTATCTACACACAATACCCCGTTATGACAAAGTGAAAACATGTTTTTAGAATATTTTTTTGCAAATGTATTAAATGAAATACAGAAATATGGATGTATTCACACCCATTTGCAATGGCACTCCAAATTGAGCTTGGGTGCATCCAATTTCCTTTGATCATCCTTGGGATGTTGCTACAACTTGATTGGAGTCCAATTCAATTGTTTGTACATGATTTAGAAAGAAACACACCTGTCGTGCGGCAGGTAGCCGCAAGGTTAGAGCGTGGGCCGGTAACCAAAGGTTGTTGGTTCAAATACGGGAGCTGACGAGGTCAAAAATATATAATCTGTCACTGTGCCCTTGAGCAAGGCACTTAACCCTAATTGCTCCAGGGGCACTGTACAATGGCTACCCTTACTGTGACCCCACTCCCTGCGGGTGTCTCGGGGAGTTAGGAGGCGGGCAAAAAACAACATTTAGATTACACACTTGCCTGCAACAGGACAGATATAAGCACCCCCCAAATTGTTATTATATAGAAGGTCCCACAGTTGTCAGAGTAGAAACGATACCATTTAGTCCAAGGAACTGTACGCACAGTACCAGTCAAAAGTTTGGACACACCTACTCATTCAAGGGTTTTTATTTATTTTGACTATTTTCTACATTGTAGAATAATAGTGAAGACATCAAAACTATGACATAACACATATGTAATCATAGTAACCAAAAAAAAGTGTTAAACACTAATTTATATTTGAGATTCTTCAAAGTAGCCACCCTTTGCCTTTGACAGCTTTGCACACGCTTGTCATTCTCTCAACCAGCTTCACCTGGAATGCTTTTCCAACAGTCTTGAAGGAGTTCCCACATGCTGAGCACTTGGTGGCTGCTTTTCCTTCACTTTGCGCCCCAAATAATCCCAAATCATCTCAATTGGGTTGAGGTCAGGTGATTGTGGAGGCCAGGTCATCTGATGCAGCACTTCATCACTCTCCTTCTTGTTCAAATAGCCCTTACACAGCCTGGATGTGTGTTGGGTCATTGTCTTGTTGAAAAACAAATGATAGTCCCACTAAGCTCAAACCAGATGGGATGGCGTATCGCTGCAGAATGCTGTGGTAGCCATGCTGGTTAAGTGTGCCTTGAATTCTAAATAAATCACAGACAGTGTCACCAGCAAAGCACCATCACACCTCCTCCTCCATGCTTCACGGTGGGAACCACACATGCGGAGATAATCCGTTCACATACTCTGCGTTTCACAAAGACACGGCGGTTGGAACCAAAAATCTCAAATTTGGACTCATCAGACCAAAGGACAGATTTCCACCAGTCTAATGTCCATTGCTCGTGTTTCTTGGCCAAGCAATTCTCTTCTTCTTAATGGTGTTCTTTAGTAGTAGGTATCTTTACAGCAATTCGACCATGAAGGCCTGATTCACGCAGTCTCCTCTGAACAGTTGATGTTGAGATGTGTCTGTTACTTGAACTCTGTGAAGCATTTATTTGGGCTGCAATTTCTGAGGCTAGTAACTCTAATGAACTTATCCTCTGCAGCAGAGGTAACTCTGGGTCTTCCTATCCTGTGGTGGTCCTCATGAGAGGCAGTTTCATCATAGCGCTTGATGGTTTTTGCGACTGCACTTGAAGAAACTTTCAAAGTTCTTGAAATTTTCCAGATTGACTGACCTTCATGTCTTAAAGTAATGATGGGCTGTAGTTTCTCTTTGCTTATTTGAGCTGTTCTTGCCATAATATGGACTTGGTCTTTTACCAAATAGGGCTATCTTGTGTATACCACCCCTACCTTGTCACAACACAACTGATTGGCTCAAACGCACTAAGAAAGAAATTACACAAATGAACTTTTAACGAGGCACACCTGTTAATTGAAATGCATTCCAGGTGACTACCCCATGAAGCTGGTTGAGAGAATGCCAATAGTGTGCAAAGCTGTCATCAATAAAAAGGGTGACTACTTTGAAGAATTTCAAAAATAAAATATATTTTGATTTGTTTGACACTTTTTTGGTTACTACATGATTCCCTATGTGTTATTTCCTTGTTTTGATGTCTTCACTATTATTCTACAATGTAGAAAATAGTAAAAATAAATAAAAACCCCTGAATGAGTAGGTGTGTCCAAAGTTTTGACTGGTACTGTACATCTCCGAGATTGTGATGAGGCATATATCTGTGGAAGTGTTTAAAAATATTTCTAGTGTTGAAAGTTCCAAGAGCACAGTGGTCTTCATCATTGGGAAATTAAAAAAAATATGGAACTACCCAGACTCTGCCTAGTGCTAGCTGTCCGACCAAACTGAGCAACCAGGCAAGAACGACCTTGGTCAGGGAGGTGACCAAGAACCCAATGACCACTCTGACAGAACTACAGAGTTCCTTGGCTGAGATGGGAGAACAGAAGGACAACAGTCTCTACAGCACTTCACCAATCTGGGCTTTATGGGAGAGTGGCCAGACGGAAGCCACTCCTGAGAAAAAGCCACATGAAAACAAACCTGGAGTTTGCAAAAAGGACGTGAAAGACTCAAGAGCATAAGGCAAAATATTCTGTGGTCTGAAGAGACAAACATTTAAATATTAGGCCTGAATGCAAAGCGCTATGTCTGGAGAAAACCAGGCACAACATCACCCATCTAACACCATCCCTACTGTGAAGCATGGTGGTGGCAGCATCATGCTATGGGGATGCTTTTCAGTGGCAGGGACTGGGAGACTGGTAAGGATAGAGAAAACAATGAATGGAGACAAATACAGGCAAATCCTTGATGTGAACCTGCTTCAGAGTGCAAACGACCTTAGACTGTGGTGAAGATTTACGTTCCAACAGGACAATGACCCCAAGCATACAGCCAAAGGAATGCTGGAATGGCTTCAGAACAAGAATGTGAAAGTCCTTGAGTGGCCCAGCCAAAGCCCAGACTTGAATCCTATAAAAAAAATCTGTGGAAAGACTTGAAGATTGCTGTTCACTGCCACTCCCCATCTAATTTAGCAGAATTTGAGAAAATCTGCAAGGAAGAATGGGAGAAAATCCCCAAATCCAGATGTGCAATGCTGATACAGACATACCCAAGATGACTCAAAGCTGTAATCTCAGCCAAAGGTGTTCCTAAAAGTGTTGATTTAGGGGTGTGAATACTTATGGAAATTAGATATTTCTGTATTTCATTTTCAATAAATTTGCAACCATTTCTAAAAACATGTTTGCACTTTGTCATAATGGGATATTGTGTGTTGATGGGTGGGGAAAAAATATTTAATACATTTTTAATTCAGGCTGTAACACAGCTAAATGTGAAATAAGTCAAGGGGTATGAATACGTTCTGAAGGCACTGTATTGTTGTCCACTAATCATAACCGTAAGTACGCAATTTCCTTTCAATAACAGCGGAGAGCAAAAACCATTGATGATCATGCCAAAGCGGTTGATTGCATTCAGTCACCACAGCTTTCCTTGCTCATGCAAAGAGGGGAGGATTTAAACTTTTATGCAATCACTACCACTACATATTCAGAGACAAACAGTATTTCAATTTCATGTAAGTTATTCATGCCATTGGTATTTACAAATACTCAAAATACATCCCTCATAGGGGCCGGGGGGGGGGGGGGGGGGATAACATGTAGCTAGCTAATCTTCCACTATTTCTGGACTCAAGTGAGAGTATTTACACTGAAGTGAATGGGAAAACAAACTGAAAATATATATATTTTTATTGCCATTATTAATTTGTGATTGTTTTAATAGTTGACACAATTATTACAGTTAATAGATTTTTTGTTGTTGAATTCACAATTCTATAATCGGATCCTATGGCTTTTTAATTTGGGGGCTTTTATTTTGAAGATGTCATTCCGGATATTCCGTCAGCACAGAAAACAAATGAACGTTTCTTCCATCCACAAATTTTGCTTTGAACGATGGCGTGCCCTTTTTTACGAGATCCAATTGACATCGGGGCACAAGTTGTGAGAAAAACAATACGAACTAAGCGTTTGTTCAAAGACAGACAAAATCCTCTAAGTTTTTCCGAAGAATACATTAACGAGAGGTATCACTTCTCGTCTCATTGTATAGTATACCTGGCGGATCTGTTGACACCTTCATTGAGCAACGATACACTCCGCAGCTGTGCGCTTACAGTGATGCAAACACTCTGCATCGGTTTACATTTTTTCGCATGTGGAGAATATATGCATGCAGTCGGTGACGCTGAAAACTTGAGCAAATCCACAGTTTGTCGAGCCATACGGAGAGTATACATCGCACTGGCTAGAATTCTCCCTGATTTCGTGAAGTTCCCTGGTCATTGCTCTCAACAAGAAGTTAAAGACGGCTTTTATAGAATAGCAGGTTATGTATTCCTTCATAGTAGGCCAATGCTTTTGTTAGTATTAGTAAATTAAACTGTAAACTAGCTAAATAATTCAACGCCTGTGATCGTTGCAGGACTACCTAATGTAATTGGTGTGGTGGACTCCACTCACATACCAATCAAAGCGCCTTCAGGACCAGAGGTATCTGATTATACTAATCAGAAATCATTTCACAGCATAAATGTGCAGGTAATATTGGGGAAGGTGTAAATACTTAACTGTGATAAAGAAATTCTATATTAAAAAAATAAATTCCCAGAGAATCTCATTTGAAAACTAACTGCATTGTAAATCTTTTCCAGATGGTTTGTGATTCGCAATGTCTCATCACAAACATTGAGGCAAAGTGGCCTGGATCTGTGAATGACTTCCACATACTCCAAAAGAGTGTGCTGTACCATCAGTTTCAGCAAGGTGACAACATTACACAATGACAAATGTTACAACTTCCAAGTTCTATGATTTCAGCATGTCTCTTACCTCCCTTACTTCTCAGGTTGTTTTGATGGGCAGCTTGTGGCTGACAATGATTATCCCTGTCTTCCATTCTTGATGACGCCATACCTGAATCCTAAACCAGGCGCAGAGAGCTGCTTCAACGAGGCATTGTACGAGACAAGAGCATGCATTAAGACAACATTCACCACGTTAAGGTCCCGATTTGGTTGTTTGAAGGGTCTCAGAGTGTCGCCACAGAGAGCGTGTGACATAATAGTGGCATGCATGGTCCTTCATAACGTTGCAATCATTCGTAAGGAGGCCCCACCCTGTTTCAGTTGGATGCCCCGGAAAAACCCAGAGCCTGTTCACTGTGATTACCAAGATGGTACAGCAATCAGGGATAACATTGCTGCTCAGCTCTTTGTGTCATGCAGCCAAGTGTTATGACAATTTCACACAATTACATTTTCTCCCCTAAGTGACTGAACCACCGTGGCCTTTTCTCAATTGGGTTTGCTCAACTCCTGGATCCCATATCCTCCGTTCTCTCTGGCCTCCTTTTAAAAAAGTTAAAAGCTAATGAGATGTGAAAATGTGCTTGTATGAAATGACTCCTTCAATCATGCATCATCAGGCAAATTACATTTACAGGGTGGAATCCCAAAATGTATGACGTGATAAATGTAGCTAGTTGTGCAAGCTATTTTATAGATAAAAGGATAGCATATTGTTTTTAAATGTTTGCATGCTTTGATTCGAGAAAACAATCTGTGATTCATAGGGGGTGTGGCAGATGTCAAAACTTTTCTGTAAAGGACTCCGGTGGGATACACTTGTGCTTCCTCGCCAAAAGGAGGCTATTGAGGAGGGGAGGACAGACTTCCGTTTGCCTACTAACAAATTAACACACTCCTCGACCTCTTTCTGGGTCACGGGAGGAGGGTAGACTTTTGCCCAAATGAGAAAAGGCCACTGACTACGTATAGACACTGCACCACTTCAGAGATATGCCCTCCAGAGATCAGTAAATGGTATCGGAAGAAGGAATCTGACACTTTTGGGGGGGAAGGAACATTTATTCAAAAAGTAAAACTGAAAGATTGCAATAACTGTACATACGCATGATTCATTTCCGTTCATGACTGCAAAGAAAAGAGAAACATGTAAACATGAGCGAAGGTTGATAGAAATTTCATGAATTAATCCAAAATTGGTTAAATTAGAAATATGACAACTGGTTGTTGAAGTCATGTGGATGGTTTTAGGTTAATTTACATTCTGAACAGCTATCCTGTTAGTTTTCCCCAATCCTGGGCCTTTTACCACCAAGTTTGACTTTGTTTATGCAAAAGTTCTAAGTTGATTGTTTATTTAACTATCCTACAATTCTACTAACATGATGCTGCTTGTGACATGAAATCTTGTAAACATTATGTTGTGGAACTTACATTTAATTGTTTCTCAAGTAATTTCATCTCCAAAGACATCTTTTGCATCTTTAATCTCCTGTAGTCAATCTCCTGTTGCAAGTATTTCATATACAAGTCCTTCACTTTGACATTTGAGGGCTTTCTTTGTTTGTCCCCCTTAAAAACATTGAGATTTAATCAAATGCATAATTTGTATTAACGGCTGCCATTACACCCATAATTTTCTCAGTATATTGTATTCATAATGTAGAAAAATTAGACCTTACATGGCAAACACTTTTTTTTTTTTTTTTGCGTAATCTTACCTCTCTGTCCCATGTTTTGGAAGTGGATGGTGTGGCCTCGTTTATGCCTGGACCCTACGGAGGTGTAATGTTTAGGCCATTATCTTTATCAATGAGGTCTGATAACTGATTAGGCCACTTCCAGAATACTTTTTCACTTTATATAATAACTGTATACGCATCAAATACATTAATTTAACAAATTCCACTTGATGAACATTTTCCAACCACACATCTCTTCTGAATAAACCATATTAGGCCTACCTCATGTATAGAGGAATCTGACGTGATTTCTTCTGCATTGTCAATGTATACGACTGGTACCTGAAACATACAAAGTAGTCAAATTAACAAAAGTACGTTAGGCTGAGAAACAACTGCTTGAATGTTTTCTGTAGCTTTGGACAACTCACATTATTCAATGACACTTCGGACCCAGATTCTGCTGTGATCTCCTCTGATGTCATGCGGTTTGCTAGCACTGCAAATGTATAATGCTCGTGTTAAAAAAATGGTGAGGTCAATGCCGGATCTAAAAAGACGCAGTGGTGATCCCAATGGATTAGACTTGCCTCTCACAAAGTTTGAGCAGGAGAGTGTTGACTCGAGTTCTGTGGAAGAGGTTTCCTCTGTGATACTGTCTATAGTGGAACAGAATTTATGGGTTTCAGCCATCAGGTCCTCTGCAGCAGAAAAGACAGGTTGCAGTGGGCCTTCCTTGGTCTTCTGCCTATCTGCTTTTTTGGCTGGAATGAGAGATTACATTGTAAATTAGTATCTTGACAAAACGTCACAGTGTGGGGCAGTGCACAGACTGTGCAGCTCACCTGTTTGTACCATGTTCTTGTATTTCACCTTGACCTGCAGCCAACTTCGTTTTACTCCAGATGGATTAACCCTGTCAGGTAGGTGAAATAGTTTAATCTGAATCAATGAGTAGTTACAACATCTTCTCTACACACAACAAATAGTCTATCCAAAAACTGGATTGTTTACTTTGTGTTTATGTGTAACTTTCATCTCCACTGACTGTTTGACTTGACATTGCAATGTTGTCGCAAGCCATAGGTTGACATCTTGCAATTTCAATGGATAACCACAGATGAGATGGATGAGGGAAAGCAAGTAACCCTAACAGTTACCGTTATCTTTAGAATAAGGTTAGCTAGCTAGCTATACTAGCTGTTCGAAGATGCTGGTCAGACAGCTAACTTAGTTAGCTAAATTTGCTATCAGACAGGAATTACAAAAGCCGTTCATGGCAGACTGTACTGTAGCTAGCTAACTACTGAACGTAACTAGAGTAACAAGCTAGTTAGTCAGCCCACTTTACCCAGAGAGCTATCAACCAATTCATCACTAGCTAACTTAGTTAGCTAGCTACACTCACTGGGTACTGTTTTTAAATTATATGGCAGCTAACGTTACTTACGCGTTGACTGAATCGGCAATTTTCTGCCATGCTGCCTGTCTCGCTTTACCAGCAGCAGTTGTATTATTTTTGTGATTGAAAATATGTTTTAGGTCCTCAAACCGCTGAAGTATAACTTGCTGCTCTGCAGCACTGAAAAAGGCTGCCCTATCTCCCTTTTCCATTTTTTAAAATCACGTGGTGTGGTCGTTGTCATGGAGACTTACACATCCTCCTAGCTCAGGCTATTTATTTATCTTTAGTTGTTTTTATTATTTGAATATGATGCTAAATATTGAATATGACATATTCTGAAAATGAGAGAAAAGTAGATGCATATAGACACATGTGCAAGCCTTGGCCTGTACAGGGTCAGTCTCGGAATTTTTAAACCTGTAACATTATTTTATTTGTTATTTTTATTTTATAATTTAGTATAATATTTTTTTTCTTATTTTTAATTTTAATTTAATTTTTTTACACTTTTTTCTCCCCAATTTCATGGTATCCAATTGGTAGTCTTGTCTCATCGCGGCAACTCCTGTACGGACTCGGGAGAGGCGAAGGCCGTGCGAAACACGAAACACACAGCCCAACCAAGCTTCTTGACACAATGCCCGCTTAACCCGGAAGCCAGCCAATGTGTCAGAGGAAACACCTGGTATACCTGGCAACCGTGTCAGCGTGCATGTGCCCGGCCCGCCACAGGAGTCGCTAGAGCAAATGACGACGCTGGGCCAATTGTGTGCCGCCCCATGAGTCTCCCGGTCGCGACAGAGCCTGGACTCGAACCAGGATCTCTAGTGGAACAGCTAGCAACTGCGATGCAGTGCCTTAGACCACTGCGCCACTCAGGAGGCCCAACCTGTAACGTTGTTAATGTGGGAGCCAGTCCTTCTGCCTAGGCCTAGGGAGACTAGCCTAGAGGTTGGGCCTGTAACCAAAAGGTTGTTGGTTCGATTACCTGAGCTGACAAGGTGAAAAATCGGTCGATGTGCCTTTGAGCAATGCATTTAACCCTAATTTGCTTCAGGGGTGCTGTACTACTATGGCTGACCCTGTAAAACAACACATTTCACTGCATCTATCCAGTGTATTTGACAATGAAAAGAAAAAATAAATAAACATATTTAGTACACAACTTGTTTCAAGCAGACCACCATAGTCCCGTGCCCAGAACGCACTCACATCTGTAGCCATGAAAGGCTGGTCATGGCTCACATCAACACCCTCGCCCTGGACCCGTTCACTCCAATTTGCATAACGCCCTAACAGATCCACAGATGATGTAATATCTATTGCAACCAACACTGCCCTCACCCATCTGGACAAAATACCTATGTAATAATGCTGTTCATGAACTACATACAGCTCAGGAATTCAATGCCATAGTCCCCTCGAGGCGCAGGATCCTGGGACTGAACACCTCCTTCTGCAACTAGATCCTAGACTTCCTGGCAGGACGCCCTCAGGCGGTTAGGGTGGGCAACAACACATCAGGGGTGTGTGCTTAGTCCCCTACTGCACTCCCTGTTCACCCACGACTGCATGGCCACATCAATCAAACACAGGGCATGCTCCAGAACGAATCAGTGTGAATGGCCTTTGACTTCCATAGGTGGCAAATTTTTTCACGGGACCTCCTATGTGTGCACAGGCTTGCTTGCGGGTTCACCATTTTTTAAATGGATGTAATAGTAAAGACCATAGGCAGTTCCTGAGTTTCAAGTTTGTGCAAGCTTACAATTTATCTTACCATTTCAACCGATCTGTGTGCCAGTTATGATTATTTTTATTTGCGCATTTTCGTGGAATAGTTTCATTTCAATAATAATGTTTCAAAATCATTGTCACGTGGTTAATCATAGAAATCTGAAGTCAAATTATAAAAATTGAAAAGTTAAAATTCAACTAAGCCGAGAGAACCAGCCTCATATGGACACATTGATACACTGTGATCCATTGTCGGCTAAAGAAATAAGAGCATAGAACTCAGAGATAGCCTATGTCCACTGCAGCAGTAGGGCTATAACGTATATGGTCAACTAAGTAAAATACATAGGCCAAAAGCCAACAAATAAAAACAGTAGAAAATATTCTGGTTCTTTCAATCACATTAATCTCTCGACTCTGTCTGTCTACTTCACTTTCTATATGTCTTAACTTGAGCTATTGCTATTGAAGTGCAACATTCTAATAAATATTCACTGTGTTCGCCGGAAGCTGTCGCTAGCAAATTTGACATTTTTATCAACCAGCCTATTCCGGGCGCTCAGTCTCCTGTGTCAGTGAGCTCAGGACAGACATGTGTTTTTTATGACGTTTCCACTGGATATATCCCGTACAAAAAAGCTAGTTTTGAAACTGCAGTAAAAGTGCACTAACTGCAGTTGACTGTGGTATTTTGGACGCAGTCATATCAAAATTACTGCAGTAAAAAAAGTGTTATTTTGGACGCAGTATTTGCAGCATACTGCAGTTATAATGCACTCATGATATTTTGGTCTTTCCCACCGAGGTTTGGTGATTATCGAGGTCGGGAGTGTTGGCTAAGTCATCCTCCCTGGTGAAGTATTTTGAATGATTTTATTTAGACAGGAGTAATTATATAATGTTGGCAAAACATCCATTTACTTTAGGGCAATCCAGCATCCTGACAGTGCACTATGCACCCGCTAACTATCTTTTCCAATTCTGACTCTTTTGGTCCAGACAGCATCAGATACGTTGTCTACACATACTGAGACAGAGGGGCGCCGTTTCCCTTGCTGGAATGCTTTAACAATGTCTGGTTTCTCTGTCCTAATAATGTTGAGGGAGTGTGTGCGCCTGAGCACGCACAGAAGTAGGCCTGCTGCATACAAAAGTAGGAAAGTGCCCATTTTTTTAATGTGATTCTTATTTAACTATTTATTCAAAACAAATTCTTATTTACAATGAAGGCCTACCATAAGGCAAAGGCCACCTGCCGGGACCGGGGCTGGGATAAAAAAAATAAGAAAAAAGGACAAAACACACATCATGACAAGAGAGACACCACAACACTACATAAAGAGAGACCTAAGACAACAACACAGCACGGCAGCAACACATGACAACAACACAGTAGCAACACAACATGACAGGTGCACAACATGGTAGCAGCACAAAACATGGTACACACACTATTGGGCAGTGTGTGGTAGAGACAACAATAGATCACGCGAAGCAGCCACAAGTGTCAGTAAGAGTGTGAATGATTGAGTCTTTGAATGAAGAGATTGAGAAAACACTGTCCAGTTTGAGTGTGTTTTGCAGCTCATTCCAGTTGCTAGCTGCAGCAAACTGAAAAGAGGAGTGACCCAGGGTTGTGTGTGCTTTGTTGACCTTTAACAGAATGCGACTGGCAGAACGGGTGTTGTATGTAGAGGATGAAGGCTGCAGTAGGTATCTCAGATAGGGGGGAGTGAGGCCTAAGATCATTTTATAAATAAGCATCAACCAGTGGGTCTTGCGATGGGTATACAGAGATGACCAGTATAGAGTGGAGTGATGTGTCCTATAAGGAGCATTGGTGGCAAATCTGATAGCCGAATGGTAAAGAACATCTTGCCGCTCGAGAGCACCCTTACCTGCCGATCTATAAATTACGTCTCCGTAATCTAGCATGGGTAGGATGGTCATTTGAATCAGGGTTAGTTTGGCCCCTGGGGTGAAAGAGGAGCGATTACGATAGAGGAAACCAAGTCTAGATTTAACCTTAGCCTGCAGCTTTGATATGTGCTGAGAGAAGGACATTGTATCGTCTAGCCATACTCCCATGTACTAGTATGAGGCAATGTCTGATTTCTGGTTGTCATAACTCCCCACGTCCACCACTAATAAGATGAGCTTCTCAAAAAAAAAATCTTCATCTCACACAGTAAATCAACAAAGTCTGTTTGTTTTTTTTACATCCATTGGCAATGATAGTTCCTCAGTATTTGAAAAATCTTTCCAACACCAAGCCTCGGTGTGAAAGAGCAAAATATATTGATCTGATGATTCCATATATCCAGCGAAAACTTCCTAAAAACCCAGCTGTCCTGAGCTCACTGGTGTGGGAAACTCAGAGTTCCCGGAATAGGCTAGTTGATACAATGTTGCAAGTTCGCTATAGTGACAAATTCAGGCTGGACCCAGTTGATGATTTAAAACAATGTTGCACTTCACTAGCAATAGCTCAAGTCAAGAAAGATAGAAAGGAAGTCAGACAGGTGGAGTAGAGAGATGAATGTGATTGAAAGAGACAGAATTTTCATCAGGGTATTTTCTACTGTTTTTATTTGTCGGCTTTAGGCTTTAGTTGAAGATGGATCAAAGTGTATCAATGTGTCCATATGGCAGGGGTTGGTGCTCTTGCCTTAGATTAATTTTAATTTAGACATTTTTATATTTTACTTCAGATTTTGAGAAACGTAAATTGTATTATTGAAATTAAGTTGTTCCATGAAAATGCATATATAAAAATAATCATAACTGGCACTCAGATCGTTAGAAATGGTAGGATAAATTGTAAGCTTCTCCAAACTTGAAATTCACGAGCTGCCGGTTCTTTACTATAACACCCATCAACAACAAAACAAAGGTGAAAAACGTGCCCGCCTATGGAAATCAACGGCTCATTCAACTGACTTGTTCTGGCCAGATATGGTCTACACATACTGAGACAGAGGGGCGCTGTTTCGCTCGGTCGGATACTTAAACTAAGATTGATGCGTCTTTCTGTTTCTGTTGGTCAAATAAATGATCAATATTTCAAAATTTTATTTGGATGGGCAAGAAGGTACGGTAGGGCAGACAAGGCCCCCTAAGACCCACCCATAATGCATCATCAAGTTTGCTGACCACACAACGGTGGTAGGACTGATCACAGATGATGATGATGATGATGAGACAGCCTATAGGGAGGAGGCCAGGACAACAACCTCTCCCTCAACGTCAGCAAGACAAAGGAGCTGATTGTGGACTACACAAAACGGAGGGGCGAGCACACTCCCATCCACATCGATGGGGCTGTAGTGGAGCAAGTAGAGAGCTTCAAGTTCCTCAGTGTCCACATAAATAAGGAATTAACATGGTCCGCACACACCCACACAGTTGTGAAGAGGGCACGACAGCGTCTCTTCCCCCCCAGGAGGCTGAAAAGATTTGGCATGGGCCCTCAAATCCTTAAAAAGTTCTACAGCTGCACCATTGAGATCATCTTGACTAGCTGCATCACCGCTTGGTATGGCTACTGCAAGTCACTAGAGATGGTGATGAGTAAGGCCCAGAACATCACTGTGGCCGAGCTCCCTGCCATCCAGGACCTTTATGCCAGGTGGTGTCAGAAGAAGACCTATACAAATGGTCAAAGATTCCAGCTACCCAAGCCATAGACTCTTGTCTCTGATAACGCACGGCAAGCAGTACCAGTGCATCAAGTCTGTAACCAACAGGACCCTGAACAGCTTCTACCCCCAAGCCATACAACTGCTAAACAAGACTGCTAAATAGCTAATCAAATGACTACCTACTGCTGCCACTGTCTTATCTATCCTGTTGCCTAGTAACTTTAACCCTACCTATATGTACATAGCTACCTCAATTACCTCATACCCCTGTACATCAACTCTGTACTGGTACTCCCTGTATATAGCCATGTTATTTTTTTACTTGTCATTGTTAGTCGTTATTCACTGTGTATTTATTCCTTGTCATTATTTCTATTATTTTTTTTAATCTTTAACTCTGCATTGTTGAAAAAGGACCCGTAAGTTAGCATTTCACTGTTAGTCTACACCTGTTGTTTACGAAGTATTTGACAAATACAATTTCATTTGATTTGAGGACCAGACTGTAGCCCTACCTGAACCTTTCCTTCCTGCTAGAGTTCAGAGCAGGGATGTGCGACTGGTGGCCCGTGCCCACCTTTTGATGGCAAATGTGGAAAAATGTGTGGAATTGCAGCACACTACACTGTAGCTTATAAATAGCAACATTTRCTCTACACCCKATGGCAAAATATGTAGGATTTTTTGTGGCCCCCACCCCCATCAAAGTTGCTCATCCTTGATGTAGAAACTTCTACCCACAGAATTACACTGAACAAAAAAATAAATGCAACATGCAACAGTTTCAAAGATTTGACTGAGTTACAGTTCATATAAGGAAATCAATCAATTGAAATAAATAAATTAGCCTCTAATCTATGGATTTCACATGACTGAGTTTACAGATATGCATCTGTTGGTCACATATGCCTTAATTAAAAAATGGTAGGGGCGTGGATCAGAAAAACAGTTCTTATCTGGTGTGACCGCCATTTGACTCATGCAGCGCGACACATCTCCTTCACATAGAGTTGACCAGGCTGTTGATTGTGGCCTGTGGAATGGTGTCCCACTCCTTTTGGCTGTGGGAAGTTGCTGGATATTGGCGGGAACTGGAACACGCTGTCGTACACGTCAATCCAGAGCATCCCAAACATGCTCAATGGGTGACATGTCTGGTGAGTATACAGGCCATGGAAGAACTGGGACATTTTCAGCTTCCAGGAATTGTGTACAGATCCTTGGGACATGGGGCCAGGCATTATCATGCTGAAACATGAGGTGGTGGCGGCAGATGAATGTCACGACAATGGGCCTCAGGATCTTGTCACAATATCTCTGTGCATTCATATTGCCATCAATAAAATGCAACCAGGATTCATCCATGAAGAGCACACTATTCCAGCATGCCAGTAGCCATCGAAGGTGAGCATTTGCCCACTGAAGTCGGTTACAACGCCGAACTGCAGTCAGGTCAAGACTCTGGTGAGGAAGATGATAACGCAGATGATCTTCCCTGAGACGGTTTCTGACAGTTTGTGCAGAAATTCTTCGGTTGTGCAAACCCACAGTTTCAGCAGCTGCCCGGGTGGCTGGTCTCAGACGATTAGGTGAAGAAGTCGGATGTGGAGGTACTGGGCTGGCGTGGTTACACGTGGTCTGCGGTTGTGAGGCCGGTTAGACGTACTGACAAATTCTCTAAAATGACGTTGGAGGCTGCTTATGGTAGTTAATGAACATTCAAATCTCTGGTAACAGCTCTGGTGTACATTCCTGCAGTCTGCATGCCAATTGCATGCTCCCTCAAAACTTGAGACATCTGGGGCATTGTGTTGTGGGACAAAACTGCACATTTTAGAGTGGCCTTTTATTGTCCCCAGCACAAGGTGCACCTGAGTAATGATCATGCTGGTTAATCAGCTTCTTGATATGCCACACCTGTCAGCTGGATGGATTATCTTGGCAAGGGAGAAATGCTCACTAACAGGGATGTAAACAAATTTGTTTGCAAAATTTTAGAGAAATACGTTTTTTGTTGTTGTGCATATGGAACATTTCTGGGATATTTTATTTCAGCTCATGAAACATGGGACCAACACTTTACATGTTGCATTTATATTTTGGTTCAGTATAGAATGATAGTCTATTGCTTCTTTTGTGACAGTCTCTAACAAACACAAGACTGCACATTTTAGAGTTTGGACAGCACTGCCTGAAATGGCCTATGCATATTTTGACCATTAGCTTATAACATTACATTGTAAAACTTTTTGTTTGACACATTTTTGATTTGATGATGGTGAGTGATTTTGACTGACAAATCGATGAGTCGGCAACACGGAAGTGACGTTTAATGCCATGCCATTGGTTGTTTCTTTGGCGACACATTTAAAATCCATTTGTCTACGGATATTGTTGAATCGTAAGTTATTTAGCTACATATATTATATTATGTATAGTTTTTGGTTAGATAACATAACTAACCTCGTATGTAATAATTATGTGTCATGATGAGTAAGCTATAGTAACGTTAGCGCGCTAATAATCTCTAGCTAGCTAGCTAAATAGCTAGACAACATAAAAAATCTACAGTAGCTAGCTAGCTAACGGTAGCTAACTACATCACTCAGTATCTATCTACGTTTAACTGATGTAGGTCTGCTCTAATGAAAATATTTAGCTAACAACATAATGTGTTTCCCCCCCCTCCCACGTAGCCTACTGATGGATGGTTACAGTTTATCTATGCCTGGCCCTCACTCACCGGACTACCATGCCTCCCCAATGTCAGAACTCGCCAACTGCTTTACGGGACTCAGCGCCTTTCACACAGGGTAAAAGCTATTATCTATCCTCGAACTACATTTGTTGGCTAGCTGATTTCATGTGTGGGTGGCTATCTGACACTCATACTCTGCCATGATCATGTGCCATGTTTACATGGATTGTGAATAAGATTAGGCAAGGATTGAGAGTCCAAAATGCCTTGCAGAAATATACTGCACCCATGGTCTTTATACTACTATATTTACCCATGTTTATCTTATGCATCACCTGCATTACTCAGTGACACTCCTCGGAGATGTCTGGACCTGTCCAACCTCAGCACTGGGAGTGTAGACGATGCCGCTGCACAGGGATCACCACACAAAGGTGAGCAATGCTTTTTACATACCGTAGGTATATTCATTCACAACAACAAAAAAAGCAACCCAGGGGGACACCCCAAAGAAAAATCAGAGGCGACAATTGCAAGGCAAAACTCCCAAGGTAGAAACCTTGGGAGGAACCAGGCTCCTCTTGACTGGGTAGAAGTTCAGTGTGACTATCTTATCTATGCTGGTGTGCAATGCATATTCTCTCCACCAACTTAGGTAGGTACTGTAGCAGAGGCTTTTCACTTTCAGCTACTTTTTGCACCATTTTTAATTTCAGTTGACACTGCTTTTAAACTTTTGTTTGTCTTTGATTGTTATTGCATTTTTGAGCCCATCGCAACATATTGTTTTCACTCCGTCCTCACCATTTTTATTTGCACATTATTTCCTGCTGGTTTGCAGACAAGCCTACTTCTCCAGTGGCCTTGGACTCTCCTGCACCAAGGTACCAGGCTTATTCCTCTCACCTTCAAGAACACCAACTTGAACCCTGTGTTTAAAATAATATATGCCATTTAGCAGACACTTAGTCATGCATGCATACATTTTACGTATGGGTGGCCCCGGGAGTTGAACCCACAAATCTGGCATTGCAAGCCCCATGCTCCAAACATTCTGGAAACACAAATATGATTGTTATCATTTGTGGAGGGATGAGTATCTGCTCCCCATGGGCCCTGTGGATGACAGTGGTACTGTGTTGCTACCTGCATCATCCAAAGTAATGTTCTCCTTTGTTCCCTGGAACAGTCGCATGAAGACGTTGCAGTCCTTCCTGGTAAAGAACAGTCTATGGATTTACTCTCCATATCAATGGGTTTTGTATGATCATCTCAGTGTGAATTTAATTAACACACTCTTTCTTCTGTCTCTTAGCCCAGGTTGCTGTGTAGCAGTCCAAAGCTTCACCCCAGTGAACGTCCATTCAGTAACAAGGAGAATGTGAGCGGATGTATTTTCACATTCATGGTTATGCATGATTAACCTATATTCACATGCAAATGCTGTCCAGTGCTGTTCTACTACAATACCCTATTTCAATTGTGCCATCAGAGATTGCACCTCTCAAGGGCATATACCATACAAGACTTGTGAAATCAAAAAGGGGGTAGCCTAGTGGTTAGAGCGTTGGGCCAGTAACCAAAAGGTTGCTGGATCAAAACCCCGAGCTGACAAGGTACAAATCTGTCATTCTGGCCCTGAACAAGGCATTTAACACACTTTTCCCCGGTAAGCCGTCATTGTAAATAAGAATTTGTTCTTAACTGACTTGCCTACTTAAATAAGTGTCTAGTAACAGCTCAGTGCCCTTTGTGGCTTATTCAATTATGGCCACTAGATGACAGTATGCGATTGCTCAATTTTCTTCACCTCTTGCTCTTGTATAGCCATGTGACTTCCAGACCTAGAGCAACAGCACTATGCTGGAACATTCATTGGAAACATTGTGGGAGGCAACCCGTCTTTCTAGAGACTACCTCTTGTTGCATGTAACAGAGAATTGCATGTGGATGTGTTTTTGAGGAGTTACTCAACGCATTCTCTCTCTCTCTCACCTGAAATACAATTACTGCATTGCTGTGTTTAATTATTTTTATTTTTTTACAGGTGGCCCCAGGGCAGAGAGCGCAGGGCAAGCCAGAGTGTTTGCTGCCTGCTCCAGACTCCCAGCTCCAAGGTGATGGTGAGCCCTGTGCCCTGGGGAGCCCTATCTTCCCTGCACCTCCCTCCCGAACCCAGCACTCCCCAGGGGATGTAGATGGATTCATGGAAATCCTGGAGCAGGAAGCTGATGAGGTGATTTGCATCTCATAGACTGATGTCTTTACCTCTTGTCCCATTCTGTTAATCCATGTCACTGAACAGTTCATGCAGCGAGGTCTGCACCAGTGTGACTCCTGCTCCTGTATTCAATGCACGGTTCAATCTCGGTTGCTACATCTTTAATGCTTCCTACTACTACTTATGTTTTTTTCTGTCTTCCAACATGACTCCTTTATTTTGAATATCTCCACTGCCCTGCCCTTTCCTCATGTCCATTCTCTCCCCCAGGGTTCTATTGCTGTCGCCATGTCATGTAGCATGGCACAGTTGCTGTCTGAACCCCTCATGAACCAGGAAGTGGATCTCTCCTCTGTAAGTCTCCTCTTCTCACATCCACAAACTTGCAGTTGGTTTGAACTTTACTTGGGTGCGAGGAGTAACAGGAAATGTACCTTCACTAGGTTTCAGTGTGTCGCCAGGGGGGACGCCGTCTCTTCCGATCTCCTTCCATGCCAGAGCGGTTGGCACGTCCACTGAAACGCACCTCCCCCTCCCCAGCCAATCCCCGGCCACTCAAACGACACTGCACCTTCTCCGCCGTCTCAGAGGAGGTGGGAGAGGGAGACCAAGGGGCTGGAATCAACAATGATAGGAGGGTAACGGTGGGTCAGGGGTGCTACGCTGTATATTGGTAGGGGAGGAGGGTTGTGAAGGTATGGGGGGGAGGGTTGTTGAAGGCTTATGGGGGGGGGAGGGTTGTGAAGCTATGGGGGGAGGGTTATGAAGGTAGTGGGGGCGGGGGAGGAGGGTTGTGAAGGTGGGGGGTGGTAGTTCCTCTTCTGACTCGTATTCCGCTCACTAGCAGCACCTGCATAAGAGGACCCACTCTTTGTGTGACGTGGAGCAGCAGCTGGGTGGGGATTGGATCAATGCAGAACTCATTGGAGACTTCAGCAAGGTAGTATATTGAGACTACAACTAGTTATCCACACTAAAAACAGTTTCACAATCTCATGGTCCTGTGAATTAAAATGACTGTTGCATTTTAGGTGCATGCCCTACCCACTGTGACAGGGAGACATCAAGGCTTGAAGTACATCACGGTTGACACAGTAAGTCCAATGATATGTAGTGTGCCAAACAGTGCATGTTAATATAATTGCTCTTCCTGTAACAACAAAAAACGCAATTCTCTCATTGTCCCAGATGAGTGCTCTTCTGGAAGGGAAGTTCAGCTGTTTGGTTGAGTCTTTTGTTGTGGTGGACTGCCGCTACCCATATGAGTATCAGGGAGGACACATTAAGGTGAGAGATGAACAGAATAAGTCCCTGGACAGTTCTGATTTTTTTTTTATCTCAATGTGGAAGATGGTACTGTGTTCTGAGGTAGTGTTATCCCTGACTTCACCTGCAGGGTGCGCTGAGCCTTCCCAACACAGACAAGGCAGTGGATCAACTGCTATCCCAGAGGCTAAAAGCCCACTCTCCTTATAAGAGGCTTGTGCTAGTGCTGCACTGTGAATTCTCCTCTGAAAGAGCACCCAGAACGTGAGACATGCAGACCTTTCAGTCACGTGTGTGTGTGTGAGTGAGTGAGAGTGAGTGAAATTAGGCATTTCTGCATGTATTCCATTTGAGATTAAGTCCTTCCTCATGAGCGAGTGTCCGTCTCACTCTGTAGGTGTCACCTCCTGCGCAGTGTGGACCGCAGTATGAACGAGTACCCAGCCCTGCACTACCCTGAGCTCTATGTCCTCAAGGGTGGCTACAGAGACTTCTACCACTCTCACCAGGTATGGACCTGACAATACAGAAATGGACTGTGGTCTGTTGGGCTAGGCTGTAGTCAGTTTATTTCTCACTCCCCTGGTCTCCTCTGTCTGTGTGTCTGTCAGGAGCACTGTGAGCCCCAGTCCTACTGCCCCATGCACCACGAGGACCACCGAGAGGAGCTTCTGCGGTGCCGCACACACGGCAGAGCCTTGGCCGAGGAGCGCCGCAGACGCCACCACATCCAAACTTTTGTCAAACTCTGAGCCAGTCGTGTCGGGGATGGAGTCCGGGAGAAGAACAGACACTCAGAGGGACAGCTGAGTCCAAACAGTGACCTCGAGATCGTCCGTTTAATTATCCTACAGGAACCTACTTGACTATGTGATAACAAATTGCCCTTTTGTTGTGCTTGCCAGCTTTCCAAATGGAACCCTTTTTCACATGCTGTCATGTAAACTATGCACTATGTCGATGTTCACTGATGCCTTTGTCCATTTTGTAGTATATTTTAATTACAGTAGAGACCGCAGGTCGCCTTTTCAAATTGCTTTAATGTCATTTCCACATTGCAGAGCAGAAAATGGTGGCATTATTTCCAGTGTCAATCATGGATGTATGTTTTTATTATTAATGGGAATCATGACTTAATTTGAGCTCTTCTGAATACCATTTTTTTAACCAGAGTGAATGACCTTGGAGTTTAGGTTGAATAGTTTTTAATGTTTTGATTATATCAGGGACCTGCACATGAATTAATGTATTAACTATGACGTTTATAATTAAAAAACACACCAAAAAACATAACTCTTATTTTAATTATATAATTTCAATGGGTATCATATGGCCCATGGACAGTAAAACCACAACATAAAGGAGAAATCTTTAGAAGTATTTTTTTTATTAGGCTTGTCCTTGTGAATATCCTTATCCCTGTCGGTGCCACAGGTGTGTCTAGTTTGCAGCTGTGATTCCTCCCCCAACACAGCTGGGTTAACTCTATCCCCCTCGCTGTTAAAAAGCCCCCCTCTTCTATGCACAGCAGCTGTAATTGCGGAACAACTGTGGGATTTCACAGGCCCCAAAAAGTGGTATCCGGCTATACTGAAAGCAGATAGGGTGGGAATGGCCATGGTTCAGACTTCAGACCTTTCCCAGGAGGAAGGAAGGCTGGTACTGGCTGGCTGTTGCAGTGAATGACCTTTTGGCAGTCAGTTTTTATGGGTTTTTAATACCACGTATGGGCCTACATACTCATATCTCTGGCAGCAACAACCCAGAGTCCCAGGCAAGGCCATGAGAGGACGGGAGATTTTGGACATTGTTGGAGAAAATTGGGAATTAAGAAATCACATGAGATCAACAGCTATGTCCAAGTGGAGGTATCAAATTGCAGTTTTCAAAAGTCACTTGCTCAACAAAATCATCCTGTCGACTACCATGACTGTATGTGTCTAAAAATGCTTTCTGGTGCGGTGCAATGTTTGGAATATACAGGCTGGTTTCAACTGAGCCAATGGATTTTGAGTTCCTTAATCCCTGCTCCTCAAGTCATGCAGTCCAGAGTGGAGAGGTAACAGGGGGGAAAGTGAAATGATCCATTCCATCTTGTTTATAAGTGGCATTATTAGAGTGGCGATGATGGAGAGATTAGTTATTGTCTGTCAGCGCAATATGCAGGAAGCCCAGGTGCAAAAGCCCAACTGCTAACAGTGAGAGGAAATCCAACCTTATAGTGGACTACAATTTGCTCGTTTTTGGAGTCCAGTTATTTTCTGCAGGGTCAAATTACATTTCAATAGAGAAGGACATCATGTTGGCCTTCAGAAAGTATTCACACCCATTGACTTTTTACAAGAAAAATTGTGTTTCAGCCAGAATTTAAAATGGATTAAATTAAGATTGTGTGTCACTGGACACACAATACTCCATAAAGTCAAAGTGGAATTATGCTTTTAGACATGTTGACAAATTAATTAAAAATGAAAAGCTGAAATGTCTTGAGTGAATAAGTATTCAACCTCATTGTTATGGCAAGCCTAAATAAATTCAGGAGTAGAAATGTGCTCAACAAGTCACATAAGAAGTTGCATGGACTCCCTCTGTGTGCAATAATAGTGTTTAATATGATTTTTTAAATGACTTCCTCATCTCTGTACCACACTCTGTACCATACTCTGTAAGGTCCCTCAGTCGAGCAGTGAATTTRAAACACAGATTCAACCACAAAAACCAGGCGTCCTTCCTAACTCAGTTGCCAGAAAGGAAGGAAACGGCTCAGGGATATCACCATGAGGGCAATGGGGATTTTAAAACAGTTACAAAGTTTATTGGCTG
>NC_036844.1:31049603-31070175 GCF_002910315.2 Salvelinus sp. IW2-2015
CGTTTGGTTGTTGAGAGAGATGGCGAGGGCAGGTAACAGGAAATGTACCTTCACTAGTTCAGTTGTGTCGCCAGGGGGACGCCGTCTCTTTCCGATCTCCTTCCATTCCAGAGCGGTTGGCACGTCCACTGAAACGCACCTCCCCTCCCCAGCCAATCCCCGGCCACTCAAACGACACTGCACCTTCTCGCCGTTCAGAGGAGTGGAGAGGGAGACCAAGGGCTGGAATCAACAATGATAGGAGGGTAACGGCTGGGTCAGGGTGCGACGCTGTATATTGTAGGGAGGAGGGTGTTGAAGGTATGGGGGAGGTTGTGAAGCTATGGGGGGAGGTGTGAAGCTATGGGGGAGGGTTATGAGTATGGGGCGGAGGAGGGTTGTGAAGTAGTGGCGAGGAGGTGTGAAGGTGGGGTGGTAGTTCCTCTTCTGACTCGTATTCCGCTCACTAGCAGCACCTGCATAAGAGACCCACTCTTTGTTGACGTGGAGCAAGCAGCGGTGGGGATGTGGATCAATGCAGGAACTCATTGGAGACTTCAGCAAGTAGTATATTGAGACTACAACTAGTTTATCCACACTAAAAACAGTGTTCACAATCTCATGGTCCTGTAATTAAAATGACTGTTGCATGTTTGAGTGCAGTCCCTACCCACTGTACAGGAGACATCAAGGCTTGAAGTACATCACGGTGACACAGTAAGTCCAATGATATGTAGTGTGCCAACAGTGCATGTTAATATAATTGCTCTTCCTGTAACAACAAAAAACGCAATTCTCGTCATGTCCCAGATGAGTGCTCTTCTGGAAGGGAAGTGTCAGCGTTTGGTTGAGTCTTTGTTTGTGTGGACTGCCGCGTACCCATAGAGTATCAGGAGGACCACATTAAGGTGAGAGATGAACAGAATAATCCCTGGACATGTTCTGATTTTTTTTTATCTCAATGTGGAAAGAGTTTGTACTGGGTTCTGAGGTATGTGTATCCCTGACTTCACCTGCAGGGTGCGCTGAGCCTTCCCAACACAGACAAGGCAGTGGATCAACTGCTATCCCAAGGCTAAAAGCCCACTCTCCTATAAGAGGCTTGTCAGTGCTGCACTGTGAATTCTCCTCTGAAAGAGCACCCAGAACGTGAGACATGCAGACCTTCAGTCACTGGTGTGTGTGTGTGAGTGAGTGAGAGTGAGGTAAATTAGCATTTCTGCATGTATTCCATTTGAGATAAGTCTTCCTCATGAGCGAGTGTCCGTCTCACTCTTAGGTGTCACCTCCTGCGCAGTGTGGACCCCATATGAACGAGTACCCAGCCCTGCACTACCCTAGCTTATTCCTCAAGGGCTACAGAGACTTCTACCACTCTCACCAGTATGGACCTGACAATACAGAAATGGACTGTGGTCTGTTGGGCTAGCTGTAGGTCAGTTTATTTCTCACTCCCCTGGTCTCCTCTGTCTGTGTGTCTGTCAGGAGCACTGTGAGCCCCAGTGCCTACTGACCCCATGCACCACGAGACCACCGAGAGGAGCTTCTGCGGTCCGCACACACGGCAGAGCCTTGGCGAGGAGCGCCGCAGACGCCACCACTTCAAACTCTTGTCAAACTCAAACTCTGAGCAGTCATGTGTGGGGGGGGGGGGGCAGGAGAAGAACAGCCACTTCCCACTCAGAGTGACAGCTGAGTCCAAACGGTGACCTGGAGATTGTCAATTTAATTATCTTTGTCAAAAGAACGTATGTGATAACAAAT
Organism: Salvelinus sp. IW2-2015; assembly: GCF_002910315.2. Taxonomy (NCBI): domain Eukaryota; kingdom Metazoa; phylum Chordata; class Actinopteri; order Salmoniformes; family Salmonidae; genus Salvelinus; species Salvelinus sp. IW2-2015. The sequence continues at coordinate 31,051,347 of NC_036844.1, forward strand.
TGGCCTTTTGTTGTTTGATAGCTTTCCAAATATAACCTTTTTCATATGCTGCCATGGAAACTGTGCATATGTGATCACTGCTGCCTAGTTTTGTCTATTTTCTTTGGATGGCCATGAATAATAACACTGTCCACGCATATTCATTACTGCCTGCCAGTTGAACAGGATATGTAATCCACTAATCTCACTGTAGTGTCTTTTAATTACAGTAGAGTCCACCGGTTAAGGGTTTTCATTTTTCAGCTTTTGATATTGCCTTAATTTCATTTCCACATTGTAGAGCAGAAAGGGTGGCATTATTTCCAGTGTCAATCATGGATATATATTTTGTATTATTATTGGGGATCATGAATCATGATTTTATTTTAACTGTTCTGAAAAACACTTTTTTTTACCAGGGTGAATGACCTTGGAGTTTAGGTTTAATATTTGTTAAATAACTCAGTTTTTAATGTTTTGATTGTCAGGTAGTTGAAAATGAATTGCTGCATTAACAATGATGTATAATTAAATAACACAACAAAATGTAACTATTTTAATGGGTATCATATGAAATGGTCCCTGGACTGTAGAAACCATAACATAATGGAGAAAAATCTTGAGTGGTATTTTAGAAGAGGCTTTGTTGTGAATATGCTTAGTCCTGATCCCTCCCTGCCAGTGCTGCAGGTGTGTCTAGTTTGCAGCTGTGATTCCTCCCCCAACACAGCTGGGTTAACTCTATGCCCCTCTGTTAAAAGCCCCTCCCCCTCTTCTTTGCACAGCAGCTGTAATGCGGAACTGTGGGATTTCACAGGCCCCAGAAAGTGGGATCTGGCTATGCTGAAAGCGGATAGGGTGGGAATGGCCATGGTTCAGACTTCAGACCTGTCCCAGGAGGAATGAAGTGGTGCTGGCTGTTGGAGTGGTGGGCCTTTTGGCAGTCAGAACTTTTTGTGGGTTTTTAATACCACCTATGGTGCTGCCTACATACTCTGATCCCTGATTGCTGCCAAAAGTCACTGGCAGCAACAACTCCGAGTCCCAGGCTAGGCAGTGAGAGGACGGCCATGTTGAGTGGGGAGATGAGGATATTGGTGGAAAGGATTGTGAATTAAGAAATCACATGTTATCAACCTTTATGTCCAATTGGGGGTCTCAAGATGCAGCTTTCAAAAGCCACCTGCTCAACAAAATCATCCTGTAGGCTACCATGACTGTCTAATAGTGCTTTTTGGCATCGTGTAATGTATGGAATATACAAGCTGAGTTCCACTGAACCAATGGATTTTGAGAGTTGCTTAATCCCTGGTCCACATGCCCTGCAGTCCAGAATGGAGCAGTAGGGAAAGTGAAGTGATCCATTCCATTTTATTAAAGTGGCATTATTACTGTGGCGGTGATGGAGAGATTAGTTGTTGTCCATCAGCACAATATGCAGGAAGCCCAGTTGAAAAGCCCAACTGCTAACAGTGAGAGGAAATCCAACCTAATAGCTGACTACAATTTGCTAGTTTTTTTTTTCTTTTTTCTGCAGGGTCTAATTACATTTCAATAGAGAAGGCCATCATGTTTGTAATAATTGTAGACATCCCGTATGTACGATTTTACTATGGCCTCTGCCAAGAGGTTCAAGCCCTGCTCTTGCTGTTACACCTCAATCACTAGTTGATTGGTGGCAGTGGTGTGATAATCCTGTATGGTAGTTCCACCTCAAAAAGCACAAGAAAAAGTATTTACACACCCTTCATCTCAGATTGTTCTGAAATTGTTTCTGTTAGAAACCGATAAGATTATCATTCCTGCAACATTTTTTTGTTGAAATATAACTTTATCTCTGATAAATTAAGCTAATTGATTGTGCCCAAATTGGCAATTTTTAATTTATAGGATTCATATAATATTCAATTATTATAGTACCTAACATCTGATTAGGACCATACTTTTTTTCTAACGATGACTTAGACAGTCCAGAAGAATCCAAAGAAATGGTCAAAAACCACCCACGGAAACTCCCACACCCCATGTCAATCACACCTCAACAATGAATATATCGTCTCGATTCTCTGTTTGGCAAGTAGTATAGAGCTGTGGCTCTGAGTGTTGTTTCTTCATACTATGTAATGCATTCTTAGTGAATTTGGTGATATCCCCCCCCCTGTTCAGAGAGATTAGTCATTGAAGTTGTTGGATTCAATACTCTGAGCTGCAGCGCCATACTACTTGTCAAACATAGAGAACTGATACTATATACGCTTTGTTTGGGTGGGATTGGTGTGGGGGATCGTGGATGGCTTTTGACCACTTTGGATTCTTCATGTCTAACTCATTGTTTAAAAAAATGTTGTCCAAGTTGGATGTTAGGTACTATCATATTAAAATTGCCTTTTTGGGTGCAATCAATTTGTTTACTTTCTCAGATCAAATTATATTTCAACAAAATAATGTTTCCGTCATGCTTATCTGTTTCTAACTACAGCAACAATCTGAGATGGTGAATGTCATGGCTTCCTGAAATGACATGGAAAGACCCTGTAGTCTGTCGAAGTATTTGAAGTGTGTGAGAATCATGTTACTCAGTCAGTTGGTGTGTGTGTGTGAGGTGGATATTTGAGGTGTAGTAATCATGTCTTTCCGGCAATTCGTTTTCCAGACACTGGTTTGCGATTCGTCATATTTTAAATATTTTTCTCCAAACATACAGTACACAATATATGCATGCGCAATGGAGTACTTTGGTCGGATGAAAAAAATAAAATAATTCCAGCTAATCATGCTGAAGCACATATGTAGCTTACTCAATCCTCTCTGAAGTATGGAGGTACATCTGTTTTCCTCTAGTGTAATTACAGTTATAACAAAATGTGTAGCATTATTTTAAGTAAACACACACAGACAGGCCTGCAGCATCATTGTGCATCACGCTGCAACCGGGTCTCAGAGCATTTCGTATTATTCTGTATATAAATCCAAGCCATTCCATTTAGTATGATATGTTACGTATCGTATGGTATGTATTAATTTGTGGATGTCCATCACCTATTTCGTATGATATGTTACGAATTAAAAGTTGTATTATATGTTACGAATTTGCACAGCGTACAATCGTATGATAGTACGAATTCTAGCTAGGTGGCTAACACTAAGGTTAGGGTTAAGTTTAGAAGTTAGGTTAGGGGAAATGGTTAGCTAAAATAAGTGGTGGAAAAAGTACCCAATTGTCATACTTGAGTAAAAGTAAAGATACCTTAAAACCACTTATGCTAGGGGGCAGTATTTTCACGTCCGGATGAAAAGCGTGCCCAAAGTAAACTCAGGCACAGAAGCTAGGATATGCATATTATCAGTAGATTTGGATAGAAAACACTCTGAAGTTTCTAAAACTGTTTGAATATGTCTGAGTATAACAGAACTTATTTGGCAGGCGAAACCCCGAGGACAAACCATCCAGGATTTTTTTTGGGGGGGTCACTCTCTTTTCAATGGGTTTTCATTGGGAATCTAGAATTCTAAGGCAGTTGCTTGCAGTTCCTATCGCTTCCACTCGATGTCAACAGTCTTTAGAAAGCGGTTGATGTTTTTCTTTTGGGTAATGAAGAAGTAAAGCTGTCCAGAACGAGGGTCGAGTGAAGGGTACTGTTTGATAGAGGCGCGTGACCTAAAAGCTCGCTACACTTTGTTTTCCTCCGGTATTGAACACAGTTATCCCGTCTTAAATTTTTATTGATTATTTACGTTAAAAAATACCTCAAGTTGTATTAGGAAAGTTGTTTGAAATGTTTGGACAAAGATTACAGGTAACTTATGAGATATTTTGTAGTCATGTGGCGCGAGTTGGAACCAGTGTTTTTCTGGATCAAACACGCCAAATAAATTGACATTTTGAATATATAACGACGGAATTAATAACAAAAGGACCATTTGTGATGTTTATGGGACATATTAGAGTGCCAACAGAAGAAGCTCGTCAAAGGTAAGGCATGAATTATATCTTTATTTCTGAGTTTCGTGTCGTGCCTGGCGGGTTGAATTACGATTGTCTGTCTTTGTTTGGGTGCTATCCTCAGATAATAGCATGGTTTGCTTTCGCTGTAAAGCCTTTTTGAAATCTGACACAGCGGCTGGATTAACAAGAAGTGTATCTTTAAGATAATGACTCAAGTAAAAGTGAAAGTCACCCAGTAAAATACTACTTGAGTAAAAGTCTAAAAGTATTTGGTTTTAAATGTACTTCAGAACAAAAGTAAATGTAAACGCTAAAATATACTTAAGTATCAAAAGTATAAATAATTTCAAATTCCTTATTAAGCAAACCAGACGGCATGATTTTCTTGATTTTTTTTTTTTAATGAATAGCCAGGGGCACACTGACACTCAGATGTCATTTACAAACAAAGCATTTGTGTTTAGTGAATCTGCCAGATCAGAGGCAATAGGGATGACATGGGATGTTCTCTTGATAAGTGCATGAATTAGTCAATTTTCCTATCCTGCTAAGCATTCAAAATGTAACTAGTACTTTTGGGTGTCAGGGAAAATGTAAGGAGTAAACAGTACATTATTTTCTTTAGGAATGTAGTGGAGTAAAAGTAAAAGTTGTAAAAAATATAAATAGTAAAGTACAGATATCCCCAAAAACGACTTAATTAACTAGTACTTTAAAGTAATTTTACTTAAGTACTTTTCACCACTGGCTAAAATAGTTGGGGTTAGGGGAAGGGTTAGCTAACATGCTAAGTAGTTGCAAAGTAGCAAGTAGTTGAGAAAATGTTAAAGTTGTCTGTGGTGAGATTCAAACTCCTAACCTTTGGGTTGCTAGATGTTCCCGTTATACGCCCACCTTGACCAACCACCCTACTTTAGTTTTTGCCTTAAGTATCTATCTGTCTCATGCAACCATACCAAATGTAACATATCATACACATTTGAGTGTCCCGGATTTACATTTACTATATTAAGTCTAGTCTATGAGACCAGGCTGCACATCGGGGTATGGCTATGCACACTTTTTCTGTCTGTGTATTACATTTACTTGGGGGCCAATCACAACACTGCTTGATGTTTGAGATGCGCCATGCAGTCTGACTAATCTATTTTCAACTCTTGCAAGCGCAACTAAGGACCGACGACGCAAGGCGACATAAGTGCAATTGATAATTATTCAAAACGAATTAAAGTGGACTGGCCTCTGTGTCGCTTGACAGCTTCTGGAAACTTTGGAGGGACATTTTTCTAAATTGGTGGTGACACAAGATCACGGAACGCTTGCACGGGTTTTTGAGTATTCTTGACCACTGCAGGCTAATCAAAATATACATGTAATTTATTTTACTGCCACCCTCTCTTAAAAAAAACACGTGACAACTGCAATCACTGCATTCCTGCGAGTCCAGGTTTAGGAATTGTCACACATTTGCAAGTATCGGCTACCTTGTTTCAGTCGATCCTGGGACAAACTCGGTGTGGCTGGATGTTGCAGGCGGCGGGTCAGTGAGCGCGAGGACCAAGTACCTCTATGAAGTACCCAACTCCCGACCTCTCTTACCTGATGCCGTGCATGATGATTGTCCTTGGAATACTTATGAATGTCCTCAGTCATGGTAAGCGAAATTCGACACACTCAGCCACAAATAGTATTTTTTTCTCCATCTTGTACTAGTGTATTCTGAATTGATAAAAAATTACCCAGCGCATTTTGCACTTCCATGTACACCTCGTTAAGAAAATCCAGTCTCTCCTAAACTGTTCCGCTGTAACAGCCTTTAACACCATTTCTGGTTGTCTGTCACTTTCGAATATAGGGGTTCAACCGACGGACAGTCGGTCAGGGGACTTATTTTTTCAAACTGATCTCCAGAGATCATAAATGCGGTGCTTCTATTTCTAAATATAGCAGGTCGTTGGTTCAGAAAGCACTCATTGGATGAGACAAAAAGTTAAATAGGCTACAATGGTTTTACTTGACTTTTTAACAATGCAGGCCTGGCTAGAGTATTGACAATCCTTTATAGTAAAACAATATGAATAATCTACAGGAGGCTAGGCCGATTATTAGTCTTAGCTAAACCAATATCAATTTAACATAAGCCCAGTCGCCCTTTTTTTAAATATATATATCAATAAACTTTATAATTTGTACTCTTTTAAGGAGTAATATGGATAAGTGTTACATGTTTTTTTAAGGAAATTGCAAGTCACTTAAGAATTGCATAAAGTGTTGTCCTTAGTTTCAAGTTCATGATGCCTATACAAAATTCCATTCACTATTGTGCTCATTTTAATTTAGCATATTCCATGTCTACGAACCTCATGTATGTGTCCTTTCTTTCTATTGGTGACAAATGAGCTATATATTTAATTGCTGGTCCTATAAAACGTCATCTTTCATACCAAGACTCTGTACCTGAAACGGAAGCACTTAAATCAAGGCATGCGAGAGAGCGAGATGGGGTGATCTATGGTTATAGATATAGTTATGACCATAGCTCGATGACATCATTTTGAAGGTTTTATCCTGCTCTTATCCTTACACAACCAGACAGGAACAAGTGTTCTGCCTCATACTTTAACCGTTTTACAGTGCTTTTCTGTCTTGTTTTCATGGCGTTGTTTTACCGATCCAGATAGATACCAGATAGATACCAACATTATACACCTACCTTACTTAATTGTGATGTTATTGGAAAAACCACTGGCATGCTCTTCCAAGACAAATTATCACAAAGGTGTGAACCAGAAGGCTGGTATAATTAAGCAATAAGGCCCGAGGGGGTGTGGTATATGGCAAATATACCACGGCTAAGGGCTGTTCTTATGTATGAAGCAACGCAGAGTGCTAGGACACTGCCCTTAGCTGTGGTATATTGGCCATATATCACAAACCCAGAGGTGCCTTATTTCTATATTATAAACTGGTTACCAACATAATTAGAGCAGTAATAATAAATGTTTTGTCATGCCCATGGTATATGGTCTGATATACCACGGCTTTCAGCCAATCAGCATTCAGGGCTCGATCCACCCAGTTTATAAAACAATTTAACTGCATTCTGCCATGAGGCCTGCTCTTATTGTGACTTAAAGAGAAAGGGGATACCTAGTCAGTTGCACAACCTAATGCCTTCAACCGAAATGTGTCTTCCGCATTTAACTCAACCCCTCTGAATCAGAGAGGGGGGGGTGCTGTCTTAATCGACATCCACGTTATCGGCTCACGGGGAGCAGTTGTTGGGGTTAACTGCCTTGCTATGGGCAGAATGACAGATTTGTCCACCTTGTGGATTTGAACCAGCAACCTTTCAGTTATTGGCCCAATGCTCTTAACCACTACGCTACCTGCTACCCCAAAACAAACTTATTTGGTAGCCCTGCTATCAGGCTCTTGCCAGACTGATGGTTTAGATTGTGGCTATAAATACAGCCCTGTGAAGAATGCATTATAATGACCCAATAAATCATCATAAATCACATCCCTTCAACATTCACATATTTCAATCAGAGTATTCAAATTGCTGTGTTTGTTCAGGACGTTTCTCTTGGAATGATTAAAATTTGTCTTGAACAATAAACCATGTTGTTGTCGTTGTCATTGTTCATTGATCTGGTCATCAGTCACTACCCTACTCTGAGATCAATATAATAAAGTTAGAAGTATGCTTGAATCAAACTTAGAATCCCTCCAAATGGGAAGGCACGTTCCCGTGCTTCCACTAAACTCAGCCCCCACATACAACCCGGGCTGTGCATTCCCATGGGCCCATGGCCACCATCTCACTTCTGACACCAATATAGCAAACAGCGGGAGTGGGGCGCAAACCCGGGTCACTGGTGTAAAATGCAAACACCATACGCACCAATACGGTTAACCCAGTTGTAATGTGGGGCCTCCGGAGTGGAGCAGTGGTCTAAAGCTCTGCATCACAGTGAAGCTGTGCCACTAGAGATTCTGGGTTCGAGTCCAGGCGGTGTCGCAGCCGGCCGCGCCCGAGAGACCCATGGGGCGGCCCACAATTGGCCAGGCGTCGTCCGGGTTAGGGGAGGGTTTGACCGGCAGGGATGTTCTTGTCCCATCGCGCACTAGCGACTCCTGTGGTGGACCGGGTGTAGTGCACGCTGACATGGTCGCCAGGTGCACAGTGTTTCCTCTGACACATTGGTGTGGCTGGCTTCCGAGTTAAGTGGGCATTGTGTCAAGAAGCAGTGCGGCTTGGTTGGGTTGTGTTTCGGATGACGCACGGCTCTCGACCTTCGCCTCTCCTGAGTCCGTACGGGAGTTGCAGTGATGAGACAAGACTGTAACTACCAATTCGATACCATGAAAAAGGGGTAAAAATAACAAAAATTAAAATGAAGAATAACCTCACAACACTACCACCTTTGTTTACAAAGTCCTGCTCCACAAACTTCAGACTTCCCTAACATCACTGTTAAGATTTGAAATGACAAGTTATCAAATCCGTTCACAGGGTTGGTTAACTTTGGAGACTCCTTTGGTGTCTGGAGAGGAAGGTATCTCAGCCTTTAATTTCCTTGCACCTTATGTTTGGAATGATCGACAATACACTTAGGGGACATTTTTACTGAAGTATGTGTCAGTTTTTTATGATTATGTTTGCTTTTCTTGTGTTGTGTATAATAATGTTGATTTAATTGTGTATATGTATTTTATTGTGTATAGTTTTAATGAGTATATTGTATTTTGATGTGTATTGTAGGGCTTATCTGGAAAAGAGACCTTGGTCTCAGCATCGAGTCCCTGTCAAAATGAAAGGTTAAATAAAAGTATGCATTCTTCACAACAACACTACCACCTCAGTACCATCAGAATAACACCACAACAACACTACCACCTCAGTACAGTCAGAATAACACCACAACAACACTACCACCTCAGTACACCGTCAGAATAAGACACCACAACAACACTACCCACTTATTGTAGTACACCGTAGAATAAACCACATACACACTACCACCTCAGTACAGTCAGAATAACACCACAACAAACTACCACCCCTCAGTACACGTCAGAATAAAACCACAACAACACTACACCTCAGTACACGGTCAGAATAACACCACAACAACACTACCACCTAGTACACGAACCCGTCAGAATAACACACAACAAAACTACTAACCTCAGTAAAACGGCGCCATCTACCAGAGAAATAACACACAAACACACTAACACTACCATCACTTCAGTACAGTCAGCAATAACACCACAACACACTACCACCTCAAGTACACACCCCATCAAGAATAACACCACAACAAACACTAACACGGATACTTCAGTACCCGTCAGAATAACACCACAACAACACTACCACCTCAGTACATCTCAGAATAAACACCACAACAACACTACACCACACATACACACAGTACACGGCGAGATAACACCACACAAACACTACCACCTCTAGTACAAGCCATAGTAAGTAACAGAATAACCCACACAACAACACTACCACCTAGACAACCAGTCAAGAGAAAGTCTCACAACAACACGTACCACCCGTACATCAGAATAATACACCACAACAACACTACCACCCTCAGTACAGTCAGTAATTAACAACCAACAACATACCACCCTTAAAGTACATCTACTCGCAGAGAATAACACCACAACAACACTACACCTCGATACACCATCAGAATAACACCAACAACAACACTACCACCTCAGTACACATCGTCAGAAAACACACAAACAACACTACCACCACTCACGTACACGTCAGAATAACACCACAACAACACTACCACCTCAGTACACCAGTCAGAATAAACACCAAACAACACTACCCTACACCAGTACACAGTCAGAATAACACACAACAACAAGCTACCAACCTCAAGATACATCGCGATTAACACAAAACCAGCTACCACTGAATTCAGATACACCACAACAAACTACCACCTCGTATAGTCAGATAACCAAACAACATACCTGTACAGAGACATAACACCACAACACTAACCACTCAACACCGTCAGAATAACACCACCAAGCACTGCCCGTCAAAGTACACCGTCAATAACACCAACAACAAACACTACCACGCTCCAAGTAACCCGTCAGAATCAACAGCCACAGGACAAATCTACCCACCTCCAGTAACCTATCAGAATAACAGGCCACAAAACACATACACCGTTGTCCAGTACACCATCCAGAAATAACACCACAACAACACTACCACCATAAGTACAGTCAGAATAACACCACAACAACACTACCACTCAGTACAGCGTCAGAATAACACCACAACACAACACTACCACCTCAGTACACGCAGAATACAACACAACAACACACTACCTGTCAGTACACAGTCAGAATAACACCACAACAACCACTACCAGCACCTCAGTACACCAGTCAGAATAACACACACAACAACACTACCACCTCAGTACACGTCAGAATAAACCCACAAAAACACTACACTTTGTACCACTATAAATAACCGTCAGAAATAACAACCACAACAACACTACCCACCTCAGTACACGTCAGAATAACACTACCTTTTGCTAGTAACCACTCGCATGCAGAATGAAGACAACCCAGAAAAGACTCAGCTCATACAACAGCTTCAGTAAAGTAGGCAAGGGGTCATTTTCATCCGTCGATCTAGACCATCATGCACACCCTACCTGAGCAAACTGACATACCCCACCTGTGATTGAGACTGACAACCCACACAGTCGAGTATATAACGGTTAACACAACCCAGCAACTTGGAAGCCTGACAACTCAATTCAGATACAGATACTGCCCTCAAGGGTCAGAAGAATACAACCATATCACACACACACACACTAACCGTCAGCTCTCTTACCAACGGTAACCACCACCGGGGCCAGATGCTTTAAAGCATCAGTTATGACTACAGCTCAGAACCGATGAGAGTCAAGCAGTGATATAACTACACCACAACAACAATACCACCAAGGTAACTCAGTACAACTGCTACTAGACTTCGTCAAGAAATAACACAAACAACAACAACACTACCACCTCAGTACACAGTCAGAATAACACCACAACAACACTACCACCTTAGTACAGTCAGAATAACACCACAACAACACTACCACCTCAGTACACCGTCAGAATAACACCACAACAACATACTGTAAGTGTGTCTTGTCAATATCTCTTAAAGTCAAACCTGTTACAGAAAAGTGGACACACTGCTGCTGCTGCTTATGTTAGTCTATCGTATCCGATGAGGACTTCCTTTGTATCTATTTGTTGTTGTTGTTAAACAGTAATCTGGCTGCATTCATACAGGCAGGCCAATTCTGATCTTTTTTTCCACTATTTGGTCTTTTGAACAATCACATCAGATCTTTAAACATTAGATATTTTTCTGAGCTGATCTGATTGATCAAAAGACCAATTAGTTAAAAAAACATCTGAATTGGGCTGCCGGTCTAAACGCAGCCGTAGTGACTAAAAATCCCATCCGTAAACCCCTTTGTCTATCGCAGACAGGACATGTCAAATCTTGGTTTGGCGGGGCGCACACACACACACTGTGATACGATTACTTCACTGTACGCTACCAGGAGCCATGTACAATATGCACTAATCTCTGGAGATTGATACACAGAATCATGTCACCTTTAAAGAGTGCCATCAAAGACTTCTTGGACACCACTGAGTCACAAACTGGGTGGCAGCTGGCAGTAATGTTGACATGGTGTGTAAAACCAATAAACGCAGATGTTTGAAAATGAGTTAACCAGTAGAGAGAAAAATACATACAGTCAGTCAGGCATTCAGTCGATAGAGGGAACGTTTGCGTGTGTATTTTGTTGATAACCTTGATTTGGAACTCCAGGAGCAGATGGCACAGAGCTCTATCCATGGTTGGGAGGGTAGCCCAGAGAGAGAGTGTGTGTGTGTGTACCTTGTGTGTGTGTCTTGGATTTGTATGTGTTTGTGCATCAGGTGTTTTCTGACAGATGTTTTGCCATCTTTGCGTGTATGTATTTGTGCACATCACACACAGCTCACAGTTTAGGCCTAGGTGAGTATTTGTGCGCTCTTGTGAGTGTGTGCCAGTATTTGGCTGTGTATGACCCCCCCACAAGATGCACCCGTCATTCCCTGCCCTATCAAGGGCTGCTGTACATGTCTTGGCCAGTCTTATTAAAACTACAAGTCTTGTATGTATAACACTTACAAGAGCACAAGACCAACTTCCACAAATCCCAGTAGATGCATTTTCATGTTTCTTTTCATCTGACTAATCATTGCATATTTCCTCCCCTTTTTTTAAAGACCGTTAGGAACACAAAGTAAAGGAGTAATTATCTTTTTACCCTTCCTCTCTCTCCTCTCTGTCCCTCTTATCTTCATCCTTCCGTCTTTGTTTGTCGGTATGAATAAGCAAATAGGCCATCTTGGCTTTGCCTGTAAAATACAATTAATGATCAGTGATTTCAGGATGCTGTTTGCTTTTTCATTCAATCATTTTTCAACGTACTTATGGTTCAGGTCAAAATGACAAAACATTTTCTACCTTTTTGTATATGTCTACAGGTTTAATTACTTTATTTTGCTTTTCTTTTTTAAACAAAATAACTCAACTCACCCTAGATATTTGAAGGCTTGCTATAAGAGGAAGTACTGCTTGTTCTGCTCATTATTGTATATCTATGTCTTTCCCCACGGCAAAGAGTTGTTTTTGAAACCTCATACTGGGCTGACCTTGTAGCCCTGTGATATGTAAACCCCGGGAGTGGGAACCTCTGAAGTGGACCCTCCCAACATGTTTGTCATCATAACCACTTTACAGAGTTCACTAAAGTTGAGCGAATTTCTTTCATTTTGTTTCTCTTTCACCGTATGTTTGTAGCAGTTATTATCCAATAGTCAACCCTCAATTACACCAGAACAACAAGACTGATGTGCACTGAGCATATTAGATCCTGAAACTCCTCCAGTGTTTCCATGTTTCCAAAATGGTTACCAAGATGCCTCCTAAGGAATTGTTGTAGACGAGAGAAGCTAGATGGTGGAATCGACGGGTTGCAGAACTACTCTGTGACTAGGCAGTGTAGGCGTTTTGTGTGTTTAACTTACTGTGTATGGGGGAGAATGGATGAATAAGTAAATGTGTGTGAACTTCAAATGATGTGGAACAGTGTGTGTGTTGATATGTGGTTCGTGGCTGCTCTTATGACATTAACCTCAAGCGGGTCACTGAGCTAGAAAGCCATCAGCTTTGCCTCACAAATTCTATAACTCGCCCCACTGAGAAATCAATAGAGCGCATTAAGCCTTACATACCACAGGTATTCATCTCTCCTCCTCACTCTTAAGATTTTCAGTCCTTTCCTCTTACGCCTTACCTTTCACCCATCACACTCCTCCCTCCCTCCACCCATTTTGTCGTCAGTGAAACTGACCAATGTAGCGTGGCGACTGTTCATCATTGTGTCAATAAAGAACACTCAAGTCATTACCATAATTATCACTTCTCTGCCTGACAAGATTTAACCGAGCTGGTCTGTACCTGACATGGGTTCTAATTATGTGCCTGTGTATTAAGATAGGCCTTCTGAAACAAACGTTGCTGATGGTGTCTATCTTGGGCCTGGTCAGCCTTAGGGAGCGTACATGCTGGAGTGGAGAGTAATGAACAAACCACTGTCCATAATGGAGATTACTGGCAGGCTGTTTAATTGCACAACCTAAGCCTCGGGCCCCGCCTGCTTTTCTGTGATATTACTTTATTATGTGTCAAGAACTCACAATGGMGTGTGTGTGTGTGTGTGTGTGTGTGTGTGTGTGTGTGTGTGTGTGTGTGTGTCACATCTCCTATTACCTGTGCCTCACCCACCACACTTTGCTAGGGACATGACGTGGCGATCGCTGAAAGACAACAATAGCAAAGCAAACTGACGAGTTGAACTCTTTGGGAATTAATGTTCTTCACATTTCAATNGTGTGTGTGTGTGCCACATTTCCTAATACTCCTCATCCACCACATTTTTCATGGGGACATGAACATGGCAGTAGCTAAAAGACAACAATAACAATGTCTTCTCCAAATTAACGCGTTAAACTCTTTGGGAATTAATGTTCTTCACATTTCAATTTATTCAATAACTTCTCTCTGTAACCAGAGGACTTTGAAAAGGGCAGCGCTCTTATCTGTATGAACATGCTGGCTGCCCCACAGGACTCCATATTCCCCAACCTATCAAATGAGCTTAGAATGCATGTGATTTATTCAATTGACTGTGCTTCATTAGGATGTATATGGCGTTCTAGATGTTCATAAAAATGCACATTTTGCAGTTAGTTTAATATTAATGTATTTAAGTGCTTGGTGTCCTTAATATGATCCGTTACACTTACATTCTTGATCTCATTACCATATAACGTTACATGGCTCGTGGTCCTGTATCTTGGTGGGAGATCCAGAGTTTAAGCGCTTGCCTTGCCAGCCTCGTCTGCGAGGGTCCCCTGCCTGCAGTGACGGACCGCATCCCTCTGGTTTTGATGTGTCTCCTGCCCGATTGAGATGTGGACCTCATGGGGCGTCTGTGATTGTAACCACACGCCACTGGAATCTGATTTCAGCTGTACTGTGCACTCCCAGCCAGCATGGGCTTAATTGAAGCGTGTGACCATTTAATCAGGATGCCCCTTAGTGTGTGTGTGTGTGTGTGTGTGTGTGTGTGTGTGTGTGTGTGTGTGTGTGTGTGGGCCTATAGCTATATACATGGTTTGTTTGTTTGCAGGTATGTGTGGGTGTGAGCAAGAGAGAGAAAGAGTCTGAATAACATGTTGAATGAGGATATAGCTGCAAATCCGGATCCCATTTGTAGTCGGACCTTTAAAACCATCTGGGGAAAAGCTGCATTTGCCACTTGGCAAAAACTATTTCAATACTACCACGAATGAGCTGAATTGAAGTTCCCCTTAACTGAAAATGGACAGTTGTGAATTAAACAACGTTGCTATCCACTCTTTTACTTAACCTCTTCAGTCTGTGACTCTGCCTGGCCTTTATCCTGACAACTGATGGGGCTGTCAGTTCTTCACAGAACAAAATCAATACTCTAAAGTGTTTTGTACACTGTCACTCGACTCCATCTCTGACGTGAGGCTCTTGCTTTTCACCAAATAAGCACTGAAACTCTTTGTCAAACAGGTGCTAACTGACAGAACGAAACTGTAAAAATAGCTGATCAGGACCACTGGTGACCAGCTATAATCATGTTCCCCATCCTCCACCTCTTCCAGGCAGCGTGCTGTCAGGCTCCATAGACTGTCAGGAGGCTGAGCGAGGCTGTGTACAGGATCAGGACTGTACGGCAGTGTACAGGGTGCTGGAGTACTGTGCTGCCGAGGAGGCCGTGTCGCCCCTGGGCCCAGACGCCCGGGGGGAGTGTCTGGAGGCCCAGAGCGCCCTGCAGCAGTACCGCCCCCTCCAGGCCTGCAAGTGCCAGCGCGGCTCCCGCCGGGAGGAGCTGTGCCTCAGGGTCTACTGGACCGTCAGATTCGCTGGTGAGTTTCACTGTGTGTGTTTTTTGTCTTTTTATGTGTTTCATTGTATCTCTGTGTATGTGAGATGTTTTTCTCTGTGTTGTTGCTGCAGTGTATGATGAGTACGAGGTGTCTCCGTATGAGGATCTGGAGGTGGAGTTTGTGAGGCACATAGAGATGTCACGCATGGCCTCCATCATGGCAGGTACTGCTTCACTCCCGTCACTACACAGCTCGCTCTAATCTGCCTCCTCTCTGAATAATGACTAGGACAGTCTGGGATGTCCAGAATCATGTCTTTTATGATTGTGTCTTCCTTTCTCTCTTATTCATTGCCCCTTTTCCCAAAACCCCACCTTCCTCCATTATCCTCTCTGTTTTCTTCCTCTCCTCACCCTACCACTCCTCCCTCCACCCAGCCTCCTCTCTTCCTCTGGATGGGCAGAACCAGTGTCTGAAAGCAGCCCAGGACTGTGGTCTGTATGAGAAGTGTGGTTCTCTGAGGTCGGAGTATGTTGTGGCCTGCACCAAGCGGGCTCCGGGCTCCGACGGCAGCTGTAACAGACAGAAGTGCCACCGGGCGCTGCGGCGCTTCCTGGAGCGGGTACCAGAGGAGTACAGCTTCGCCCTGCTATTCTGTCCCTGCTCTGATGCCCTCTGTGGGGAGCGCCGGCGGAAGACCATTGTACCGTCGTGTTCCTATGAGGAGAGAGACAGCAAACCCAACTGCCTCAGCCTGCAGGGCTACTGTGCCAGGGATGAGCTGTGTAGGTGAGCTGAGCTGGCTGGGGAAACATGGTTTCTGGGAGGTGTGTGACATAAGGCTAAACTTTTCCACTCCACATTAAGTCCTGTATCGAGGCACATTAACAGTTATAATCACAATGCAAATAGGTTATAGAGTGTGAGGTTAGAGGCGGAGAGGACTGGATGTACCTATTTCATCAACCATTTGAATGTTTGCAATCCTCTCAGCACAAGAGGTTCAGATAAATAGTTACAGTACAAATAGGTTTGAGTTCCCTACAGGGAAGAGGTTGTTCACTAATCTTCATCATTGATAACATCCAGAATAATAAGGAGCAATGATACGTTGATAAAGCTCTGCGATGACTCCGACCCAGGCTAAAGTGTTTTTATTCCACTGGCTGCTCAGTGGTGTTTTGTAGGGTTGAGTATGCCTGTGGAGCAGGTGAGAGGTGTTAGATGGGAATTATGAATACACAACTGGGTTTGACTAGCAGACTCTAAGTCCCAGTGTTCTTATCAAGTCAAATCAAATCAAATTTAATTTGTCACATGCGCCGAATACAACAGGTGTAGCCCTTACAGTGAAATGCTTACTTACAAGCCCTTAACCAACAATTACGTTTTAAGAAAAATACCTACAAAATAAGAAATAAAAGTAACAAATAATTAAAAGCAAGTCTATATTCAGAAAATATGATATATATAGATATATATAAAAAAAGGAAAAATCTAATATTCAGAATAATATTGCAGCACCTCGAGTCTCATGTTTCAGGTCAATGTTTTGAAAAATGTGTATTAAGAAACATTGCGGGTGCTCACACGATTCCAAGCTGGAACGTTCTCCTCCTCTATGCTTTCATGTGCTTCAGATTCTGCCTTTCGCTAGGTACTGCATCCAAAAAACATAATTGTAAAGACGCCCTCAGAAATTTACACTGCCAAGTTGCCAACCCAGTATTGGCACCTGTGTACAATTATGTTTTTCTCCCTTTGTGTGTTTGTGTATGGGTGTGTGTTTGTGTGAATGTGTGTGTTGGTGTGTGTGTGTGTGTGTTTTGTGTATGGGTGTGTGTTTGTGTGAATGTGTGTGTTGGTGTGGTGTGTGTGTGTGTGTGTGTGTGTGTGTTGGTGTGTGTGTGGTGTGTGTGTGTGTGTGTGTGTGTGTGTTGTGTGGTGTGTGTCTATATCAGATCTCGGCTGGCTGATTTCCAGCACAACTGCCAGCCCTCGTCACATTCTCCCTCTGGCTGCATGAGAGAGAGTGGAGCCGTCTGCCTTAAGGCCTACGCCGGGCTCATAGGTGAGCTGGAGAGAGAAAGGGATTGAGGGGGAGGCAGACAGGAGATGGAGGGAGAGGATGGAAGAGGGATTAACAACACAAGGAAGGAACAATGTTAGAGAAGAAGTGCAGAGTTGACTCCAAGGGCCTTTTAATCAGGTCATTGTTGTTAGTTTTTGCTATCCTTAAGGTGTAGGTAGGCACTCATTTCATTGCCAATGGGCTTGTTTGGCTTTTCGTCATACGTTCCATGTTCGTATGGAAGTCAGGTCTGCTGACACATCTCTGTGAACCCAACCTGCTCCTGTGTGTGTCTTTGTCAACCAGGCACCATCATGACCCCCAACTATGCCAACAATCTCAGTATGGACGTGTCCCAGTGGTGCACCTGTGAGGGAAGTGGGAACCAATGGCAGGACTGTCTGCACATCATGAACATGTTCCACAGAAACGTCTGTCTGCGTGAGTCATACTCCCTCCCTCACCCACCCACAATGACACCCCCTACAGGCTGCTGCAGCAAGAGCACTGGTCCTGTGAGCCTACTTGAAATCAGCAGATGACACAAATACATTAGCGGGCGGTCTGTAGCCCAGTAGCCCTAGAGAGCTGCTTACTTTTTCTGTATGGTATACTGTAGTACAGCGCTTAATTACAAATGTTGATGGACAGCGTTGTTAAATGAAAATGTTTTATTCACATATGATTTTACATATTGAGCATGCAACTGAGGTAAATAACTGAATTATTGCCAAGCCTTATTAAAGAGGGACTGCCCCTAAAAAGCAACTTCTCGTATTGAAAAATGGCCTATGTGGCATCGATATGAGTCAGAAGTATTTATTCTAGTGTCAAAATGTACTACAAGTAGTAAATTGTAAAAACAAATTGTGTTCAATTTGGTCATAAAGTCAGTCTCGTCCAAAACTGAGATGTATAAGATGATAGGAAAAAATGGTATGTCACAGAATGAAGGGTACTGTAGCTGAATGAAGGGTACTGTAACAGAATGAAGGGTACTGTAACAGAATGAAGGGTACTGTGACAGAATGAAGGGTACTGTAGCAGAATGAAGGGTACTGTAACAGAATGAAGGGTACTGTAACAGAATGAAGGGTACTGTAACAGAACAGAATGAAGGGTACTGTAGCAGAATGAAGGGTATTGTAGCAGAATGAAGGGTACTGTAACCAAATGAAGGATACTGTAACCAAATGAAGGATACTGTAACCAAATGAAGGGTACTTTAACAGAATGAAGGGTACCGTAACAGAATGAAGGGTACCGTA
>NC_036844.1:31070186-31115746 GCF_002910315.2 Salvelinus sp. IW2-2015
GGTACCGTAACAGAATGAAGGTAACAGAATGAAGGGTACCGTAACAGAATGAAGGGTACCGTAGCAGAATAAAGGGTACCGTAACAGAATGAAGGGTACCTTACAGAATGAAGCGTACCGTGACAGTTTTCCTTTGGTTGGGTTTATTTCAATCCTGCCCACATGCCCACAGCTGGCAGCACCCAAATAATAATCAATTCAGAGTGCAGCTGTACACGACCGGATCATAATGCCCATGGTCAATTTGGTTTGACATAAGATATCCCTATGGGGCTCGTTAGGGACCATAAGTAAATTACACAATGTACATGGGACAATATTTTTAAATGTCAATAGCTCCAAATTTCTAAGAAAACCTCAAACCAACTATACATTGTAGAAATTCATATACAAATATTTAAAGGATTTAATGAGACAACCAAAAGATGTGCAATATGAAAACACTGTCTCATTTACATTGACGGTACCTGACTAGCCCCAGAGATAGACTATCCAATGTTAAACCAACTTTGCCACGATCGCACACCAGCCAGCTGAAGCTAATTGGCGAAGGAAGTTGGCTATCACTAGCTGTCCTAGGCGACTTCAAGACGCAAGACCTGCTTAGACGGTTTCAAGTTATCTAGAAGGGTGAATGGCTGTAACTGTGTACTGTTTAGGCAGAGGGAATGTACAAATGCTTGCCCCACACACGAGTGAACACACCCATTAACCCCCCCACCTTTAAGGGTTCAATGCCCAGTTGATTAATGAATTCATGACTACTATGAATAATTCTGAGGACATTTGCATCATCAGCAGTGGGTAAAATAGAGGTGATGATGTTGACGATGATGATTATGGTGATGATAATGGCAACGATGATGATTATGGTGATGATGATGGTGGTGATGATTATGACGATGATTATAATGATGGTGATGATGATGATGGTGGTGATGATGATGACGACGATGGTGATGATGGTGACAATGATGGTGATGATGATGATGGATGGTGATGATGATTTTTGGATGGTGATAATGGATGGTGATGATGATAATGGATGGTGATGATGATGGATGGTGATGATAATGGATGGTGATGATGATGGATGGTGATGGTGATGGATGGTGATGGTGATGATGGATTGTGATGATGGATGGATGGTGATGATGGTGATAATGGATGGTGATGATGATGATGATGGATGGTGATGATAATGGATTGTGATGATGATGATGATGATAGATTGTGATAATGATGATGATGGATGGTGGTGATGATGGATGGTGATGATGATATGGTGATGATGGATGGTGATGATGGATGGTGATGATGATGGATGGTGATGATGATATGGTGATGATGATATGGTGATGATGAATGGTGATGATGGATGGTGATGATGATGGATGGTGATGATGATGATGATGGATGGTGATGATGATGGATGGTGATAATGGATGGTGATGATGATGGATGGTGATGATGATATGGTGATGATGAATGGAGATGATGATAATGATGGTGATGATAATGATGATGTCTGTTGTTGTCTCAGGTAATGCTATCAGTTATTTGGGTGGCTCTTCCCCTCGCCCTGTGGAGAGCACGACCCTGCCCCCTCGTCACCACGCATCAGCCACCCCCTCTCCACGCATCTTTCAGGACAAGGACAAGATCAATGTCAACGTTAACATTTTATCAGAACGCAACAGTGTGAGTGTAAGTACTCTTCATTGCCTTACCAAACCCAGTCTGCATAATGGCTGTACACTAACTTAAAAACAATGGTGGACAAAAAGCTTGTTCCATGGGTTTTTCTAAAGTGGGTTCTCACTGGGTCAGGGATGCTCTGTGAACTGCATGATGACCCACGGTGTGACATGAGCGCCAACGGAGCTGCCTGAGTGTCAACGCTCACTCACAGACCTGACCTGAGATACACTCCCAACACATCTGTCTCAACACAAGGCTCACAGTCAACACATTACTGACGCATTGAACAGAGACCCAGGATTTCCTCCTTACCTTTTTTCTCACTATCTCTCTGTCCCTAGCTTCTTCACACTCCCTCTCTCTCTCACAGTGTGTGAGGATTAGGCAGAGGTGTTTGCAGGAGGGAGCATCAATCCTCTTGAGTTGTTGATATTCATTTATTCACACCCATCTGTCTCCTATCCTCCTTTCTCTTGCCATCCTAATCCTCCTCACTCCCTTTCTCCTCTCCTTTACACAGTTCCAATCCCTCCCTCTCTTCTCTACTGCTAACCTCTAAGTCTCTATTCCCACAACAAGATATGAAGGAGCGTCTGAGGAGCGGGGTGGCGAAAGAGAATTCTACTTTTCAATTCACATTACATCCTTGCCTTACCTTTCGTTGTCGCTGGCAACACAACATTCTTGGTATGCAGCTCAAATTGACTGTAAATATCACGGTAGTCACTAGCCAGTAAGCACAAACTATTCAACAATGACAGAAACTTATCTTCTAAAACATATTACACTATTGAATAATGCAACCTAACCATATTACACTCTTCAATAATGCAACAATTCAAAGCATGTATGTGCAGACAATTAAAGGGTTTATTTTTGTTGTCTGTAGGCTACACTCTACATTTTAACTTCAAGACAAAAGCACGGCGTTACTATGACGGCCTTCATCAAGTACGGTTAGCCTATCAAAAATGAATGATTGATTGATCACACGAATAGAAAAGTACAGTAGGCCTACCTTACAACAAACCAGGCTTCATTTGGATTAATATGGGGCTCTCGAGTGGCGCAGTGGTCTAAGGCACTGCATCTCATTGCTAAAGGTGTCACTACAGACCCTGGTTTGATTCCAGGCTGTATCACAACCGGCTGTGATTGGGAGTCCCATAGGGCGGCGCACAATTGGCCCAGCGTCGTCCGGGTTACGGCTTGGCCGGGGTAGGCCGTCATTGTAAATAAGAATTTGTTCTTAACTGACTTGCCTAGTTAAATAAAGGTAAAATGAAGTCATTACAAGTCATTACATGTGGTAAAAGCAAATTGTGACTGAAAACATGGGTATAAGTGAATTCACCACGACAAGCTCTTTTATATGGAAGCCCATACCCGCCACCAAAAATATAAATAAAATAAAAAACCTCATGATTTGCCAACTTGCACAATTAGTCTGTGATTCAGTCTGATCAACTGTAGCCTACTGATAACAACTACTATTTGGTAGCGTTGTCTTTAAATTGTTTAACTTGGGTCAAACGTTTCGGGTAGCCTTCCACAAGCTTCCCACAATAAGTTGGGTGAATTTTGGCCCATTTCTCCTGACAGAGCTGGTGTAACTGAGTCAGGTTTGTAGGCCTCCTTGTTTGCACACGCTTTTTCAGTTCTGCCCACAAATGTTTTATAGGATTGAGGTCAGGGCTTTGTGATTGGCACTCCAATACCTTGAATTTGTTGTCCTTAAGCCATTTTGCCACAACTTTGGAAGTATGCTTGGGGTCATTGTCCATTTGGAAGACCCATTTYCGACCAAGCTTTAACTTCCTGACTTAAGCTGTTGCTTCAATATATCCACATAATTTTCCTCCCTCATGATGCCATCTATTTTGTGAAGTYCACCAGTCCCTCCTGCAGCAAAGCACCCCCACAACATGATGCTGCCACCCCCGTGCATCCCGGTTGGGAGGTGTTCTTCGACTTGCAAGCCTCCCCCTTTTTCCTCCAAACATAACAATGGTCATTATGGCCAAACAGTTCTATTTTTGTTTCATCAGACCAGAGCACATTTCTCCAAAAAGTACAATCTTTGTCCCCATGTGCAGTTGCAAACCATAGTCTGATTTTTTTATGGCGGTTTTGGAGCAGTGGCTTCTTCCTTGCTGAGCGGCCTTTCAGGTTATGTCGATATAGGACTCGTTTCACTGTAGATATAGTTACTTTTGTACCTGATTCCTCCAGCATCTTCACAAGGTCCTTTGCTGTTGTTCTGAGATTGATTTGCACTTTTCGCACCAAAATACGTTCATCTCTAGGAGACCGAACGCGTCTCCTTCCTTAGCGGTATGACGGCTGCGTGTTCCCATGGTGTTTATACTTGCGTACTATTGTTTGTACAGATGAACGTGGTACCTTCAAGCATTTGGAAATTGCTCCTAAGGATGAACCAGACATAGAATTTTTTTTCTGAGGTCTTGGCTGATTTCTTTTGATTTTCCCATGATGTCAAGCAACTAGGCACGGAGTTTGAAGGTAGGCCTTGAAATACATCCACAGGTACACCTCCAATTGACTCTAATTATGTCAATTAGCCTATCAGAAGCTTCTAAAGCCATGACATCATTTTCTGGAATTTTCCAAGCTGTTTAAAGGCACAGTCAACTTAGTGTATGTAAACTTCTGACCCACTAGAATTGTGATACAGTGAATTATAAGTGAAATAATCTGTCTGTAAAACAATTGTTGGAAAAATGACTTGTGTCATGCACAAAGTAGATGTCCTAACCGACTTGCCAAAACTATAGTTTGTTAAGAAGAAATTTGTGGAGTGGTTGAAAAACTAGTTTTAATGATGCCAACCTAAGTGTATGTAAACTTCCGACTTCAAATGTATGTATTTATTGCCTAAAATAGGCCCAGTTATTTGTATTCTGAGAAAATGTGAATTTGATCAAATGTGGTTTATATTCACACTTCGGGGGGCTAGGCGACCTTGGCCTTTTTAATCCAAAGTTATTGACTGGAATTAATCAATCGTAAGCTATAAAAAACAAAGAGAGTCGCACACTCCATATATATATAACTCCCAGTAATTTATTGGGTAAATCACCAACGTTTCGGCATCACTGTGCCTTCTTCAGGGTGATGTCATGAGTGCTTGTGCAACCAGTGCAACCAATGACAATAGTGAGGAGTGTGTCATAATTATTAGATTGATTAATTCAATCAACACAATAGTGATGACATACTGTATGAGTGTCTTTTTAATTACCCATCAAAGACCTAACGATGCAACCCTGCATACAGCCAGCTCAGCCCTGTTCGTTTTTTGTTTGTTTTTGTCTGATCGCAATTGTTGTCTCTGTCTGTGTAAAGGGTTTTAATGTTTTCATCCTCCCTTGGACGAGGAGTTTTTCCAGTCGTTTAAAAAAAAAACATATAACCTGATTAGAAAAGTAATCTGGTCCCATCATAGGCCATATCATAGGCCATATCATAGGCCATATCATAGGCCATATCATAGGCCATATCATAGGCCATATCATAGGCCATATCATAGGATATCCATAGACCATACTCATGGGCCCATATCGATAGCCATACATAGGCCATTATCATAGACCCATATCATAGGCCATATCATTAGGCCATATCATAGGCCTATCTAGCCTTATCATTATAGGCCATATATAGGCCATATCATAGGCCATTATCATAGGCCTAGTCATAGCCTTATCATAGGCCATATCATAGACCTTATCATAGGCCATATCATATAGGCATTATATCATAGGCCATACTCATAGGCCATATCATAGGCCATATCATAGGCCATAATCATTAGGCCATATCATAGGCCATATCATAGGCATATCATAGGCCATATCATAGCCATATCATAGACCATTATCATAGGCCATATCATAGGCCATATCTATCATAGGCCATATCATAGGCCATATCATAGGCCATTATCATAGGCCATATCATAGGCCATATCATAGGCCATAATCCATAGGCTTATCATAGGCCATATCATAGACCTTATCATAGGCCATATCATAGGCCATATCATAGGCCATATCATAGACCTTTCATAGGCATATCATAGCCATATCATAGCCATATCATAGGCCATATCGATGGCCATATCATAGGCCTATCATAGCCATATATCATAGACCTTATCATAGGCCATATCATAGGCCATATCATAGGCCATATCATAGGCCATATCATAGGCCATATCATAGGCCATATCATATGGCCATATCATAGGCCTTATCATAGGCCATATCATAGACCTTATCATAGGCCATATTCATAGGCCATATCATAGGCCATATCATAGGCCATATCATAGGCATATCATAGGCCATATCATAGGCCATTATCATAGGCCATATCATGAGCCATATCATAGGCCATATCAATAGGCCATATCATAGGCCATATCATAGGCCATATCATAGGCCTTATCATAGACCCATATCATAGACCATATCATAGCCATATCATAGGCCATATCATAGGCCATATTCATAGGCATATATGCATAGGCCATATCATAGGCCATATCATTAGGCTCATATCAATAGGACCATAATCATAGCATTAGACCATATCAATATGACACATATCATAGACCATATCATAGGCCATATCATAGGCCATATCATAGGCCATATCATAGGCCATATCATAGGCCATATCATAGGCCATATCATAGACCATATCATAGACCATATCATAGGCCATATCATAGGCCATATAAAACAGTTTTTTTTACAGCTGATTTATTACTATGACCTATGCTGCAACTAGGGTCTGGAGTTGGTTAGGTTAGCCTACTAACAGAGCAGGAACAATTCTACGTCCCAGGAAAACAATTTCCCCCGTACCGCTCGCTCCAGGACCTGCCACCTCTGAAATCACCACACATTGTTACAAATGAAAAACAAGTCTCAAAAATAAGGAAAATGTCTAAACATTGCTGCTGTTTCAAAAACATTGCTCTGCTTTTACCATTTATACTGTAGGAGTGTTGGCTCAATGAGACAATTCTTTTTACGCTGCCCTGCTTCAAGGGGGCAACTGTCGGGGGAGTGTCGTGCGCTACCTCCGGCGGTAGCGTTCAAGACATAGCAAGTACACAAGTGTTCATTTGAGTAATATGTGTAGCCGATGGTATTTTTTACCCTACTAGTGTATTAAGTGTGAAGAGGCTGTAAGCCTCCCTCCCCCTGAGTGCAGGTTCAAGATGTTCCTTTTTAATACACTTCTCACTCTGTTGATCCAATACCATGACCAAGATTCTCACCTTTCTTTCTAATAAAAAAAGATGCTGACACCTTTTGGATTCTGAATTCAACACCTAAATACAACATGTTTTGCTTAATGCTGAGTTGCCATTCGTGTCTGGTAGGAAGCTCATGACTACTCACTGCAAATAATGGATCTTATTTTCTTCCAAGCTTGATCTTCGAATCCAATTTACTATCACTATTTAGTTCTACCAAGCAGATACAGCATGCACAATGTGCGGTAGTTACCTGCAAGTTCTGCTCCCTTTATTTTAAAGTAAATGCCCAGTGTTTCCAGATTTCCATGAAATAAAAAGCAACTTTTCTGTGTTGGAATGTTGTGGGCGTATACCGGTCGTTAAAAATATTAACGCGAGTAGACTACTGATTGGCCAGCTCATCCTCCTCTAGAGCACTGATTGGCCAACTCATCCTCCTCAGGGAGATGACATGTTCTATGAGGAAATAGCAAACATTTTTGAAATGGTACGTTTGAGATACATGTTTGAGTTGGGGTTTTTGATGTGGTTTTTCTCCAATTTATGCTTTGGCCACAAATACGAGTATAGGATGAGCATTATTTGGATATGAATTAACAGAATATGAACTATTAAAAGTGTGATTTTCACTGGGCAGTTACTTTAATAACAAATTATTTATTATATTACATCCCCTCTGTCTTTCAGGTGGAGGACAGTGAGGAAGAGGAGGTAGAGGAGGAAAGCCAGGAATTCAATGTTATCCCACTGTATTCTGAGAAGGAGAAGTCTAGTGTGGGCTCCGGGACCCGAGGAGGCCGTAGAGGAGCGGCAAGCCACACAGCACCCATGCTGCCCCTGCTGCTGCTGCCTGCTGCTATGCTGGGCTGGTGGTGTCCGGTATAACGAGCCCCCTACTACCCCTCTTATGATCAGCTACAGTATCACATTCACTGGGTCACCTCCACCATGGCACTGAGACTGATGAGGAGACTTAAGGTTGAGGGAAGAACAACCACAATGAGGAAATGGACATTCACACCTTTCTCCTATGGCACTCTGTCTTACATCCGTTTCATGCTTTCGGTTTTCCTTTGTTAATTTCCATCATTATTTTTCTGCAATCTCTATCTCTCCTGCTCCGACTGCTCATGTTCTTTAGTAGTCCTAGCTGCCCATCTCTTAGCTCTTCTCTCTCACATCAGTACACATGGAGTTGAACAAGCTGTGCAGATAAATAAATAAATGGATGAATTAATAAGGTCTGTCTGGATGAATCGATGTGGCTGTCTGTCCAGTGCCTGCCTCAAGATTGGGCATCCAGCTCCACTCTCCCTCTTCATGAGGAGCCCACATCGCCCAAGGCCAGTAACAGCACCTATCTCAAAGAAAACATGACCAATGATTGGTGGAACCATGATAGTTCATTCCTTTTGATTTTTGGGCCATGCCTCATATCTTCTCTCTCCTCTGTTATCTTCCCTTATTTCATCATGCTATGTTCCCTTGGATAGCAGGGTTGTTGGTTGAGCCACTTTGTCTATGTTGTCTTTGCCATAAGCCAATAACTAAAGAAAAGATAGATTGAGGGATGATGTTGTTTTGTAGTTCTGTAGTTCTTCCTCCTATCTCTGTTGCTCCCTTTGTTTGCTTCCTTCTTCACCACTTCAGACTAGAAGCCACTGGCCCGTTGTTTCCCCTCTCTAGTTCATACACCACTTATTCTCCGCTTAGTTGAGGAGGTCTGAAAAATCCACCACAGGCACAATGAGACAAAATTCTAGTAATGACAATGGTCGAGGAAAACGGAATAAGCAATAAAAAATGAAATCAGATAGCTCAGCGGGCAGGTGCTGAGGCCGTCTGGGTTTGGGCTCAGGGGAGAGAGGAACCAATTTACTGCTGTCTGAGGTTCACAAATGCTTTCTGTCCCTAGGTGTTGTTATAGTTTTGGAGAGACAATATCACACTTAGCCATCCTTTTCCTGACTGTGTTTGATCAGGGAGAAAGTGGGGAGATGGGGTACTATAGAGCCTCTGGCAACTCTGATCATTGAGCATCACATTGAGCCTTTCTCTCTCTCTCTGCCTGATAAATCTTTTGCTGATGTTAATGTTTTTTTTTCTTGCGTCACTCATTTTCTTGTGAACTTGGAAAATTAGCTCCCACCTGAGGGGAAGTAGGTAAAATACTATTGGTGATGGTTAAAGGGGGACCTACTTTACTGTGGAATTGTGAATGTGTCGTTTATTCATCGACATCTTTCCCTTCTTGAGGGAGATGTTAGATAAGACTCATGTTCTCACAGATAATACATGATGCTTAAAAGAGATAAATATTTACTGGGCATATCAGTGCTACAGATATCTCTGCCAGCAGCATACCACCCTGCATCCCACTGCTGGCATGCCTCTGAAGCTAAGCAGGGTTGGTCCTGGATGGGAGATCAGATGCTGCTGGAAGAGGTGTTGAAATGCCAGTAGGGGGTGCTCTTCCCTCTAAGGAGATCCCAGGGCTGTGAAGGGGACATTGCCCTGCATATGGTGCTGTCTTTTGGATGGGACTTTAAAATGTCCTGACTCTCTGTGGTCAATAAAGATCCCATGGCACTTATTGTACGAGTAGGGGTGTTGACCCTGGTGTCCTGGCTAAATTCCCAACATCAAATCAAATTGTATTTGTCACATGTGCCGAATATAACCTTACAGTGAAATGCTTACTTACAAGCCCATAACCAGCAATGCAGTTTTAATAAAAATGTGTTAAGTAAAAAATAGATGAGTAAAAAATAAGAAATAAAAGTAACAAAAAATTAAAGAGCAGCGGTAAGAGAGGCTATATACAGGGGGTACCGGTACCGAGTCAATGTGAGGTAATTGAGGTAATATGTACATGTAGGTAGAGTTAAAGTGACTATGCATAGATAATAAACAGAGTAGCAGCAGCGTAAAAGAGGGGTCTGGGTAGCCATTTCATTAGCTGTTCAGGAGGCTTATGGCTTGGTGGTAGAAGCGGTTGAGAAGCCTTTTGGACCTAGACTTGACACTCTGGTACTGCTTGCCGTGTGGTAGCAGAGAGAACAGTCTATGACTAGGGTGGCTGGAGTTTTTGACAATTTTTAGGGCCTTCCTCTGACACTGCCTGGTATACATGTAGAGGTCCTGGATGGCAGGAAGCCTGGCCCCAGTGATGTACTGGGCCGTAAGCACTACCCTCTGTAGTGCCTTGCAGTCGGAGGCCAAGCAGTTGCCATACCAGGCAGTGATGCAACCAGTCAGGATGCTCTCGATGGTGCAGCTGTAGAACCTTTTGAGGATCTGAGGACCCATGCCAAATATTTTCAGTCTCCTGAGGGGGATTAGGTTTTGTAATGCCCTTTTCACGGCTGCCTTGGTGTGCTTGGACCATCATAGTTTGTTTGTGATGTGGACAGCAAGGAACTTGAAGCTCTCAACCTGCTTCACTACAGCCCCGTCAATGAGAATGGGGGTGTGCTCGTTCCTCCTTTTCCTGTAGTCCACAATCCTCTCCTTTGTCTTGATCATGTTGAGGGAGAGGTTGTTGTCCTGGCACCACACGGCCAGGTCTCTGACCTCCTCCCTATAGGCTTCCTCATCGTTGTCTGTGATCAGGCCTACCACTGTTGTGTCATCAGCAAACTTAATGATGGTGTTGTAGTCGTGCCTGACCATACAGTCATGAGTGAACAGGGAGTACAGGAGGGGACTGAGCACGCACCCCTGAGGGGCCCACGTGTTGAAGATCAGTATGGCGGAGGTGTTGTTACCTGCCCTTACCACCTGGGGGCGGCCCGTCAGGAAGTCCAGGATCCAGTTGCAGAGGGAGGTGTTTAGTCCCAGGATCCTAAGATTAGTGATGAGCTTTGAGGGCACTATGGTGTTGAATGCTGAGCTGTAGTCAATGAATAGCATTCTCACATAGGTGTTCCTTTTGTCCAGGTGGGAAAGGACAGTATGGAGTGCAATAGAGATTGCATCATCTGTTGGGGCGGTATGCAAATTGGAGTG
This sequence comes from Salvelinus sp. IW2-2015, assembly GCF_002910315.2. Lineage (NCBI taxonomy): Eukaryota > Metazoa > Chordata > Actinopteri > Salmoniformes > Salmonidae > Salvelinus > Salvelinus sp. IW2-2015. The sequence goes on from NC_036844.1 coordinate 31,081,189, forward strand.
GGTCTAGGGTTTCTGGGAAAATGCTGTTGTGAGCCATGACCAGCCTTTCAAAGCACTTCATGACTACAGACATGAGTGCTACGGGTCAGTAGTCATTTAGGCAGGTTACCTTAGTGTTCTTTGGCACAGGGACTATGGTGGTTTGCTTGAAACATGTTGGTATTACAGACTCAGACAGGGAGAGGTTGAAAATGTCAGTGAAGACACTTGCCAGTTGGTCAGCGCATGCTCGGGAGTACACGTCCTGGTAATCCATCTGGCCCTGCGGCCTTGTGAATGTTGACCTGTTTAAAGGTCTTACTCACATCGGCTACGGAGAGCCACATTACCTGGTAAAGTAAGGGTCAATAAATAAATAATTGCATCATCTGCCACCAGTGTCTAAGAATGGATGGGACCAGGGTGAGGGGAGTAGCTGTGACTTCATTCTGAGTGTTAATTAAGCAGGCAAGATGGCATTAGTGGAGCCCAACACCCTCTCCAATCTGGACAGTGACGTTCATGATGACTGTTGTTGTTTTTTAATAGGCAGTCATTTCTCACTGCTTGGCAATGGATCCTTATGCTAGTGATCGTCAAAGTGAGTGACAGCACCAGAGAGGATATGAGAGAGGCAAGCCTTGATTTACACACTGAAACATCCTAAGTAAATATGAGCATAAGCCATACAAGCAAACAGCAAGAGTTATCGAGCGTGCCAACTCAGAATTTTTTACGTTTGTACAGCTGTACACATATTTCCCTCCCCGGCCCAAACGCTTTTAATAATATCCAAAGATGTCTGATTTTGCGTTCTATTACCATACCCAATGGTAACATACCCAGTTGATATAGTGTTTTCGTACTAAAATAAATCCACGGATAAAGGGAGAGGTAGGGAGGGAGGGAATGAGAAAGTGAGACAGTGGGGGATTTGGGAGAGTGACCGACATAGATGCAGAGAGACTTAGAGAGTGAGAGAGTGAGAGAGAGAGAAAGACGGCAATGGCTCCTAAGGCTCTCAGTAGCATTAGTGTTGTAGTCAAGCCTCTGAGATGTATTTTTGTGCCTGTGGCTACGAGGCGAGTGTCTGTTCCACTGCACTATTGCTGTGCTTTAATGTGCCTTCACCTCAGTTTCTCTTCACAGACAGACAGCGCCACTCTCCCATACATACTGTACATTCCCATCACTGTCTGTCCTCAGGTCCATGTTACGATCAACTGCTACCCCTCACAGACAACATGCCTCTACGTCTACTACTACTACTGCTCATCTTTTCCTTTTATGTGGAAACAACAAACACTGTACCATCAAATACGTGCAAAGATTGTTTTTGTTAATGTTGGTATGTATACTTTAAACCAAAAATGTATATACATTTGTTTGGTTTTGTTTTCTCTTGTTGTTATACTCCTTGAGAGCGGGCTGTGCCATATAGGGTTGTGTCTTCCCTGTTACATCACATATCGGATCTTATGTAATTCCTCTTGTAAGTGTTTATATGCATTGATTATGGTCAAGCATCTGTCAGTCTCTCTGTCTGTAACAGTGTAACCCTGTTGTTCTGCAGTGTTCTGTTTGTGTTGCTGGCGTTGGCACAGGTAATAAACAGTAACGACAGCACCTCCATAGCTTGACCTTGATATCCATGTTGATGGTCATTTTTAGTCGGGTATATGATGATCATCATGTTCCACATTAGAATCAAACTGCTCATTTACTCAGCCAATGCCACCAAGCCCCTCTCAGTCGTGTGAAATAGGATTAGCTGTCTGAATCACACCACTCCTGAGAGTTGTTGCACTCTGTGGAAATGGTGTAAGACCACTTCTTGAACGTGATCCTCAGTTGGCAAGCTGGTTAATACGTTCAACTTGAGCAGTTGCCTGCCTCTCTGCCAGCCTTCTAAAACAGTTTTGGGCTCTGTCCATTAAAATCAAAATGGTCATCATTTAGAAAATGGACCCGTTATTTATGGCTGAGGCCAGTGAAAGACTTAGAAATTATACATGTAACATAGTAAAGCTCATTGCACTGAAGTGCCTATGAATACTTCAGTTGGAGCGAGGAACGAATGACTCTAGGTGGTCTGAGTTGTACATGAAACATCAACTGGATTAGCAGAAACATTAATCCTTGTTTTAATAATTAGTTTTTTTAGAACTTCAGAAAGTTCAGGAATGCCAAAATGTCCCAGCCATCAGCGCTGTTTTAAGCCACACAGTGCACTGCTCACCCCTACCTGTGTCACCATCCATCCACCTCCTTGGCCATGAGTTCAGTCTGGCCCGATTCCTAGCTGGTGAAATGGGTTTACAATCAGGTGTGAGCTCTGTGTGGTTCTTCATTAAGAGTGAGAAATGTACAATGCTGTGTGAAAAAACAACTACATACAATAATAAAAAAATCTTCAATTAATGTTTTCTATGTGCATTCTTTTGCATGTCTACACTTTTTGGGGGATCTGAAGCTCATGTTTTTACCAAAATTCCTACCCATTTCTCTGGAACTGTAACGGATTTCCTCTTCGTCTGAGGAGTAGCAAGGATCGGACCAATGTGCAGCGTGGTAAGTGTCCATAATAGATTTTTAATAAATCAAAATGAACACAGAAAAAAAAAAAACAACACCTGCCTCTGATTGAGAACCATACTAGGCCAAACACATAGAAATATAACAACAGAACAAAATATAGAAAAACAACATAGAATGCCCACCCCAACTCACGCCCTGACCAACTAAAATAAAGACATAAAAAAGGAACTAAGGTCAGAACGTGACAGGAACATAGATCAACACTGATCTGCAGCTTTATCTGAGCAGATTAAATATTAGAAGAATTGATGTGTTTGATGACTGGGTGATGCAGTTTTATCTGAGCAGATGAAATGTTAGAAGAATTGATGGGTTTGATGACTGGGTGATGCAGTTTTATCTGAGCAGATTAAAATTAGAAGAATTGAGGGTTTGATGACTGGGTGATGCAGTTTTACTGAGCAGATAAATGTTAGAAGAATTGATGGGTTTGATGACTGGGTGATGCAGTTTTTTCTTGAGCAGATAAATGTTAGAAGAATTGATGGGTTTGATGACTGGGTGTGCAGTTTTATCTGAGCAGAATGAAATGTTAGAAGAATTGATGGGTTTGATGACTGGGTGATGCAGTTTTATCTGAGCAGATGAAATGTTAGAAGAATTGATGGGTTTGATGACTGGGTGATGCAGTTTTATTGCAGGTGCATTAAGTACACTAATCAGGACAAAAGCGGGGACAGACGTTGCCAAACCCCAAAATCTATGAATTGAGAAATATCATATTTCGAAAAGCTTTAAGGACAAATCTTAAGGACATCAGCTTAGATTCATGCATTAAATAATTACCCACTCATTAGAGATACTCTGGAGGATTGAAAACGACCTCATTTTTTAAAACTTCCCGTTTTGGACTCGAAGGGTCAATGTATGGCTAATACATGCATAAACACTCTACAGTCCTCTACCAGCAGAAAAAGGCATGAATCCTTACATTCTAACCTGCCATCATTTAGTGCATGAGATCTACATGCTCTGAACCAAAGGGGATTGCATGGCTGCATGGGCTTAGGGACATGTCGAAATTTACTGGGGGGGTGTCAATGTGTCATAAAAAAATGCACCCCCTCCCCAAGGTTACAAATATTTTCACATGACCCTCCCCTTGTACTGTAAAATACATGGAACACCCTCCCCCCTCATAGAATGAACTAAAAATAATGTTTACGATCACATATAACAATAACTGTGGTGACCCTGTGTTTATAAACATTGAAATTGACTTTGCCACTTCAGCATGCTTTTATGGCACAGTCGATGCCACGCAGGGCTACGGCCCAGAAGGTTGAGGGTTCGCCGACCACCATAGCCGAGCTCATGACAAACAGAAAATACATCCCTCCCTACCTTACAGATTTATCCAGTATCAAAGGCTTGACTTGAAAATCTCCGAATGTCATTAAACTTTTTGTAGTAGGGAATCCGGACTGAGGCTGAGGCTGGGGGCAAGGAGATTAGGAACCGGGTAAGCAGGTCTGGAGCGGAATTCAATGAAGGAGTAGAGCGGGGATCCAGGGCAGAGAAGCAGGACTGAGGAGACGAGTGACTGGAGACAGTGACCAGAGTCAGAGCAGACGGACTGTAGCGGAGAGAAAAAGCAGCGTGAGGCCAGGGAAAACGGGCACAACAGGATAACAAAATCTATGCAGGAACAAACAGCTAGAAATGCAGACTCCTCACACAATCACATGCACAGAGAGAGAGGGGGAGAGAGAAAAGGAGAGCACTGGGGGAGTGGTGGCAGGTTAGGGAGGTCCAGGATGAGAAGAAGAGGGTGTGGCGTGAGCAGATGTAACAGTACCCCCCCTCCACGGACGCCACCTGGCGCCCGACCGGGCTTATCTGGGTGTAGGGTATGGAAATCACGTAAGTGAGGGGTCCAGAATGTGACAGCGGGGCACCCAGCAGCGCTCTCAGGCCCGTATCCCTCCCAGTCCACCAGGTACTGCCAGCCACAACCCCGACGGCGTACGTCCAGAAGCTGCCGGGCGGTGTATGCAGGATGGTCATCGATGATCCGGGGGGTGGCGGAGCTGCTGCAGGAGGAGACGGGGCTGGAGCAGACAGGTTTCATCAGGGATACATGGAAGGTAGGGTGGATCCTGAGAGAGGCTGGGAGTTTCAGGCGCACAGCAGAGGGGTTAATAACACGGTCAATTTCAAAGGGACCAATGAATCGGGGGGGAAAGTTTCTTCAATGCCACCTTCAATGGCAGGCCCTTCGATGAGAGCCATACCTTTTGACCTGGGGTGTAGACTGGAGCTGAGGCCCGGTGACAGTTGGTTTGGGACTGGGTCCTGTCGGAGGCATGAAGAAGGGCAGCCCGGGCCTTCCTCCAGGTACGATGACAATGGCGCAGATGGTCCTGGACAGAGGGGACCGCAACCTCGACCTCTTCGGCGGGGAACAAGGGGGTTGGTAACCCAGAGCACATTCGAAAGGTGACATACCTGACGAGGCGTTGGTGAGGGTGTTGTGGGCATGTTTAACCCAGGGTAGCTGAGCACTCCAGGAGGAAGGGTTAGCAGAACTCACGCAGCGTAGGGCAGTCTCCATCTCCTGGTTGGCCCGTTCGGTCTGGCCGTTGGTCTGGGGGTGATATCCAGATGAAAGACTGACATTGATACCAAGAGCTGAACAGAAGGATCTCCATACCTGGGAGGTAAACTGGGGTCCCCTGTCGGAAACGATGTCAGTGGGAATGCCATGCAGACGAAACACATGGGATACTAGCAGGTCCGCAGTTTCCCTGGAGGACGGGAGCTTGGAGAGGGGAATTAAGTGAGCCGCTTTGGAAAATCTGTCAATAATGGTGAGGATGACAGAGTTACTGTTAGATGGGGGAAGGCCAGTGACGAAGTCCAGAGCTATGTGTGACCAGGGGCGACTGGGTATGGGAAGAGGGCGAAGCAGCACGTAAGTGGGTTTAGTGAAGGTTTTGTTCGGGCACATACCGAGCAGGCTGAGACAAAGTCCCGGACATCTCACCATTGTGGGCCACCAAAAGCGCTGACGCAGGAAGGCGAGGGTCTGGTTCATACCAGGGTGACAGGTGAGGTGGGTAGAATGGCCCCACTGAAGAGTATCAGAGCGAACACAATCTGGAACAAACAGAGCATTACTAGGACTGTTACCCGGGTCAGGCTGGTTCTGCTGAGCCTGGCCAATACGGGACGCGATCTCTCAGGCGACAACGATGCAGGTGGATGGCACAATGGCTTCTGGCTCGGTACCCATGTTGTCGGTGGTGAACTGGCTGGAGAGGGCATCAGGCTTGGTATTCCTCGAACCGGAGTGATAAGTGAGTGTGAAATTGAGTCTTCCGAAGAACAAGGCCCACCTGGCTTGCCAGGAGTTCAGTCTGGATGTAGGACAGGTTTTTATGGTCAGTCCACACGATGAAGGGGGGTACAGAGCCATCCAGCCAGTGATGCCATTCCTCAAGAGCCAGCTTAACTGCCAGGAGTTCCCGGTTTCCAATGTCAAAATTCCTCTCTGCAGGTGAGAGCTTACAGGTAAAGAATGCACATGGGTGGACCTTCTGATCAGAGAGGGAATGTTGAGACAGAACAGCACCTACCCCGGTGTCAGAGGCGTCCACCTCCACGATGAACTGGAGTTCTGGGTCGGGCTGAGTGAGGACCAGGGTGGAAGTGAAGCGACGCTTGAGTTCCAGGAATGCTGCCTCTCCCTCAGGCGTCCAGTGGAATGGAGTGGAGGTGGAGGTGAGAGTGGTTATAGGTGCTGCCAGACAGCTGTAGTTGTGAATGAAACATCTGTAAAAATGTGCAAACCCCAGGAAACGGTGTAGCTGCTTCAGGTTGGAGGGCGCAGGCCACTCTGTGACTGCCATGACCTTGGCATCGTCCATACGTAACTGTCCCTGTGCAATAACATAACCCAGGAAAGACACCGAGGCAGCATGGAACTCACATTTTTCAACTTTAACAAAACGCTTATTCTCCAACAGCCATTGAAGAACTTGGCGAAATTGTTGCTGGTGAGCCTCAGTGTCTTTGGAAAAAAATCAGGATGTCATCTAAATAGACAAAAACGAAGCGTCCAATCACATCCCTCAGCAAATCATTGACTAGATTCTGGAAAACAGCAGGGGTGTTAGTAAGACCAAAAGGCATGACCAAATTCTCAAAGTGACCAAGTGGTGTGTTGAACGCCGTCTTCCACTCGTCACCCTCTCTGATGCGGACAATATGGTAGGCATTCCGGAGGTCGAGTTTGGTGAACACCGTGGCACCACGGAGGGGGGCAAAAGCAGAGCTGATGAGTGGCAAGGGGTACTTGTTCTTTACTGTGATATTATGCAGCCCACGGAAGTCTATGCACGGCCTCAGTGACCCATCCTTCTTCACAAAGAAAACCCCATTGAGCAAATTGAGCAAATATTTCTACGACATTATCTAGTGTTTTCTGCTGTTATCTACTGTTATCTAGGGTTATCTACTGTAATCTGCCAGTATCTACTGTTATCTACTGTCCCTTTAACACATGAACTGTTATCTTTACAACATCGTAATGAAATCACTGTCATTTATAAAATGGTAAATAAATGTTATTGCATTTAAAAAAAAAATGGAAGCCATTCTTCACTTTACAAAAAACATCTGAAAAGTTGTACTTGAAAATGTAATGATAATTGCAAAAAAACGATCTCTTGGATTATTGCTGAACTATGCCTCTTTTAGCTTTCCCAGGAGGCTAAAATCTCTTGATTTTCTCGGTGCTGAACTAAGGTTGTTATTGTAATGGATTTCCTCTTCGTCTGAGGAGGAGTAGCAAGGATCGGACCAATGTGCAGCGTGGTAAGTGTCCATAATGAGATATTTAATAAATCCACAGAACACTGAACAAATTATCAAAAGTACAAACAAACAACCGAAACAGTCCCGTAAGGTACTAACACAGGAAACAACCACCCACAAAACACAATAGAAAACAGGCTACCTAAATATGGCTCCCAATCAGAGACAACGACTGACACCTGCCTCTGATTGAGAACCATACTAGGCCAAACACATAGAAATATAACAACAGAACAAAACATAGAAAAACAACATAGAATGCCCACCCCAACTCACACCCTGACCAACTAAAATAAAGACATAAAAAAGGAACTAAGGTCAAAACGTGACAGTTATAGTATTTTAACAAGAGGGTCTACTTATAATTTTATATTCGCACGCACGCCTCACTTTTCAAAGGATGAAATCCGTTAAACATTTTTTACTTTTTTAAATAAAATGAATATAAATTATACTGATCTATTGAATAATGAACGGATTAATAACACATCAACCACAAATGATACTGAAGTGATATTTAAGATTTAATAAAAATATGCTCCAAATACAAATTAACATCAGAGAAACAGTTATTGCAATATGATTATAATGAGAGTAAAACACATGTAGTGCTGAGATAGAAAAACCTAAAAAGTGAAATAAATCTATTAAAGCATTTTAAAATGTTATACAAGGATAATCTGCGATTACTGCAAAGGACTTATTGTCCTTGTAGCAAGCGTACATTTCTCACACACTTGCACATTCTGAATAGATAAGTTACTTTAAAAAAAGACCAAGTTCTAATCATTCTAATGCTTACATTTTTTTGTTGTTGAAAAGGTAGAAATGAAAACGTTACAAGAAAGAGGAGAAGGTTTGAATGAGCCAGTTGGGAACTGGTTTAGAGATCTGTTGATTCTCTGGCTACAGCTCAACTCTCTCACTAAGCGACTCCTCCAAGAGCTTTATTCAATCATGTATCGCTGAAGTAAAAGCTAATGCGCAATATACAGTGCATTCAGAAAGTATTCAGACCCCTTGACTTTTTCCAAAATGTTTTACGTTACAGCCTTATTCTAAAATGGACTAAATACATGTTTTTTCCTCTTCAATCTATACACAATACCCCATAATGACAAAGTGAAAACATGTTTTAAAAAATAGTGCATGTCAGAGCAAAAACCAAGTCATGAGGTTGAAGGAATTGTCCGTAGAGCTCCGAGACAGGATTGTGTCGAGGCACAGATCTGGTGAAGGGTACCCAAAAATGTCTGCAGCATTGAAGGTACCAAAGAACACAGTGGCCTCTATCATTCTCAAATAGAAGAAGTTTGGTACCACCAAGACTCTTCCTAGAGCTGGCCGCCTGGCCAAACTGAGCAATCGGTGGAGAAGGGCCTTGGTCAGGGATGTGGCCAAGAACCCGATAGTCACTCTGACAGCTGCAGAGTTCCTCTGTGGAGATGGGAGAACCTTCCAGAAAGACAACCATTTCTGCAGCACTCCACCAATCAGGCCTTTATGGTAGAGTGGCCAGATGGAAGCCATTTATCAGTAAAAGGAACATGCACCTAAAGGACTCTCAGACCATGAGAAACAAGCTTCTCTGGTCTGATGAAACCAAGATTGAACTCTTTGGCCTGAAGGCCAAGTGTCACGTCTGGGGGAAACCTGATACCATCCCTACGGTGAAGCATGGTGGTGGCACTATCATGCTGTGGGCATGTTTTTCAGTGACAGGGACTGGGAGACTACTCAGCATTGAGGGAAAGATTAACAGAGCAAAGTACAGATAGATCCTTGGTGAAAACCTTTTTATTTTAGCCTACTTGGTAAATATTTTGTTCATCTTGAACTGCAGTGTTGGTTAAGGGCTTGTAAGTAAGCATTTCACAGTAAAGTCTACACTTGTTGTATTTGGCGCATGTGGCAAATCAAGTTTGATTTGATTTGAGTAAAGGGTCTGAATACTTATGTAGATGTTATATTTCAGTTTTTTTTATTTTTAATACATTTGCAAAAATTCCTAAAGACCTGGTTTTGCCTTGTCATTATGGGGTATTGTGTGTAGACTGATGGGGGGAAAAACGATTGAATCCAATTTAGAATAAGAATGTAACGTAACAAAATGTTGAAAAAGTCAAGGGGTCTGAATACTTTCCGAATGCACTGTACATTTTTATTCAATCATGTATCACTGAAGTAAGCGCTAATGCTCAATATACATTTTAAAGCAACGTTCGGTTCGCGGAGACGGCATTCACGGTAAATGCTGCATATGTGGGCTCAATCGCAAATTACCTTTGAATATATATTGTGCATTAGCGCTGAACTTCAGCTATACAGATTGAATCGAGCCCTAATTCTTCCAAGGTAGAGTACGGGCTATTTCATTGTCTACCATTATGAATCTAGCCTGTACACCAGGAGACATGGTCCTACCAAACTGGTATACATAAGCATCATAGTCTGGTATGTCAGACTGAATTTCCTTGGAGAATTTCTTGGTCCATTGCCACCTATTCGTATCATACTTTATGGTGGCTTTATTTTCATTGGAGTAGAAGCCAACCTAGGAGGTCTTAAACACATCCATCCAATCACTGAAGGACTTCTTGATGTACAGGCGAGCGCAGGCATAGCCTTCTCTAACAAATAGTTGCAGACTGGCATCGTAACCGTTTACATCAGTGTTTGTATTGGCAGGTCTCTGTATTTCCCAGTCTGAGGTACGGGCTTTTCTCCAGATTTTCTCCAGAGTATGAATCTAGCATGGACGCCAGGAGACATGGTCATCTTAGACTGATATACATACACATCATACTCTGGTATGTCGGAGCGGGTTTCCTTGGAGAAATACACAGCCCACTGCCACGTATAACACTTAGAGGTGCCTGTGTTTCCATTGGAGTAGAAACCAACCCAGGAGCTCTTAAACACATCCATCTAGTCAGTGAAAGAGTTCCTGACGTACAGGCGAGCGCTGGCCTTGCTATCTTTAACATAGAGCTGCAGACTGGCGTCATAACCTCTTATGACAACAGAAATCTCCCTGTTGGTGTCGTAAAACTCAAGACCTCTCCAGAGCTCCTCACCGGCAATTTGCTGTCTCTTCCAGTTGGTTTTGCTCTTGTGAAGCCTGCCCTGCAGGCCGGGGTTCAGCGCTTCAGTGGTGTTGAAGTTCCCAGAGGCCTCGATTATCTTGGTGTTGGCTAGCTGTATCTCACTGTCCTGTTCTGATAAAGCACCACAAACACATCTCGGTTCAAGTGCTTCTTAGGGATGTCATCCCAGCTGATCCTGGCTGTCCCTTTACTTGTGGTCTTTACCTCCAGCTTAATCTTCAAATCATCACACTTCATTACTCACTGAACGGCGACGGCGTTGCCCAGGATTAAAATAGCACTTACTGACAATATCTATTTTTTTATGATAAATAATATTGAGAAACAATACTAATCTCTTCAAGGGGTCTTTGATTTGATATGTTGGGGCTATATGTATGCTGTATTAGTTTTGGATATCAGTCGCTGAGAGGGTCTGGAACGTCTGGATCTCTCTCAGGAGGTTGGGGGTGATGCGGTAGGTGTTATCTGGGTCGTATGCAGAACCTCTCCCCCAGTTGGGTGGATTGTGATGAACATCAATGTATTCTGATCACTCTTTCTGTTCCCTCTTTCTCTGACTCTGAGGATGAGCCTGCATCAGTTGTTCTGTAACCTCTCAGAAGGTCCCTCTGAATGGTAAAATGTTATAGTGACATAATCTGGGAATTGTAGAGAGTTTTCAAATTTGAAATTTCCCAGGGAGTAGTATGGTCCAGTGTTCTTAGAAAGAGAAGGAAACACCTTTTCTATGTTTCCATAATAATGAGAGCCATAGTCTCCTCTGGTTGGATCAAAATTGAGTTTCATGATGTTGTTGTTGTCTATGTAGTTGATGTTGCTGGTGAGCCAGTAGAGCAAACTGAGCCAAGGTGGGGGGATGGGATAATCAAAATCTAAATCCTTTAGATCTTGGATTGAGTTGAGGGTTTTATTAGGGTATGAATAGAGGATAGTACTGAATAGAGGGTATGAATAGAGGGTAGTATCCTTATCCTTACCGGATAAGGATTCCACTCTCCATGGTCAAACCTACGGAAAATAAGAACAAAAAGTTAAGTCAAGTGTTATCTGTCATTGTGGCTGAAAATGTTAACATTTGAAGTTGACTCTTTCTTAATTTGTAGGTAGCAGTTCACTACTGAATTCTGTTGGACGCCTTTGATATAACAAATATTTTCCTTTCATTTTTACATTATGAATATTGAAACAGTGAGAAATTATGACCCAAAAATAATTACTCAGACATGTACTGTATATGTACTGTATGTTGTTGAAGAAGATTGAGTGAGATTGACAGGAAACTTTGGACAAAGTTTCAAGTTTTATTGTCATGTGCACAAGAACAGTGAAGTGCCTTTCTTGCAAGCTTCTTCCCAACAGTGCAGTAATCAATATCAGTAGTAAAAATATTATACTATAAAATAAAGTAAAGGAGAACAAAAACACACGAGAAATAAAAATGAGAAGAACACGAGAAAGTAAGTAAGCTATATGCAGGGTCAGTTCCAGGGTCAGTAGTTAAATACAGGGTCAGTTCCAGGGTCAGTTGCTAAATACAGGGTCAGTACCAGAGTCAGTGCTAATACCATATTTACAATGTGCAGGGATACTGGAGTGGTAGGGTTAGATATGTATAGGGGTAAGGTGACTAGGCATCAGGATATATGATTAACAGGGTAGCAGCAGAGTATATGATGATTGTATGTGAGTGAGTGTGCATGTGTGTGTGTAGAGTCAGTATGAATATGTGTGCGTGTTATGTGTGTGTGAGCAAATTGAGTGTGTGTGTGTGTGTGTGTTGGAGTGTCAGTGTGAGTGTGTGTGAGTGAGTGTGTAGAGTCCTGTGAGTGTGCATAGAGTCAGTGCCAAAAAAATACAAGGCTCAATGCAGACAGTCTGTGTAGCCATTTTGTTAGCTATTTAACAGTCATGGCTTGGGGACAGAAGCTGTTCAGGAGCCTGTTGGTGTCAGACTGGTTGCTCTGGTACCGCTTGCTTGCCGTGCGGAAGCAGAGAGAACACTCTATGGCTTGGGTGTCTGGAGTCTTTACCAATTTTCCGGGCCTTCCTTTCACACTGCCTGATATAGAGGTCCTGGGTGGTAGGGAGCTTGGCCCCAGTGAAGTATTGGGCTGTCTGCACCACCCTCTGTAGCGCCACGCGATCGATGGCACTGCAGATGCCATACCATGCAGTGATGCAGCCAGTCAAGATGCTCTCAATGGTGCATCTGTCATGACAATGCCATGACAAAGACCACAAACCGGAGAATAGTTTTTGCCAGTTGACTTTAGCACATATGCTTATGTTTCCTCTGATTGTGAAGAGGATCCTGCAGCTAACCAATTTATCTGGTTTTCAATGCACTTCATTTGGCAAGTCGTTGTGCTGTTCTATGCTCTAATATTGTCATGGCCTGTTTGGTTGCTTGGGAAACATTATCATACCATTCAAGACTGATATGGGGGAAAAAACAGGAAATTGCAGTAATGAATTACAGTACACTGAAAGTTCTTCTTCTGGTTATAATTATCAGACTCCTCTGGAGTCAGTCAACGATGGGTATAAATGTCATTCCAACAATAATATCTGCTTACAAATCCTAACTATGCTTTTCCTCTAGGGCTGTTTCCATTATTCATGGTTTCCAGATGTTGACCGTTATATAACTGGTTGAACGAACTCATGGTCTAACGCACAAAGAAACATTTATTTGAACCCCCTAGACTCGATGTCCCCGCCACCACGGACATTGCATTAGCATAATAATAAAAAATCACCATTTTTTTTTTTTTGCATTGGATTCACTTCCATATCTGCGGTGAAAGGTGACAGAGCTAGAGCGATGTTTGTCAGACCATACGGTCTTCTCACAAAATCATCTGTAGAGTCCGAACGGTTTGGCCTTCAAACTATTATTATTGCTCTACGATCCGCACAAGCATCTTGGGAGTCGTCTGAAGTTGGTACAGCCGATCTGCCAACTTCTGTATGTAGCGTCCGAACAGTTTTGGCTACAAACAAATAACACCCCTTTGTGGAAAGGGGACTCTCACGAACACGTACATGTCAGTTGTTTTGCTCTAGGATGCCCACAGGCCTCGCAAGACTCGTCTGAAGGTCCCCCGGTACCAGTTGAAAAAAATGAATGGAGGTATACTGTATATGGAGACTGTTTAGTGACAAAAATAAGGGGTTAAATACATGTAAAAATAGGACAGAACAAACGTCCTTTAGATTTTGTGGGGGACTATCTGTTGTTCCATGTATTGAATCTGTTGTTCAATGCGTTTTTATGGGCTAATAGCAGTAAGGACCCAACATTTTTTTCAGCAAATTATTTTGGTTTTGGGAATGATCCTAGGACCTCCAGGAAAATCACTGTTTTCATTCACGTTATTACACCTTGTCAATGCATGAAAAAAAATCTAATTGATATTTAAAAGCCTTGACATGATTTCCCCTGTGTTTTATATATTTCCACAGTATCAGGTTGAAATAATACTGTGAAATTGTGAAAATTATGATAATGCCCTTTTAGTGTAAGAGCTGTTTGAAAAAACCACCTGCAATTTCTATCTATTTTGGTGGGATGGAGTTTTGACCTGCCTGGTGATGACATCAGTGAATAGCAAATAACAGGCACCAATTTTATTTATTTAACTAGGCAAGTCAGTTAAGAACAAATTCTTATTTTCAATGACGGCCTAGGAACAGTGGGTTAACTGCCTTGTTCAGGGGCAGAACGACAGATTTGTACTTTGTCAGTTGGGGGACTTGAACTTGCAACCTTTTGCTTACTAGCCCAATGCTCTAACCACTAGCCTACCCTGCTGCCCCCCAACCATACAGAACGAAACTGACAGAAACAGGGAGGGACTACCTGAACATGTCCAATAAGAAATGCTAATTTTTGTTTTCCGTTCTAAAATGTTTTGCTACAGTGTGCCCTATTGAATAGGACCAGTATTGGCATGATAGATCAAATAAATGTTAAAGACACAGTGCAGTCAAAAATGAGATTTTATTAAATATTTCCTCACTATGAGGTTGAAATAATACTGTCAAATTGAAATTGTTTTAGTGTAAGAGCTGTTTTAAAAGACCGCCTAAAACCTTTAGCTTGTTTTGTGGGATGGAGTTTTGGCCTGCCTGGTGACATCATCAGTAGACCAATAAGAAAGAGTTCCAAACCTCTCTGCCAATAAGAGCTAGTTTTCAGTTTCCTCCTCCCCACTCAGACCACTCCCAGACAGTCCTAACAAAATTCTTGCTTGAGAAATTACTCTTTGCTAAGAAGCTATTTTGTTAATTTGTGACAATTTTAAATGAAAGCAATCACAGTAAGGTACTTCATTGTTACCCCAACATTTTATTGAGATAAAAATAGCTGCATTGGACCTTTAACCTATTTAAAAGCTATGTGTCTACATTGTATGTAATACACACTGAGTGTACCAAACATTAAGAACACCCCTCCCCCCTTCATAACAGCCTCCATTTGTCAGGGGCATGGACTCTACAAGGTGTCGAATGTGTTCCACAGTTGTGTCAAGTTGGCTGGATGTCCTTTGGGTGGGGGACAAATCTTGATACACACGGGAAACTGTTGAGTGTGAAAAACCCAGCATACCCCGTTCAAATACACTTTTTTGTCTTGCCTACTCACCCACAGAATGGCACACATACACAACCCATTTCTCGATTGTCCTCAGAATGGCACACATACACAACCCATTTCTCGATTGTCCTCAGAATGGCAACACATACACCAACCCATTTCTCGATTGTCCTCAGAATGGCACACATACACAACCCATTTATCAATTGTGTCAAGGGTCAATAAACCTTCTTTAACCTGTCTCCTCCCCTTCATTCAATGGAATGAAGTGGATTTAACAAGTGACATCAATAAGGGATCATAGCCTTCACCTGAATTAACCTGGTCAGGGGCGACAGGTAGCCTAGTGGTTAGAGCATTGGGCCAGTAACCGAAAGGTTGCTAGATTGAATCCCGAGCAGACAAGATAAAAATATGTCATTCTGCCCCTGAACTGTTCCTAGGCCATCATTGTAAATAAGAATTTGTTCTTAACTGACTTTCCTAGTTAAATAGAAGGTTAAATTATATTTACATTTTTTTTTAATGGAATGGAAAGAGCAGGTGTGTTCCTAATGTTTTGTAAACTCAATGTATCTATGAGCATGAACAACTACAGCATACGTCTACAGGTACAATACATTGTACCATGCAGGTACAAAACATGTACAGTACAGGTACAATACAGGTACAATACATGTACAATACAGGTATAATACAGGTACAATACAGGTATAATACAGGTACAATACATGTACCATGCAGGTACAAAACATGTACAGTACAGGTACAATACAGGTACAATACATGTATAATACAGGTATAATACAGGTGAAATACAGTTACAATACATGTACAATACATTGTACAATATACAGGTACCATGCAGGTACATATACAGGTATAATACAGGTACATACGTGTACAATAACATGTACAATACAGGTACCATGCAGGTACAATACAGGTATAATACAGGTACAATACAGGTATAATACAGGTACAAATACATGTACCATGCAGGTACACAAAACATGTACAGTACAGGTACAATACAGGTACAATACATGTATAATACAGGTATAATACAGGTTAAATACAGGTACAATACATGTACAATAGATGTACAATACATGTACAATACAGGTACCATGCAGGTACAATACAGGTATAATACAGGTACAATACATGTACAATACATTACAATACAGGTACCATGCAGGTACAATACAGGTATAATACAGGTTACAATACAGGTATAATACAGGTACAATACATGTACCATGCAGGTACAAAAATGTACCATGCAGGTACAATACAGGTATAATACAGGTACAATACAGGTATAATACATGTACAATACAGGTATTAATACAGGTACCATGCAGGTACAAAAACATGTACCATGCAGGTACAATACAGGTATAATACAGGTACAATACATGTACAATACATGTACAATGTATGCACAATACAGGTACAATGCATGTACCATGCAGGTACAATACATGTACATTACAGGTACAATAGAGGTACAATACAGTATAATACATGTGCATAAAGGTACAATACAGGTATAATACATGTACAATACAGGTACAATACAGGTACAATACAGGTACAATACAGGTAGGTAGGTAGCAATGGAGGCTGGTGAGGGAGAGCTGTAGGAGGATGGGCTCATTGTAATGGCTGGAATGGAATCAATGGAACGGAGTCAAACATGTGGTGTCCACATGTTGATGTGTTTGATTCCGTTCAATGTATTTCATCCAGTCATAACAATGAACCCGTCCTCCTATAGCTCATCCAACCAGCCTCCACTGGTAGGTAGGTTACCATGAAACTCTTACCTTGTTTAAGTCAGAAGCCAGATATCAAATGAGGTGACCAGCTAGTGAGTGTCTCTATGTACTCTACAGAGAGCTGTCGTGTCTCTGCTGGCCACTCCCTTCAGTGAAAATGAAAGGGGTTTGTTGAAGTAAACACTACCCACTGGGCACACCACATCATCCGAGGGGACCATTTCATAACAAGATAAACGTGATCGTGCCAATCAGGACGTTATAACTCCCGTGGTAACAAAAACAAGAAACTGCAGGAAATGTTTAGGCAAGCTTCCAGTACTCGAGAGTAGAAGTAGTTCATCATTTCACCTTTCATAATTTCAACGTGGATAGTTGGGTAATGTGTGGTTGAGACGTTGATCCATGAGATTACAACCTACAGTACATTTACCCACTCAAAAAGAAAGCCAAAAGTTAGTTGAATTTCCAATGTGTTATCACTATGCTTTCAACCATCTAAAAGCACAACTGAATTCCAATGGTTTAGTTGTCACCCAAATGTCTATCACTGTGTGATAGTACATAGTGTAAGTAATTAATTCCGTTCGAGATCCTGCACAGATTATTACATCAATTGTGAAGATCTCCCCAGACCTGCAATGACCTATGCATGCTATCTTGAACATGCACGCTGAGTGTAAATCGTTAGGAACACCTTCCTAATATTTAGTTGCACCCCCTTTTGACCTCAAAACAGTCTCCTTAGGGACTTAAAACGTTGCATATTTATTCTATGAGTTTTATTTGCCCATTTGTCTGTTATGGTCGAGTATACTTTTTAAAATAATGTATTTTTGGGGGTAATTGGTATTACCGAAAATACATTTAAAAAATGTGGGAGCCATGCCATTCTAAAGAGGTTAATTCTACCTGTAAGATGTATGGGGAGAATGTTCCATTTAATTAGATCTGCTTTCATGTTGTTGAGCAATGGGATAAAGTTATCTTTATATAGTTGTTGTTTGTTGTCACTTAGTAAGCATCCTTTAATATTGTTTTGTGGTCCACTTAAAGGATTGCTGTAGATCATGAGTTATTATTTTTCTTATTCCTATTGCGATTATTTCAATTTTGTCCACGTTGATTTTATATCCTGAGATTTTTGAGTATTCTGAAAATATTTTTAACAAAGGGTGTATTGAGTTTTCGGTATTAGTCAGGTATATCAGGAGATCGTCAGCAAATAAGTTTAGTTTATATTCATGTTTACCAATACTGATATTAGTTTGAGTCCTGTCTAATTCTTTCTTCAAGCGGTCAATTGCCAGTACAAACAGGAGGGGGGAAAGAGGACATTCCTGTATTGTGCCCCTTTCTAAAAATATTTAATCAGATAATGTATTATTTGTGTATATTTTTGCTTTAGGATATTTATACAATATTTTTATGAAATCAGTTTCATCTGGAAAGTTGAATGCTTCCAAAGTTTTGAATAGAAAAGGTCACTCAAGATGGTCGAAAGCCTTTTCGGCATCAACAGCCATTATTGATGAATCTACATTTGGGTATTCTATTATACTGAAACATATTCTTGTATTTGTTTGTAAATGTCTATTTTTTAAATAAATCCTGTTTGATTAATATGTATCATGTCTGGTAAGATTTTTGCAATTCTGTTGCTTATGAGTTTTGTTATTATTTTATTGTCGCAATGTATTAAATGTATGGGTTTGTAATCTGCAGGGGACTCTCCAGATTTTCCTGGTTTTAATATAGCTGAAATAACTGTTTGATGCATTGAACCCTGAAGCACTGAATTGAGTTACATGTGTGTTTTCATTTGAGTAAAAGGGGTGCTACTTTGTGCCAGAATATCAAATGAAATTCTATGGGAAAGCCATCCATCCCTGGTGCTTTTCTCCGCGCAAATGTCTTAACAGTGTCTAATATTTATTTTGGGGTAAGTTCCATTTTTTGTGATTATCTTTTATCTGCTGATGGTTGCTTCAGGTTCATTGAGCCTAAGTAGGCTGTAGGATCAGTCCAACTGTTATTTAATTCTGATTTATAGAAATTTTCATAGAAGCTTTTAAATGTTTTATTAATAGCGTTGTTATTCCTATTTAAAGCATTTGCATCCTTATCTTTTACAATTATAACTGGTTTGGCGTGTATTTGTTTTGTGAGGGCTGCAATGTGTTTACCAAGTTTATTTGCCATTAAATAGTATGCTTTATTTGAGTTTAACCTGTAGTTTGTTCAGATATTTTATTTTCTTCTTTACCTTGTAAAGATTTATTTGTGGGCTTTTTCTAAGATAGAAATTAAAATGAAAGAAAAATAAATCACTAACTCAGATTTAACTTTTGCCCGAGTATGAGATTATTATTCCCCTAATGTACGCCTTAAAAGCATCTCAGATTATGTCGGGCACAGCTTTTCGCTGGCCTCTATGTCTATATTTGTAATGGTTAAGGTCTTATGTTTTGGTTTACGTACAGTATTTAATACATTTTGGGTCTTGAAAATGCGCTCTGTTCATTCTCCATATTCTGTCAATAAGTGTATTTTCTGTTGGTATAATTAAGCATGATACAGGAGAATGATCCGATATCACTATATCATGGATTTTAGAACCCAGTATATTGTTGAGTGCATTTTTGGAAATAAAAATGTAGTCAATTCTTGAATAGCTTTTCTTACTTTGAGAAAAAAGGGAATAGTCTTTTGTAGTTGGGAATCATAATCTCCAGATGTCCTGTAAATTATATGTAGAGATGAAAATATTCAGCCTCTTTGGAGGCTCCTTGAATTTCCCTTTTTTATTGCTATGTCTGTCTAACTTGCTGAACGCTTGATTTAGGTCACCTGCCAAAATAATAGTTATTGTCTGTGTTTTATTTAATATAGCTTGAATTCTATCTAAAAACACCAGGTTTGCCCCTGGGGGGAATATACAATGAAATCAATATGTATTTTTCCCCATGTAAGGTACAATAAAACATTTGAAAACATCCTTCTTGGTCCGTGTGCTGGGATATAAGGGAAAAGGGCGTATTGTTATTTATCAGGATGCCTATACCTCTGCTGTTACTACAGTATGTGGCAACACAGCTCCTCTTTAAATATTACATTTCTCCTTTAGTTATTGTAGTTCTTGCAGGAAAGTGTTGTGCTTGCAGGCAACCACATCTGCTGACAATGTCTTTAAATGTTCAAGAACCTTATGCTTTTTTTTGCCATCATGAAGCCCATGCACATTCCTTGTAATAAGTTGGATATTGTTGGCCTTTATCTGGCTTGGTCACCAGGAGATACGGTCCCTCACTGACACCCAGTATGAATCTGGCCTGGTCACCAGGAGATACGGTCCCTCACTGACACCCAGTATGAATCTGGCCTGGTCACCAGGAGATACAGTACCTCACTGACACCCAGTATGAATCTGGCCTGGTCACCAGGAGATACTGACACCCAGTGTGAATCTGGCCTGGTCACCAGGAGATACGGTGCTTTGAAAATGTAATAATACACATCTTGAACCTTATGTATGTTGCCTTGGTGGAGTCATTTACTGTTTCAATTTAATTGAATGCATGGGAAAGTATATCCTTATACAATAACAAAAATCTATAATCATTCCATCTGAACTTAATACGCTATTTGTCATCACCCTAGATAGTTTACAATAGGGATTCTTATTGGAGATGTCCTTCTCACCTAACATCCCATGCTGTTGAGATACTCTACGTAAGTCAAATTCGAGCCTGGTGAGAGGGTTACACATAAAAGCCTTGACTAGTATGTTTGCTGTTAATCATCAAGGCCTTGACTAGTATTCTTGTAGTTAATCAGCAAGGCCTTGACTGGTTCTTAAGCTCTAAAATGAAAGATACCCTATTTAGGCCTAGGTGTAGAACTAGTCTCGCTTGGCCAATGCCATCCTTCCAAATCCTGTTTGTTTCCATGACTATTGGCCAGTGCAGCACTGACAACAACCTAAAAAGCCGCTGTTCATTTGTGCCAAATGCAACCACGTAGAAAACTAAAAGGTTAATGATGTACCCAAAGTGGTGACTCTGCTAGTTGTCTAACCCAATCCACAACCCATAGCTCTAGAATGCAGAGAAGCTGGATTTAATTCAACTACTGAGCATCTCCTCATGTCCATATCGCTGCCATGGTGGGGAACGATGATTTACCCTGCGAAAGTGCTTGATAAGTATTTACCATGGTAATTTGCTAGACGGGAGAGCCTCCACACCTGGGATCTCTCCCTCCCTTTTCGAGCTGATTCACTCCCGCCATCAACAGTCGTCACCTCGCTCACAGTGAAATATCTTCTGATTCCCTTTTTGCTCAACTCTCCGGGGAGTTCTTCTACTTTGACTGTGCTAAAGCATGAGGTAGGTGACTCAACCAGAAGACGACGTAAAGCTTTTAATCCATTAATGGGCGCCATTCTATCAGAGCTGCCTGCATCTGTGAGACGAATTCTCAGACTAGATGTAGGCCTTAGAGCCACATCACGTGCCTAATGTAGGTTATAGGCCCTTATTTGGTTATATATCCTTAATAAGAGCATATCATTCTCTGGGATTCAAATGGGCCTATACATTTTCTGATGCATGCAGGGTGGGGGAGTGACCACATAAGGAGTAGCCTAGCCCAAATATTGTAGGGATTTTCAGATGTGGGTGAGAGACTGGGTGAATAACTCCCTAAAAAATGTTTTATTGTGACAGTATGTCTGTCTGTACAGATATTGTACTATCAGCCCGAGGTGAGGAAAGTCCAAGGATTGGTGGGCACACAGCCAGCCAGCCAGCCAGCCAGCCAGCCAGGTGTGTACAAGAGGATGGGGCATGCATGATCCCCGCTGCACATCTGTAGTTGGAGTTGGCCTGATTAAACGGGTGGATGGAGGAAAACATCACTTAGAATCATCTGCATCGCCTGCAGGCTCTTTCACTGAAGACGTTAGACACAGTACCCACTGTGCACAAACAGTTTAAATCAATGTTGTTTCAACTTAATTTGTCACCGTATTGTGACATGGAATCTACTTGGAAAATACACTGGAAAGCCATCAACTGTTGTTTTGAGAGTGATTTCAACCACAGGATTATGTAACATGGTACCCAATTTTCAATATAGGCAAACCTTGTATAAAATATGTTGAAATTTTACCTTTGAAAAAACATCAGATCTTCAACGTAATATCCACTACAATAAAAAAAACAATAGGCTGGGCAGCACCTCCTACTGGAGAGTTGATCTATCTACAGCTATCCCTTCGGTCTCCCATCCAGGGTTTTAACCAAGCTCAGCTTTGATATTTGTCACCGACTATTACCAATGTGCTATCGTGAAAATGATTGTTGCGAAATCTCCACTTAATAGATTAATTGTTGCAATCAAAGTAATTCCAAAGGGTGGGTTTAACAGAGCAAATGAAATGTAACCATACTTTATCAATCATATATCATCAATGAGGCTATTTAGGCCTATATAGCATTTTGGGAGTTATCAACAGCTATTATTTAAATACAGCTATTATTTAAATTCAGCTCAGGATTCATCTAAAAATAGACAATACATATACTGTAGGCCTAGGTTTTCAAGCTGTAGATGATTTCAAATGGAATCTACAAGTTAATGATAAATATGTTGGATTCACATCTCCATCTCAACCATAAATCTAAGAAAATGAATAAATCAAATCAAATTTGATTAATCGCACGCCCCGAATACCACAGGTATTACCGTGAAATGCTTACTTACAAGCCCTTAACCAACAATGCAGTTCAAGAAATAGAGTTAAGAAAATATTTACTAAATAAACTAAAGTAAAAAAAAAAGTAGCACAATAAAATAACAATAACGAGGCTATATACAGGGGGTACCAGTACCGAGTCAGTGTGCAGGGGTACAGGTTAGATGAGGTAATTTGTATATGTAGGTAGTGGTAAAGTGACTATGCATTGATAAAAAACAGTGAGTAGCAGCAGTGTAAAAACAAAGGGAGGTAGCAGAGAGAACAGTCTATGACTTGGGTGACTAGAGTCTTTGACAATTTTTTGGGCCTTCCTCTGACACCGCCTAGTATATAGGTCCTGGATGGCAGGAAGCTTGGCCGCAGTGACGTACTGGGCCGTACACACTACCCTCTGAAGTGCCTTATGGTCGGATGCTGAGCAGTTGCCATACCAGGCAGTGATGCAACCGGTCAGGATGCTCTCGATGGTGCAGCTGTATAACTTTTTGAGGATCTGGGGCCCCATGGCAAATTTTTTCAGTCTCCTGAGGGGGAAAAAGTGTTGTCGTGCCCTCTTCACGACTGTCTTGGTGTGTTTGGACCATGATAGTTTGTTGGTGATGTGGACACCAAGGAACTTGAAACTCTCGACCCACTCCAATACAGCCATGTCAATGTTAATAGGGACCTGTTCGATCCTCCTTTTCCTGTAGTCCACGATCAGCTCCTTTGTCTTGTTCACATTGAGGGAGAGGTTGTTGTCCTGGCACCACACTGCCAGGTCTCTCACCTCCTCCCTATAGGCTGTCTCATCGTTGTTGGTGATCAGGCCTGTTGTGTTGTCAGCAAACTTAATGATGGTGTTGGAGTCGTGCTTGGCCACGCAGTCGTGAGTGAACAGGGAGTACAGGAGGGGACTAAACAACCACCCCTGAGAGGCACCAGTGTTGAGGATCAGTGTGGCAGATGTGTTGTTACCTACCCTTACCACCTGGGGGCTGCGTCACTGGGCAGCTCACGGCTGGGTTTCCCTTTGTAGTCCGTAATAGTTTGCAAGCCCTGCCACATCTGACGAGCCTCAGAGATGGTGTATAAGGATTCACTCTTAGTTCTGTATTGACACTTTGACTGTTTGATGGTTCGTCTGAGGGCATAGCGGGATTTCTTATAAGCGTCCAGATTAGTGTCCCAGTCCTTGAAAGTGGCAGCTCTTGCCTTTAGCTCAGTGTGGATGTTGCCTGTAATCCATGGCTTCTGGTTGGGATATGTACGTACGGTCATTGTGTGGACGTCGTCGTTGATGCACTTATTGATGAAACCGGTGACTATGTTGGTATATTCTTCAATGCCATTGGATGAATCCCGGAACATATTCCAGTCTGTGCTAGCAAAACAGTCCTGTAGCGTAGCATCCACGTCATCTGACCACTTCCATATTAAATGAGTCACTGGTATTTCCTGCTTTAGTTTTTGCTTGTAAGCAGGAATCAGGAGGATAGAATTATGGTGAGATTTGCCAAATGGAGGGCGAGGGAGAGCTTTGTATGCTTTTCTGTGTGTGGAGTAAAGGTGGTGTAGAATGAATTTTCCTCTAGTTGCACAAGTGACATGCTGGTAGAAATTAGGTAGAACAAATTTAAGTTTGCCTGCATCCCCGGCCACTAGGAGCGCCGCTTCTGGATGAGCATTTTCTTGTTTTCTTAAAGGCTTATACAACTTGTTGAGTGCGGTCTTAGTGCCAGAATGGGTATGTGGTGGTAAATAGACAGCTACGAATAATATAGATGAGAACTCTCTCGGTAGATAGTGTGGTCTACATCTTATCATGAGGTACTCTACCTCAGGCGAGTAATACCTCGAGACTTCTTTAATATTAAACGTTGCGCACCAGCTGTTATTGATGAATAGACACACACCCCCGCCCCTCGTCTTACCAGATGTAGCTGCTCTGTCCTGCCGATGCAAGGAAAACCCAGCCAGCTCTATATTATCCATGTCATCGTTCAGTCACGACTCGGTGAAACATAAAATATTACAGTTTTTAAATGTACCGTTGGTAGGATAGTCTTGATTGTAGATCATCCAGTTTATTTCCCAGTGATTGCACATTGGCCAATAGGACTGATGGTAGAGGCGGTTTACCCACTTGCCGATGAATTCTCACAAGACACCCCAACCTCTGCCCCCTGTATCTCCGTCTTTTCTTCACGCAATGACAGGGATTTGGGCCTAGTCTCGGGGGAGAAGTATATCTTTTACTTCGTCCAGTTCGAGGTGAGTAATCACTGTTCTGATATCCAGAAGCTCTTTTCGGTAATAAAAGACGTTAGCAGCAACATTATATACAAAATAAGTTACAAAAAATGCGAAAAGACACACAAAATAGCACAGTTGGTTAGGAGCCCGTAAAACAGCAGCATTCCCTGTATTTAAAGTGCATTTAAAGTTTGATTTGATTTGATTTGATTTAGATTTTACTCCATTTTTTGTTTGTAATGGAGACGTGAATCCAACATATCAATTATTCATTTGTAGACAAATTGGAATTAAAGCCAGACTCAGTGGCACAGATGGAACTATCCAACCAGAAAATACATCTCGTTCAAATCTTGATATGTTGTTGCATTGACAACCAAACACAATTCAACATCACTTTTGCAATACAGTAAATAGCCTATTATCTTGTCAGCTATACAACAAATTATATGTTGGATTCACATCTCCATCTCAACCAAAAATAAAAGTTAAAGAATGGGATTAAGCCAGTAGCTCAGATGGAACCATCCAAGCAGTGGATACATCTCCTTTAAATGTTGATATTTGGTTGCTTTGTCAACCAAACACAATTCAATATTACTTTTGTAATACAGTAAATAGCCTACAGTTAAGGCCATCTTACATTTAAGGCCAACTTTTGAGGTTACTGTAACAATAAATGTCTTCTTATGCGATCATAAAAAAAGATTTTCAATTCGAATTTGGTTTTGCTTTTAGATGGTTGAAATCATAGTGGTAACACATTGGGAATTCAACAGCGTTTTGATTGGGTGAAAAGAGGTTGTAATCACATTGATCAACATGTCAACCAAATATTATCCACGTTGAAATGAGGTGGTGTGCCCAGTTGGTAGGCTAATCCCTTTTCCCCCCATTTCAATGAGAATATAGGTGAGCCTATCTATTCTATACAAATCATAGCTTCCAAAGTATCCTTTTGGATGAGTGCTTATATCGTCATTTTTGTTTAAGCTGATTCAGGATGCAGAAAAGACTAAAAGTGGAATCAGGAAAAAAGAAGGTTAGTGTGATCATAGCCCTTGTTCATGACGGCAGGCAGAAATGGCTGGGAGGCACATGTGTAAAAGATTCCCACTGGGCACAGACATCAATTCAACGTCTATTCCATGTTGTTTCAAAGTAATTTCATTGAAATGACATGGAAAGAACATTGATTCAATCAGTGTGTGCCCAGTGGGTTGTTTCCACGTTAACTTAAATTGAGTAGTACCATGTGAATGTCTTGTGAAATTTTCATAACTGCACATGTTTTGTATCACATCAGGAGAGACAGACCGACTCCCACCAGGAAATGCATGTCCCAGGGAGAAAGCAAGGGGAACTGTGTATGTGGGTGTGTTCATGTGTGTGTGTGTGTGTGTGTGTGTGTGTGTGTGTGTGTGTGCGTGGGTGTGTTCATGTGTGTGTGTGTGGCACGTGTGTGAGTATGTGCCCTGCATGTGTGTACGTGAAAGGGTTTGAGAGTTATCTATCCTTGCAGTCGCCAAGTGAAACCCTTACAAATTCTCAGAAGAAAACAAAATTGATAAAATGTTAAGAAATTAAATGTACCTGCTGGAGCAAGCAGAAAAAGATAAATAAGTGAACCAATAACTTACTTCAGAGAGGGAGCTGGGTGAGGGGCGAGGATTGAGGGGAGTACAGAGGGCCACTAGGGCCTGGAGAAAGCGATATGAAGGATGAGGTGTAACCCTTTGGGTGCTGGTTGATGGTAGCCGAGTGGGTCCTATGCTGTGCTACTCTGGAACTAGGGTTCCAAAAGGGGTTTTCGACTGTCCCCATAGGAGAACCTTTTTGGTTCCAGGTAGAACCATTTTGGGTTCCATGTAGAACCCTCTTTGGAAAGGGTTCTACATTGAACCCAAAAGGGTTCTACCTGGAACCAAAAGCTTTCTACCTGGAACCAAAAAGGGTTCTTCAAATGGTTCTCCTATGGGAGAACCACACATTCAGGTTCTCCTGTGCGAGAACCTGAGTTAGCCACACATTTCTCTGGATGTGTAATACCCAACAGAGCACAGTTCTGTTTTGATGGGCTGTAACAGCCACTCACTTGGTTCCCATGCTTTTGGTCAGTTTTTCTGTCTATCACTTGATACATCTTGTGAAATTTGAGTACAGCTACAGCGATGACAATTTCTGATTCCGCTACTGCTTTTCTGAGTGGATGCCTGATACTAAAACTCAATAAAACTCTCCACTGGCCAAGAGCTAAAAGTAATGTCTACAATCATGAAAAGCAAGCAGTTTCTTCTCCTCTTGCTATTTGGAATGGACTCTTTACCTCTGACTCAGTTCTTTTCCAACTTCCATAATATTGATTCCTATTTTGGAGTGTTGTAAACTCAACCAGGGGAGATTACAGGTGAATACCAGTGAACAGGAGAAAACCATGTTTTGCACATTCAGATTGCCGTCTTGCCTGGACAAGATACAAATCCCCCACAAAAGAAGACTTTGGTTGGAATGGAATATATTTTTCAATTAGAGGGTGATGACCTCCAATCTGTGTCCAGACCTGAGTTCCCTCCCCTCAGATGACCCCATCACTGCTACACCAGGCTCTGCTCTTGCAGTATTTACCAAATTGTGCTTTCTGCATTTTAGCAATTTTCTGATTACATGAGTTGTAGAGCTATGCGATTGCTGTCTGTCACTTGCTTAATTTAAAGACTAGATCTTATTATAAATCTATTAATCTGATTACAACACATCCATTATAGTACTACTACTTTACTGCCACAACCATTTATTAATACAAGCTCAGAGTAGCTACTTATGATATTGTTATAGTAATATCATCGCAATACTGGCATCAACATAAACAACTCTATTGCTAGGTGTCTAGATGTATGACTCATAAATGTATCAGCACAAGAGTAGAGGCAAGTCACTCCATAGGAACAGGAGTCGATCAAGCTGTCAATTTGCAGATGTTTTGGCAGAGCCGCAAGATTGTTCCTCATCATTACAACTCACCTATCGTGACAGGTATTTTTGATTAAGATTGTAAATTCTGGAGTGTTTGCTAACCCCTGTAATCTCTCAAGTGTTTGTTTATAACACCTGTTGTCTCAAAAACAAACATACTTCGACTCCCACGCGTTCCACCAGCTCTGTTTCCTCTTAAGAAGCTCTTTTCCTCTGGTGTGTGTAATAAGGTGAAACAAATCTATTCTAACAATTTAGGACATTTATGATTTAGTCTCTTTCTCTCCGCTACTCACACACCTGATCTGTCTCACTGTCTCACCTGCTGTGACTTCTCCCTTTCTGTATAATTCTACATCTAGGTCTCAATCTCTCTCTCTTCTTTACTCTCTCTCTCTTCTTTACTCTCTCTCTCCTTTACTCACTCTCTCTCACTCTCTCTTCTTTACTCTCTCTCTTTCTCTCTCTTTCTCGCTCACTCCTTTACTCTCTCTCTCCCTCCTTTGCTTTCTCTCTGGAGAGTCACCTCTCTGTCAGCCCTCTGGCTAGTTTCACTCCATCTGTCACCTCATGTCTCTCACTTCTCTCACGCTATCACTTCTTTCTCTCCCTTTCTCTCTCGTGTCTCACTAACTCTTCCTGCTAGTCTTTCACTAGGTACATCTGTACCTTTGGTGACCTGTATATGCAGAGGCAATGTACTGCATTGATGAATGTCTGAGAAACAGAGAAGGATTTTTATTTCCCTCCCACTCTTTCTCTCTCATGCTGTTGCTTTAATATAATATGTGGAAATGTTTTGCTCCTCTTATCCTCTGGGTGGCCTGACTTATTCAGTGCAGCTGCGTTTGGAATGCAGGCTTCTCTGTGCCTGCCCTGCGTCCAGGGCTCCCAACCCTGCCCTCCCTCTGACTTCTACCACAGACAGCAGTGTTGTTGGAGTCAGGGCCTCTACTTCTACCACAGACAAATCAAATCAAATTGCATTTGTCACATGTGCCGAATACAACAGGGAGGATAAGAGGAGCAAAACATTTCCACATATTATATTAAAGCAACAGCATGAGAGAGAAAGAGTGGGAGGGATTTTTTTCTTCTTCACCTTATAGTGAAATGCTTACTTACAAGCCCTTAACCAACGATGCAGTTTTAAGTAAATACCAACAAAAGAAAAGTACAAAAAAAGTAAGAGATAAGAAAAACAAATAATTAAAGAGCAGCAGTAAATAACAATAGTGACTTCAACAACAGCAGTGTTGTTGGAGTCAGGGCCTCTACTTCTACCACAGACAGCAGTGCTGTTGGAGTCAGGGCCTCTACTTCTACCACAGACAGCAGTGCTGTTGGAGTCAGGGCCTCTACTTCTACCACAGACAGCAGTGTTGTTGGGGTCGGGCCTCTACTTCTACACAGACAGCAGGGCTGTTGGAGTCAGGGCCTCTACTTCTACCACAGACAGCAGTGTTTGTTGGAGTCAGGGCCTCTACTTCTACCACAGACAGCAGTGTTGTTGGAGTCAGGGCTTACTTCTACCAAGACAGCAGTGTGTTGGGTCAGGGCATCTACTTCTACCACAGACAGAGCTGTTGTTGGGGTCTGGGCCTCTACTTCTACCACAGACAGCAGTGTTGTTGGATGTCAGGGCCTCTACTTCTACCACAGACAGCAGGGCTGTTGGAGTCAGGGCCTCTACTTCTACCACAGACAGCAGTGCTGTTGGAGTCAGGGCTCTACTTCTACCACAGACAGCAGTGTTGTTGGAGTCAGGGCTCTACTTCTACCACAGACAGCAGTGTTGTTGTGTCTGTGCTCTCACTTCTACACAGACAGCAGTGTTGTTTGTGTCTGGGCCTTTACTTCTACCTATCATCCTTTCAGCAGTCTGGGTCTCTGCGAGTCAGTAGATAATGTCACGCTGTTCAGATACGAAGTTTGCTTTGAATTATTAACTTATTTTTCATCAAAATAAAGCAAATGAAACCTGACGATTTATGACATACAGTAGATCTTGGCCTTGATCATAATTACAGTTGAAGTCGGAAGTTTACATACACTTAGGTTGGAGTCATTAAAACTCGTTTTTCAACCACCTCCAAATATCTTGTTAACAAATATAGTTTTGGCAAGTCGGTTTCTAGGACATCTACTTTGTGCATGACACAAGTATCTTTGCAACAATTGTTTACAGACAGATTATTTAACTTTATAATTCACTGTTTCACAATTCCAGTGAGGAAGTTTACATACACTCAGTTTACTGTGCCTTTAAACAGCTTGGAAATTCCAGAAAATTATGTCATGGCTTTAGAAGCTTTCTGATAGGCTAATTGACATCATTTGAGTCAATGGGAGGTGTACCGGTGGATGTATTTCAAGGCCTACCTTCAAACTCAGTGCCTCTTTGCTTGACATCATGGGAAAATCAAGAAATCAGCCAAGGCTCAGAAAAAAATTGTAGACCACTCAAATCTGGTTCATCCTTGGGAGCGATTTCCAACGCCTGAAAGTACCACGTTCATACTGAACAAACAAATAGTGCGCAAGTATAAAACACCATTGGGACCACACAGCTTCAATACCGCTCAGGAAGGAGACGCGTTCTGTCTCCTAGAGAATGAACGTACTTTGGTGCGAAAGGTGCAAATCTCAGAAAACAGCAAAGGACCTTGTGAAGATGCTGGAGGAAACAGGTACAAAGTATCTATATCAAAGTAAAACAAGTCCTATATCGACATAACCTGAAAGCCGCTCAGTAAGGAAGAAGCCACTGCTCCAAAACCACCATAAAAAAAGCCCAGACTATGGTTTGCAACTGCACATGGGGACAAAGATCGTACTTTTTGGAGAAATGTTTCTCTGGTCTGATGAAACAAAATAGAACTGTTTGGCCATAATGACCATCGTTTATGTTGGAGGAAAAAGGGGGGCTTGCAAGCCAAAGTACACCATCCCAACCGTGAATCACGGGGGTGCGCAGCATCATGTTGTGGGGTGTGCTTTGCTGCAGGAGGGACTGGTGCACTTCACAAAATAGATGGCATCATGAGGGGAGGAAAATTAGGTGGATATATTTAAGCAACATCTCAAGACATCAGTCAGGAAGTTAAAGCTTGGTCGCAAATGGGTCTTCCAAATGGACAATGACCCCAAGCATACTTCCAAAGTTGTGGCAAAATGGCTTAAGGACAACAAAGTCAAGGTATTGGAGTGGCCATCACAAGGCCCTGACCTCAATCCTATCGAACATTTTTGGGCAGAACTGAAAAAGCGTGTGCGAGCAAGGAGGCCTACAAACCTGACTCAGTTACACCAGCTCTGTCAGGAGGAATGGGCCTAAATTCACCCAACTTATTGTGAGAAGCTTGATGAAGGCTACCCGAAATATTTGACCCAAGTTAAACAATATAAATGCAATGCTACCAAATACTAATTGAGTGTTTGTAAACTTCTGACCCACTGGGAATGTGATGAAAGAAATGAAAGCTGAAATCAATCATTCTCTCTACTATTATTCTGACATTTCACATTCTTAAAATAAAGTGGTGATCCTAACTGACCTAAGACAGGGAATATTTACTCGGATTAAATATCAGGAATTGTGAAAAACTGAGTTTAAATGTATTTGACTAAGGTGTATGTAAACTTCCAACTTCAACTGTATTTTGGGTTGAAGTTGAATACTAATGATGTGAAGTCAAAATGTAATTTAACTACATTATCCATGATCTCACCTTGACGCATCCTGACTAGAAAAACGGCGTGTAGTTTTTTGTAGAGAGTCCTGGATGAAGATGTAATCAGCCAGTTTCCTCATCTCCTCTGTTTTGTAATTTTATCCTCATACCTGTCCATTGTTTTTCTTCACTGCACTTTCTGTTGTTATGGTAACTTTCACAACACTTACGTGTACAAGAACACGCATACACACGGACAGCGATGGTATGGTTAATATGCCAGTGTGAGTGATGGTATGGTTAAAGGCCAGTGTGAGTGATAGTATGGTTAAAGGCCAGTGTGAGTGATGGTATGGTTAAAGGCCAGTGTGAGGGATGGTATGGTTAATATGCCAGTGTGAGTGATGGTATGGTTAATATGCCAGTGTGAGTGATGGTATGGTTAAAGGCCAGTGTGAGGGATGGTATGGTTAATAAGCCAGTGTGAGTGATGGTATGGTTAATACACCAGTGTGAGTGATGGTATGGTTAATACACCAGTGTGAGTGATGGTATGGTTAATACGCCAGTGTGAGAGGCCAGTGTGAGTGATGGTATGGTTAATAGCCAGTGTGAGTGATGGTATGGTTGTTACGCCAGTGTGAGTGATGGTATGGTTAATAGCCAGTGTGAGTGATGGATGGTTAATACCCAGTGTGAGTGATGTATGGTTAATCGCCAGTGTGAGTGATGGTATGGTTAAACCCCAGTGTGAGTGATGGTATGGTTAAAGGCCAGTGTGGAGTGATGGTATGGTTAATACGCCAGTGTGGTGATGGTATGGTTAAAGGCCAGTGTGAGTGATGGTATGGTTAAAGGCCAGTGTGAGTGATGGTATGGTTAATACGCCAGTGTGAGTGATGGTATGGTTAAAGGCCAGTGTGAGTGATGGTATGGTTAATACGCCAGTGTGAGTGATGGTATGGTTAAGACCCAGTGTGAGTGATGGTATGGTTAAAGGCCAGTGTGAGTGATGGTATGGTTAATACGCCAGTGGAGTGATGGTATGGTTAAAGGCCAGTGTGAGTGATGGTATGGTTAATACACCAGTGTGAGTGATGGATGGTTAAGGCCAGTGTGAGTGATGGTATGGTTAAAGGCCAGTGTGAGTGATGGTATGGTTAATGCCAGTGTGAGTGATGGTATGGTTAAAGCCAGTGTGAGTGAT
This sequence comes from Salvelinus sp. IW2-2015, assembly GCF_002910315.2. Classification (NCBI taxonomy): domain Eukaryota; kingdom Metazoa; phylum Chordata; class Actinopteri; order Salmoniformes; family Salmonidae; genus Salvelinus; species Salvelinus sp. IW2-2015. The sequence continues at coordinate 31,113,928 of NC_036844.1, forward strand.
GGTATGGTTAATACGCCAGTGTGAGTGATGGTATGGTTAAAGGCCAGTGTGAGTGATGGTATGGTTAATACCAGTGTGAGTGATGGATGGTTAAAGGCCAGTGTGAGTGATGGTATGGTTAAAGGCCAGTGTGAGTGATGGTATGGTTAAATGCCAGTGTGAGTGAGGTATGGTTAAGCCAGTGTGAGTGATGGTATGTTAAACCCAGTTGAGTGATGGTATGGTTACGGCCAGTGTGAGTGATGGTATGGTTAATACGCAGTGTGAGTGATGGTATGGTTAATACGCCAGTGTGAGTGATGGTATGGTTAATACGCCCAGTGTGAGTGATGGTATGGTTAAGGCCAGTGTTACTGATGATATGGTTAAAGGTCGTGTGATGGTGCACTTGGTTTCTATTGAGATGTGTTTCAACGGGAACGCCAGCGTCATCCTGTCACTAAAGATTTCACGATACTATATTTTATTGCATGACATAAGTATTTGATAAATCAGAAAAGCAGAACTTAATATTTGGTACAGAAAACCTTTGTTAGCAATTACAGAGATCATACGTTTCCTGTAGTTCTTGACCAGGTTGCACCACACTGCAGCAGGGATTTTGGCCCACTCCTCCATACAGACCTTCTCCAGATCCTTCAGGTTTCAGGGCTGTCGCTGGGCAATACGGACTTTCAGCTCCCCCCAAAGATTTTCTATTGGGTTCAGGTCTGGAGACTGGCTAGGCCACTCCAGGACTTGAGATGCTTCTTACGGAGCCACTCCTTAGTTGCCCTGGCTGTGTGTTTCGGGTCGTTGTCATGCTGGAAGACCCAGCCACGACCCATCTTCAATGCTCTTACTGAGGGAAGGAGGTTGTTGGCCAAGATCTCGCGATACATGGCCCCATCCATCCTCCCCTCAATACGGTGCAGTCGTCCTGTCCCTTTGCGAGAAAAGCATCCCCAAAGAATGATGTTTCCACCTCCATGCTTCACGGTTGGGATGGTGTTCTTGGGGTTGTACTCATCCTTCTTCTTCCTCCAAACACGGCGGAGTTTAGACCAAAAAGCTCTATTTGTTCTCATCAGACCACATGACTTCTCCCATTCCTCCTCTGGATCATCCAGATGGTCATTGGCAAACTTCAGACGGGCCTGGACATGCGCTGGCTTGAGCAGGGGGACCTTGCGTGCGCTGCAGGATTTTAATCCATGCCGGCGTAGTGTGTTACTAATGGTTTTCTTTGAGACTGTGGTCCCAGCTCTCTTCAGGTCATTGACCAGGTCCTGCTGTGTAGTTCTGGGCTGATCCCTCACCTTCCTCATGATCATTGATGCCCACGAGGTGAGATCTTGCATGGAGCCCCAGCCGAGGGTGATTGACCGTCATCTTCAACTTCTTCCATTTTCTAATAATTGCGCCAACAGTTGTTGCCTTCTCACCAAGGCTGCTTGCCTATTGTCCTGTAGCCCATCCCAGCCTTGTGCAGGTCTACAATTTTATCCCTGATGTCCTTACACAGCTCCTGGTCTTGGCTATTGTGGAGAGGTTGGAGTCTGTTTGATTGAGTGTGTGGACAGGTGTCTTTTTATACAGGTAACGAGTTCAACAGGTGCAGTTAATACAGGTAATGAGTGGAGAACAGGAGGGCTTCTTAAAGAAAAACGAACAGGTCTGTGAGAGCCGGAATTCTTACTGGTTGGTAGGTGATCAAATACTTATGTCATGCAATAAAATGCTAATTAATTACTTAAAAATCATACAATGTGATTTTTCTGGATTTTTGTTTTAGATTCCGTCTCTCACAGTTGAAGTGTACCTATGATAAAAAATTACA
>NC_036844.1:31118367-31123509 GCF_002910315.2 Salvelinus sp. IW2-2015
GGATGGTAATGGTTAATACGCCAGTGTGAGTGATGGTATGGTTAATAGCCAGTGTGAGTGATGGTATGGTTAAAGGCCAGTGTGAGTGATGGTATGGTTAATAGCCAGTGTGAGTGATGGTATGGTTAAAGGCCAGTGTGAGTGATGGTATGGTTAAATATGCCAGTGTGAGTGATGGTATGGTTAATATGCCAGTGTGAGTGAATGGTATGGTTAATACGCCAGTGTGAGTGATGGTATGGTTAAAGGTCAGTGTGAGTGATGGTATGGTTAAACGCCAGTGTGAGTGATGGTATGGTTAATACCCCAGTGTGAGTGATGGTATGGTTAATACGCCAGTGTGAGTGATGGTATGGTTAATACACCAGTGTGAGTGATGGTATGGTTAAACGCCAGTGTGAGTGATGGTATGGTTAAAGGCCAGTGTGAGTGATGGTATGGTTAAGGCCAGTGTGAGTGATGGTATGGTTAACAGCCAGTGTGAGTGATGGTATGGTTAATACGCCAGTGTGAGTGATGGTATGGTTATATGCCAGTGTGAGTGATGGTATGGTTAATACGCCAGTGTGAGTGATGTTATGGTTAATACGCCAGTGTGAGTGATGGTATGGTTAAAGGCCAGTGTGAGTGATGGTATGGTTAATACGCCCAGTGTGAGTGATGTGATGGTTAAGAGTAGCAGTGGTGAGTGATGGTATGGTTAATACGCCAGTGTGAGTGATGGTATGGTTAATAGCCAGTGTGAGTGATGGTATGGTTATACGTCAGTGTGAGTGATGGTATGTTAAACGCCAGTGTGAGTGATGGTATGGTTAAACCAGTGTGGTGATGTATGGTTAAAGCCAGTGTGAGTGATGGTATGGTTAAGACCCCAGTGTGAGTGATGGTATGGTTAATAGCCCAGTGTGAGTGATGGTATGGTTATACCCAGTGTGAGTGATGGTATGGTTAATACGCCAGTGTGAGTGATGGTATGGTTAATACCAAGTGTGAGTGATGGTATGGTTAAGGCCAGTGTGAGTGATGGTATGGTTAATACCCAGTGTGGTGATGGTATGGTTAAAGGCCAGTGTGAGTGATGGTATGGTTAATAGACCCAGTGTGAGTGATGGTATGGTTAATACGCCAGTGTGAGTGATGGTATGGTTAATACACCAGTGTGAGTGATGGTATGGTTAATACGCCAGTGTGAGTGATGTATGGTTAATACCGCAGTGTGAGTGATGGTATGGTTAAAGGCCAGTGTGAAGTGATGGTATGGTTATGCCCAGTGTGAGTGATGGTATGGTTAAAGGCCAGTGTGAGTGATGGTATGGTTAATACGCCAGTGTGAGTGATGGTATGGTTAATACCAGTGGGTGAGTGATGGTATGGTTAAAGGCCAGTGTGAGTGATGGTATGGTTAATACGCCAGTGTGAGTGATGGTATGGTTAAAGCCCAGTGGTGAGTGATGGTATGGTTAATATGCCAGTGTGAGTGATGGTATGGTTAATACGCCAGTGTGGAGTGATGGTATGGTTAAAGCAGTGTGAGTGATGGTATGGTTAAGACCCCAGTGTGAGTGATGGTATGGTTAATATGTTATTGCCAGTTACAGACCTCTACATGCTTTGTAAGTAGGAAAACCTGGAAAATCGGCAGTGTATCAAATACTTGTTCTCCCCACTGTATGTAAAGGACATCACACTGCTTGTTTAGCGAGGACCACTGATTTGGCTCACACCAAGGCTCGAACCCAGGACCGTTACCTTGCTAGCACACGTAACCCCCTCCTGAAGCGTCTTATCAGTTGGCACCGTGCGAAAATCTAGCATTTGATGGTGGAAGTGGGGACATTTCAGGCTGAGGAGTTTCACACAGCCCCATGTGCTACACACACACGCACACGCACACACACTTTCCTTATACTGCTCTAAGTATATGTTGCTATTGTACACCCCATGATTTTCTATTGTGAAATCAATTAGTGCCAAACTTGGGCCATAAGTGATTTAATCTCTGTGTGAGCATTACGTACTCTGTGAAGATGGGGTGAGTGGCCGGGTGAGGATTTGGCTTCCATGTCTGAGGTTTGTCCTTAATGCTTCACCTTAAATCCTCCTGCCTAGCTTGGTGAGTGGTGCACAAAGTCACATTTACAGTAGTGAAATGCACTCAATTGAATGGAATTGAGACTTTTTGCTTTGTGGGTAAATTAAACAATTTAATAGACGCGTCTCTGTGCTTCTCTGTTGAGATGGAGAGAAAGCACCGCATTTTTGGGGATTATAGAGGGTTGCAGGGGGATGAAGGGATGCAAGAAAGGGAGAGAGAGAGAGGAAGGAGGAGAGGAGATGGAGTATCTCAGGGGTAAAGATGGAGCCAGGGGCTTTAGAGACGTAATCCTGCCGAGAAGTCTGTCTCTCTGTCTCTCTCACACACACACATACACACACGTTACACTGCTACACTGCCCATAAACATCTTGCACTTTCGCATGGAGGTGCACAAAAGGATTAGGAGAAGCAGGAAAAATTTCTCAAGTCGATGGTAAAAATGAGTGGAGCTCAGCACTGGTGTCATTATCTGAGGTCTGATGACCTTATACCTTTAATCTGAAGTACCCAACTACACAACGGACGAGTGGGTCAATACCAGTGGTTAAAACACTGGACCAGAAAGCTTATGTCCATTATGAAGTTCATTGAGATCCTCCCAGCATGTCTCCAGGGCTGCCTGCTGTAGATGTGGTCAGGTGTTCCCGATCCTCCTGGACTAACCTGCTTAAGGTATCTCCAGTAATTAGCTACTGCCTTTGTGCCAGAAGTAGGCTAAATAGATAAAACCACTCCTAACCTTGCTGTTTCTGCATGTCATTCAAATACAGCTGAAAAGTTTAGGCCCACAAGATCAAAATGTGGCACGTTACATTAGGACTGTGCCACTGGGTAATCCTCTTCTTGAGGCCATGCATTCCCGTGTGGCTCAGTTGGTAGAGCGTAGCACTTCCAACGCCAGGGTTGTGGGTTTGATTCCCACGAGGGATGAGTATGAAAATGTATGCACACACTACTTACTGTAAGTCGCTTTGGATAAGAGCATCTGCTAAATCACTGACATGTAATGCTCCTAGACATTCCATAGTTCATACATATTAACATATGTTTAATGGTTGTTATAGAGTGTGTAGCTGATGACCTGTTTCTAGAACACTGTCCCCATAATAGAACAGATCAGGGTTGCTCAAACAGATTCCTGAGACTAACTGCTCTGAGTGGGTGGATGTTCTGAAACAATGTGCCTCCCACAGACATTACTGGAAGCGATGGCCCTTTTATTGTAAAACCCCATAGTAATGAAGTTTAAACCATATAAATGAAAACGCAACAAATAGCGATTCCTCTTCAATGGAAATCTAATTTTCTCTGTGCCGGCTCGCTAGCAAAAAGTATTGATTCCTGGGTGGATGATCAAATCTGGTATTTGTTTTAGCTCACATTCAATTTTGATTGTTGTCACCGTCCTTCTCTCTCTCTCTCTCTTAAGTCCCTCTCTGTTTGATGTTTTTATCCTCATGGAATCTCCTTCATCCATCTGCTGATGGTTTTATATACTTTCAACTCCCATCCATAAAGTTGAGTGTTATATATTGCACATATGCACACACACATTGCACGCAAACACACACACACACACACACACACTCACAAACAGACACACACACAATCCCACACACACTCTAACATCCTGTGTAAGAAGAGTTGAACACGTCAATGATATGATGAGTTGTGTTTCAGTTGGTTGAATTAAAACAAAGGGTTGGAGCAGTTGAGATGAGGCAGAGATCCTCTCCTGTCCCTGTGGTGCTGGGCAGGCTGGGTAGTGTTGGGTCGGCTGGGTAGTGTTGGGTAGCCTGGGTAGAGTTGGGCAGGCTGGATAGTGCGAGGTGGGTAGTGCTGGGCAGGCTGGGTGGTGCTGGGTAATGCTGGGCATGCTGGGCTGGCTGGGTAGTGCTGGGTCGGCTGGGTTTAGTGTTCCAGTAGCTGGGGATTAGGTCTGGGGCCAGGGCTGGGATAGGGCTGGGCAGGGCTGATATTTGTGCTGGGGCAGGTTTGGGCAGGCTGGTGTAGTTCGGGGGTCGGTCGGCTGGGTTAGTGCTGGCCAGATAGGCAGGCTGGGTATGGGCTGGGGGCAGGTGCTGATAGTGCTGGGCAGGGCTGGGTGTATGCTGGGGCAGGCGGGTAGTGTCGGGTTGACTGGGTAGTGGCTGGGGCCAGATAGGCAGGGCTGGGTATGTCGGGGGTGGCGGGTAGTTGCGGGTAGCTGGGGTTTTAATGGCCTGGGCAGATGGGGCAGGGCTGGGTAGTGGTCGGGTCGGATGGGGTAGGGGTCGGGGTAGCTGCGTAGTGCTGGTAGGCTGGGTATGCTGGGCAGATGGGCAGCGCTTGGTAGTGCTGGGCAGGGCTGGATATGGGTTGGGCAAGGCCTGGGTAGGCTGGGGCAGGCTGGGATTATTCCTGGTTCAGGCTGCTGCAGTGTGCTGGGCAGGTTTGGGTAGTTGCTGGGCAGGTTGGGCAGGCTGGATAGTGCTGGGCAGGCTGAGTAGTACTGGATAATGCTGGGCAGGCTGGGTAGTGCTGGGCAGGCTGGGTAATGCTGGGCAGGCTGGATATTCCTGGTCAGGCTGCGCAGTGCTGGGCAGGTTGGGCAGTGCTGGGCAGGTTGGGTAGTGCTGGGCAGGTTGGGCAGGCTGGGAAGGCTGGATAGTTATGGGCATGCTGGGTAGTGCTGGGTAATGCTGGGCAGGTTGGATAGTGTTGGGCAGGCTGGATTGTGCTGGGTAGTGCTTGGCAGGCTGGATAGTGCTGGGCAGGCTGGGTAGTGCTTGGCAGGCTGGATAGTGCTGGGCAGGCTGGGTAGTGCTGGGTAGTGCTGGGTAGTGCTGGGTAGTGTTGGGCAGATGGGCAGGCTGGGTAGTGCTGGGAAGGCTGGATAGTTCTGGGCACGCTGGGTAGTGCTGGGTAATGCTGGTCAGGTTGGATAGTGTTGGACAGGCTGGGTTGTGCTGGGTAGTGCTGGGCAGGCTGTATAGTATAGGCAAGCTGGATAGTGCTGGGCAGGCTGGGTAGGCTGGGTAGCGCTGGGAGGCTGGGTAGCGCTGG